>NW_026947488.1:104636917-105132747 GCF_034190915.1 Cavia porcellus | reverse complement strand
TGTTAGGGTTTAGGGTAAGGGATAAGGTTACGGCTAGGTTTAGGATTAGGTTTAGGATTATGTTTATTGGTTAGCGTTAGGTTTAGTGTTAGAGTTTAGGGTTAGGGTTAGGGTTAGGGTTAGGGTTAGGGTTAGGCTTAGAGGTTATAGTTATGTTAGTTTTAGGATTAAGGTTACGGTTTGGGATAGGGTTTGGTTTACGTTTAGGATTAGGGTTAGTTTTCGAGGTTAGTGTTAGGGTTAGGTTTAGTGTTAGTGTTAGTATTAGGGTTAGGTTTAGGGTTAGGCTTAGGTTTAGGGTTAGGGTTAGGGTTAGATTATGGTTAGGATTAGAGTTAGTGTTAGGGGTAGGGGTAGGGTTACGGTTAGAGATATGGGTTAGTGTTAGCGTTAGAGTTAGGTTTAAGTTTAGAGTTAGGCTTATGCTAGGTTTAGGGTTAGGGTTAGGTATTACAGTCAGGCTTAGGGTTTGTTTAAGGGGTAGGGTTACGGTTAGTTTTACGGTCAGGGTTCCGATTAGGGGTGGAGATTATTGTTACAGTTAGGGTTATGGTTAGGTTTAGTGTTATTGTTAGGGTTAGATATTAGGGTTAGTGTTGGGGTTAGGGTTAGGTTTGGAGTTAGGGTTAGGTTTAGTTTAGGGTTAAGGTTAGAAGTTAGTTTTAGGGTTAGGCTTAGAGTTTATGGTTAGTGTTAGGGTTAGGGTAAAATCTTATATTCAGGGTTAGTGTTGGGGTTAGGGTTAGGGATAGGGTAAGGGTTAAAATTAGAGTTACTGGTTAATTTTAGGGTTAGCTTTATGGTTAGGTTTAGGGTTTGGTGTAGAGGTTAGTGTTAGGGTTAGGGTTAGAATTAGGGTTAGGTTAGAGTTAGGGTTAGGGTTAGAGTTAGAGTTAGGGTTAGGTTTAGGCTTACAGTTATCGTTAGGGTTAGGGTTACAATTAGTTTAGGGTTAGAGTTAGGGTTTAGGTGTGATGTATAGGGTTATGTGTTAGGGTAATGTTTAGGGTTATGGTTAGGGTTAGTTTTATGGTTAAGGTTATGGTTAGGTTGAGGTTTAGGGTTAGAGTTAGGGTTAAGGTTAGGGTTAGGGTTAGGGTTAGAGTTAGCATTAGGCTTAGGGCTAGGGTTAGGGTTAGGCTTAGAATTATGGTTAGGGTTAGGATTACAATTAGGTTAGGATTAGGGTTAGTGTTAGGGTTAGGGGTTAGGTGTGAGATATAGGGTTATGGGTTAGGCTAATGGTTAGGGTTATGGTTAGGGTTAATATTAGGGTTAGGGTTAGGGTTAGTGTTATAGTTAAGGTTAGGGTTAGTTTGAGGATTAGGGTTAGGGTTAGTGTTAGGTTTAGAGTTTAGGGTTAGGGTTAGGGTTAGGTTTAGGGTTAGTGGTTAGGTGTTAGGGAGAGGGTTATGATTAGGTTTCGGGTTATAGTTAGTGTTAGGGTTATGATTAGATTTAGGGTTAGGGGTTATGCTTAGGGTTAGTGTTAGGTTCAGAGTTAGGTTATGGGTTGGGTTTAGGGTTAGGTTAGGGTTAGGTTTAGGGTTATGGTTATGTTTACTGTTAGGTTTAGTGTTACGGATAGTGTTAGTGTTAGGGTTATGGTTTAGCGTAAGGGTTAGTGTTAGGGTTTGGTTTAGGCTTAGGTTTAGGATTAGGTTTAGGCTTATGTTTAGTGGTTAGCATTAGGTTAGGGTTTAGGGTAAGGGTTAGGGTTAGTGTTAGTGTTAGGCTTAGAGATTATAGTTAGTTTAGTGTTAGGATTAGGCTTAGGGTTAGAGTTAGTGTTTGGCTTACCGTTACAGTTAGGCCTAGTTTTAGAGGTTAGTGTTAGGGTTAGGTTTAGTGTTAGTGTTAGTGTTACGGTTAGGCTTAGAGTTAGGTTTAGGTTTAGGGTTAGGGTTAGTTTTCGGATTACGGTTAGGATTAGGGTTAGGTTTAGGGTTAGGGATAGGGTTATGGTTAGAGATATGGGTTAGTGTTAGCGTTAGGGTTAGTGTTAGGGTTAGTGTTAGGGTTATGCTAGGTTTAGTGTTAGGGTTAGGGTTAGGTATTACAGTCAGACTTAGGGTTAGTTTAAGGGGTAGGGTTACAGTCAGGGTTATGATTAGGGTTAGAGATTATTGTTACGATTGGGCTTATTGTTAGGTTTAGTGTTACAGATAAGGTTAGATGTTAGGGTTAGGGTTTGGGTTAGGTTTAAGTTTCAGGTTAGGGATAGGGTTAGCGTTAGAAGTTAGGGTTAGGGTTAGGCTTATAGGTTATGGTTAGTGTTACGGTTAGGGTTAAAGCTTAGGTTCAGGGTTAGTGTTATGGTTAGGGGTAGGGATTGGGTAAGGGTTAAGATTAGGGAAACTGGTTAATTTTAGGGTTAGCTTTTCAGTTATGTTTAGGGTTATGTCTAGAGGTTAGTGTTAGGGTTAGGGTTAGAGTTAGCGTTAGGGTTAGGGTAAGGCTTAGGGTTATAGTTAGGGTTAGGGTTACAATGTTTAGGGTTAGGGTTAGGGGTTAGGTGTGAGGTATAGGGTTATGGTTTAGGGTAATGCTTAGGGTTATGGTTAGGTTTATCGTTTAGGGTTAGGGTTAGTGTTATGGTTAAGGTTAGGGTTAGGTTAAGGTTTAGGGTTAGGGTTAGTGTTAGGGTTAGAAGTTAGGTTTAGGCTTAGGTTTAGGTTTATGTTAGGGAGAGGTTTAGTGTTAGGGTTAGTGTTAGAGATTAGGGTTAGTGTTAGTGTTAGGGTTAGGGTTATGATTAGGGTTAGGGTTTGGGTTAGGCGTAGGGTTAAAGGTATGGGTTAGGCTTCGGTTTATGGTTATTGTTAGTGTTTGGGTCATCGTTAGGGTTAGGGCTGGGTTATGCTGGGTTTAGGATTAGGGTTAGGGTTAGGTATTACAGATTGGGTTAGGGTTAGCTTAAGGGGTAGGGTTAGGATTAGGGTAAGGGATTAATGTTAGTTTTAGGGTTATGGTTAAGGTTAGGGTTAGGCTAGGGTTAGGGTTAGGGTTAGTGTTAGAGGGTAGTGTTAGTGTTAGTGTGAGTGTTAGCCTTAGTGTTAGTGTTACGGTTAGAGTTTAGTGTTATGTTTAGTGTTAGGGTTAGTTTTATGGTTAAGGTTAGGGTTAGGGTTATAATTAGAGTTTAGCATTCTGTTTAGGCTAAGAGTTAGGGTTAGGGTTAGGCTTAGAGGTGATGCTTAGGGTTAGGTTTAGGCTTAGGATTAAATAATAGGTTCAGGTTTTGGTTAGGTTGAGTGTTAGGGTTAGGGATAGCGTAAGGTTTAGGATTAGGTTTAGTGGTTAGATTTCGGGTTAGGATTACGGTTAGTGCTAGTGTTAGGTTTAGAGGTTAGTGTTAGTGCTAGGATTAGGGTTATGTTTAGTGTTAGGGTTAGGGGTAAGGTTAGAGTTAGACTTTGGTTTAGGTTTACGCTTAGGGTTACGGTTAGTGTTAGGGTTACAATTAGATTCGGGTTAGGGTTAGTGTTACGTTTATGTTTTGAGTTAGATTTAGCCTTAGTGTTAGGGTTAGGCTTAGGTTTAGGGGTTGGGTGTTAGGGATGGGGTTAAGGTTATGGTGAGGGTTAGGGTTTGGGTGAGGGTTAGTTTTAAGGTTAGGGTTAGGGTTACAGTTAGGCTTAGGATTAGAATTTTGCGTTAAGGTTAGTGTTAGGTTTAGGTTTAGGGGTTAGGTGTTAGGGATAGTGTTATGGTTATGGTTAGTTTTAGGGTTAGGTTAGGGCTAGGGTTAGGTTTAGTGTTAGGGTTAGGGTTAGGATTAGAATTTAGTGTTAGGGTTAGGATTATGGTTAGAGTTTAGGGTTAGTGTTAGGGTTAGGGTTAGCTTTAGGATTTGGTTTACATTTAGGGTTAGAGTTTAGGATTATGGTTAGGTTTAGGGTTAGGGTTACTGTTAGGGTTAGCGTTAGGGTTCAGGTTAAGGTTAGGGTTAGGTTTAGGGTTAGGTTAGGTTTAGGGTTAGGGCTAGGTTTAGGGTTACAGTTAGTGTTAGGGTTATGATTAAGGTTAGGGTTAGGGGTTAGGAGTTAGGGAGAGGTTTAGGGTTAGGCTTGTGTTACGGTTAGGTCAGCATTTAGATTAGTTTATGGTTAGGGTTAGGGTTAGGCTTAAGGTTAAGTTTAGGTTTAGGGTTAGGTTTAGTGTTAGGGTTAGAAGTTAGTTTTAGTGTTAGGGTTAGGGTAAGGATTAGGGTTAGGGTTAGGTTTATGGTTACAGGTTAGTGTTTGTTTTAGTGTTAGAGTTAGGGTTAGGGTTAGGGTTAGGCTTAGAGTTTATGGTTATGGTTAGGGTGAGGGTTAGGGTTCAAGCTGAGGTTCAGTGTTATGGTTATGGTTAGGCTTAGGGTTAGGTTAGGGTTATGGTTAGAGGTTAGCGTTTGTTTTAGTCTTAGATTTAGGGTTAGTGTTTGGGTTAGTGTTAGGCTTAGAGGTTATGTTTAGTGTTAGGGTTTGGGTTAGGGTTAAATCTTAGGTTAAGTGTTAGGGTTAGTGTTAGTGTTAGGAATAGCATAAGGGTTAGGATTAGGGTTAGTGGTTAGTTTTAGGTTTAGGGTTACAGTTAGATTTAGGGTTAGGTTTAGAGGTTCTTGTTACTTTTAGTGTTAGGGTTATGATTAGGGTTAGGGTTTGGGTTAATTTTAGGCTTAGGGTTAAAGGTACAGGTTAGGTTTATGTTTAGGGTTATTGTTAGTGTTAGGGTCATGGTTAGGTTTAGGGCTGGGTTATGCTGGGTTTAGGATTAGGGTTAAGGTTAGGTATTACAGATTGGATTACGGTTAGTTTAATGGGTAGGGTTAGGTTTAGGGTAAGGGATTAATGTTAGGTTTAGGGTTATGGTTAGGGTTAGGGTTAGTGTTAGAGGTTAATGTTAGTGTTAGTGTTTGTACTAGGCTTAGGGTTAGTGTTACGTTTAGGGTTACGTTTACTGTTAGGGTTAGTTTTATGATTAGGGTTAGGCCTAGGGTTATGGTTAGAGGTTAGCCTTCTGTTTAGGGTAAGATTTAGGGTTAGGGTTAGGGTTAGGCTTAGAGGTGATGCTTAGGGTTAGCTTTAGGCTTAGGATTAAATATTAGGTTCAGGGTTTGGTTAGGTTGAGGATTAGGGTTAAGGATATCGTAAGGGTTAGGATTATGGTTAGTGTTTAGGTTTCGGGTTAGGATTACGGTTAGTGCTACTGTTAGGTTTAGAGGTTAGTGTTAGTGTTAGGATTAGTGTTAGGTTTAGTGTTAGGGTGAGGGTTAAGTTTAGAGTTAGACTTAGGTTTAGGTTTACACTTATGGTTACGGTTAGTGTTAGGGTTACAATTAGGTTCGGGGTAGGGTTAGTGTTACATTTAGGTTTTGCGTTAGATTTAGCTTTAGGGTTATGGTTAGGGTTAGGTTTAGGGGTTGGGTGTTAGGGATAGGGTTAAGGTTATGGCTATGATTAGGGTTAGGGTTTGGGTTAGGGTTAGTTTTAAGGTTAGGGTTAGGGTTACGGTTAGGGTTAGGATTAGAATTTTGGGTTAGGGTTAGTGTTAGGTTTAGGTTTAGGGGATAGGTGTTAGGGATAGTGTTATGGTTATGGTTAGGTTTAGGGTTACTTTAGGTTTAGGGTTAGGGTTTGTGTTAGGTTTAGTGTTAGGGTTAGGGTTAGGATTAGAATTTAGTGTTAGGGTTAGGGTTAGGTTTAGGTTTATGTGTTAGGGTTAATATTAGGCTTATTGTTAGTTGTTAGCGTTAGGTTTAGGTTTAGGTTTAGGTTTAGGTTTAGGGTAAGGGTTAGTGGTAGGGTTAGCGTTATAGTAAAACGTTAGTTTTAGGGTTAGCGTTACAGTTAGAGTTTAGCGTTAGTGTTACGGTATAGGTTAGTTTTAGGGTTTGGTTTAGGTTTAGGCTTAGAGTTTAGTGTTATAGTTAGGTTTAGGTTTAGAGTTCCTGTTACAGTTAGCGTTAGGGTTAGGGTGAGGGTTAGGGTTATGGTTAGGGTTAGTGTTAGGGTTATGATTAAGGTTAGGGTTAGGGGTTAGGAGTTAGTGAGAGGTTTAGGGTTAGGCTTTGTGTTATGGTTAGGGTAGGATTTAGATTAGTTTTAGGTTTAGGTTTAGGGCGAGGCTTAATATTAGGCTTAAGTTTAGGGTTATGGTTAGCGTTAGGAATAGAAGTTAGGTTTAGTGTTAGGGTTAGGGTTAGGAATAGGGTTAGGGCTAGGTTTATGGTTAGAGGTAGCATTTGTTTTAGGGATAGAGTTAGGGTTAGGGTTAGGCTTAGAGTTTATGGTTATGGTTATGGTTAGGGTTAGGGTTAAAGCTGAGGTTCAGTGTTACGGTTATGGTTATGTTTAGGGTTAGGTTAGGTTTATGGTTAGAGGTTAGCGTTTGTTTTTGGGTTAGATGTAGGGTTAATGTTTGGGTTAGTGTTAGGCTTAGAGCTTATGGTTAGGGTTAGGGTATGGGTTAGGGTTAAAACTTAGGTTAAGTGTTACGGTTATGGTTAGGCTTAGGGTTACGGTTAGAGTTATGGTTAGAGGTTAGCGTTTGGTTTAGGGTTAGATTTAGGGTTAGTGTTTGGGTTAGTGTTTGGCTTAGAGTTTATGATTAGGGTTAGAGTTTGGGTTAGGGTTAAAGCTTAGGTTAAGGTTAGGGTTAGTGTTAGGGTTAGGGTTAGGAATAGCGTAAGGGTTAGGATTAGGGTTAGTGCTTAGTTTTAGGTTTAGGGTTACAGTTAGGTTTAGGCTTAGGTTTAGAGGTTACTGTTAGTTTTAGTGTTAGGATTAGAGTTAGTGTGATGGTTAGGGTTAGTGTTAGATTTAGGGTTAAGTTTAGGGTTAGGCTTAGGGTTATAGTTAGGGTTAGGGTTACAATTAGGTTAGCGTTAGGTTTAGGGTTAGGGTTAGGTTTAGGTTTTGCGTTAGATTTAGTGTTTTGGTTAGGATTAGGTTTAGGATCAGGTTTAATGGTTAGGTGTTAGGAATAGGGTTATGGATTAAGGTTAGTGTTAGAGTTAGGCTTCGAGTTATGGTTAGGGTTAGGGTTATGGTTAGGGTTAACGTTTAGGTTTAGGGTTAGGTTTAGGGTTACAGTTATGGTTAGGTTTAGGGTTTGGTTGAGGGTAAGTGTTAGGGTTAGGGTTAGGGTTAGAACTTATGTTTAGTGCTAGGTTTTGGGTTAGGGTTAGGGATAGTTTAGGGTTAGTGTTAGTATTAGAGTTTAGGGTTAATGTAAGTGTTAGTGTTGGGTTTAGCTTTAGGGTTAGGGTTAGGTTTAGGGTTAGAGGTATGGGTTAGTGTTAGGGTTAGGTTTAGGTATTACAATCAGGCTTAGCATTAGCTTAAGGGGTAGGGTTAGGGTTAAGGCAAGGGATTAATGTTAGGTCTGGGTTAGGGTTATTTTTATGGTTAGGGTTAAAGTTAGGGTTAGGGTTAGGATTAGAAATTAATGTTGTGTTTAGGGTTAGGGTTAGTTTTAGGCTTAGGGTTAGGGTTAGGCTTAGGATTAGGATTAGAATTTAATGTTAGGATTAGGGTTAGCTTTAGGTTTATAGGTTAAGGTTAATGTTAGGGTTATTGTTATAGGTTAGCATTAGGTTTAGATTTAGGTTTAGGTTTAGGGTAGGGTTAGTGATAGGGTTAGTGTTACGGTTAGAGTTTAGGATTAGTGTTAGGGTAAGGGTTAGGTTTAGGATTTGGTTTAGGTTTAGGGTTAGAGTTTAGGGTTATGATTAGGTTTAGGGTTAGAGTTACTGTTAGGCTTAGGGTTAGTGTTAGGTTTAGGGTTAGGGTTAGGTTTAGGATAAGGGTTAGGTTAGGGTTAGGGCTAGGGTTAGGGTTAGGGTTCGTGTTAGTGTTAGGGTCATGGTTAAGGTTAGGGTTAGGGGTTAGGTTTTAGGGAGAGGTTTAGGGTTAGGCCTTGTGTTTCAGTTAGGGTATGATTTAGATTAGTTTTAGGGTTAGGGTTAGGCTTAATGTTAGGTTTAGGTCTAGGGTTAGGGTTAGTGTTAGGGTTAAAATTTAGGTTTAGTGTTAGGCTTTGGGTTAGGATTAGGGTAGGTTAGGTTTATGTTTAGAGGTTTGCATTTGTTTTAGGGTTAGAGTTAGTGTTAGGTTTAGGGGTAGGGTTAGGCTTAGAGTTTAGGGTTATAGTTATGGTTAAAGCTGAGGTTCAGTGTTATGGTTATGGTTAGGCTTAGGGTTATGGTTAGGGTTATGGTTTGAATTTAGCGTTTGGTTTAGGGTTAGATTTAGGGTTAGTGTTAGGCTTAGAGGTTATGGTTAAGATTAGAGTTTGGGTCAGGGTTAAAGCTTAGGTTAATGGTTAGGGTTAGTGTTAGGGTTAGGGTTAGGAATAGCGTAAGGGTTAGGATTAGGGTTAGTGGTTAGTTTTAAGTTTAGGGTTACAGTTAGGTTTAGGGGTAGGTTTAGAGTTTACTGTTAGTTTTACTGTTAGGGTTAGTGTGATGCTTAGGGTTAGGGTTAGAGTTAGGGTTAGGTTTATGGTTAGACTTAGGATTATAGTTAGGGTTAGGGTTACAATTAAGTTAGCGTTAGGTTTAGGGTTAGGGTTAGGTTTAGGATTTGCGTTAGATTTAGCTTTAGGGTTAGGATTAGGGTTAGGGTCAGGTTTAATGGTTAGGTGTTAGGGATAGTGTTATGGATTAGGGTTAGTGTTAGAGTTAGGCTTCTGGTTATGCTTAGGGTTATGGTTAGGGTTAGCGTTTAGGGTTTGTTTTAGGATTAGGGTTAGTGTTATAGTTAGTGTTAGGCTTAGGTTGAGGTTAAGGGTTAGGGTTAGGATTAGGGTTAGGGTTTGGGTTAGTGTTAGTGTTAGTGTTGGGGTTAAGTTTAGGGTTAGGGTTAGGTTTAAGGTTAGATGTACGGGTTAGGTTAGGGTTAGATTTAGGTATTACAATCAGGCTTAGCATTAGCTTAAGGGATAGGGTTAGCGTTAGGGCAAGGGATTAATGTTAGGTCTGGGTTAGGGTTATTTTTATGGTTAGGGTTACGGTTAGGGTTAGGGTTAGTGTTAGGTTTATGATTAAGTTTAGGGTTATGGGTTAGGTATTAGGAAAAGTTTTAGGGTTAGAATTTGTGTTACACTTAATGTAGGATTTAGATTAGTTTTAGGGTTAGGGTTAGGGTTAGGCTTAAAGTTAGGGTTAGGTTTAGGGTTAGGGTAGGGTTAGGGTTAGAAGTTAGGTTTAGTGTTAGGGTTAGGGTTAGGATTAGGGTTATGGTTAGGTTTATGTTTAGAGGTTAGCATTTGTTTTATGGTTAGAGTTAGGTTTTGGGCTAGGGGTAGGGTTAGACTTAGAGTTTATGGTTATGGTTAGGGTTATGGTTATGGTTAAAGCTGAGATTCAGTTTTACTGTTATGGTTAGTCTTAGGGTTACGGTTAAGGTTAGGGTTAGAGGTTAGCGTTTGGTTTAGGGTAAGATTTAGGGTTAGTGTTTGGGTTAGTGTTAGGCTTAGAGGTTATGGTTAGGGTTAGGGTTTGGGTAGGGTTAAAGCTTACGTTAAATGTTAGGGTTAGTGTTAGGGTTAGGGTTGGGAATAACCTAAGGGTTAGGATTAGGGTTAGTGGTTAGTTTTAGGTTTAGGGTTACAGTTATGTTTAGGGTTAGGTTTAGAAGTTACTGTTAGTTTTAGGGTTAGGGTTAGTGAGATGTTTAGGGTTAGTGTTAGAGTTAGGGTTAGGTTTATGGTTAGGCTTAGGGTTATAGTTAGAGTTAGGGTTACAATTATGTTAGCATTAGATTTAGGGTTAGGGTTAGGTTTAGGGTTTGCGTTAGATTTAGTGTTAAGGTCAGGATTAGGGATAGGGTCAGGTTTAATGGTTAGGTGTTAGGGATAGGGTTTTGGTTTAGGGTTAGTGTTAGATTTAGGCTTCGGGTTAGGTTACGGTTAGTGTTATGGTTAGGGTTAGCGTTTAGGGTTAGGGTTAGGATTAGAGTTAGTTTTATGGTTAGGGTTAGGCTTAGGTTGAGGTTAACGGTTAGGTTTAGGGTTAGGGTTAGGTTTAGAAGTTAGTTTTAGTGCTACTTTTAGGGTTAGGGTTAGGGATAGTTTAGGGTTAGGGTTAGTATTAGATTTTAGGGTTAGTGTTAGTGTTAGTGTTGGGGTTAGGTTTAGGGTTAGGGTTAGGTTTAGGGTTAGAAGTATGGGTTAGGGTTAGCGTTAGATTTAGGTATTACAATCAGGCTTAGTGTTAGCTTAAGGGGTAGGGTTATGGTTAGGACAAGTGATTAATATTAGGTCTGGGTTAGGGTAATTGTTATGGTTAGGGTTACGGTTAGGATTAGGGTTAGGGTTAGTGTTAGGGTTATGATTAAGGTTAGGGTTAGGGGTTAGGGTTAGTGAGAGGTTTAGCGTTAGTGTTTGTGTTATGGTTAGGGTAGGATATAGATTAGTTTTAGGGTTAGGGTTAGGGTTAGGCTTAAGGTTAGGATTAGGTTTAGGGTTAGGGTTAGGGTTAGGATTAAAAGTTAGGTTTAGTCTTAGGGTTAGGGTTAGGTTTATGGTTAGAGGTTAGCATTTGTTTTACAGTTAGTGTTAGGTTGTGGGTTAGGGGTAGGGTTAGGCTTAGAGTTTATGGTTATTGTTAGTGTTAGGGTTATGGTTCAAGCTAAGGTTCAGTGTTACGGTTATGGTTAGGCTTAGGGTTACGGTTCGGGTTATGGTTCAAGGTTAGCGTTTGGTTTAGTGTTAGATTTAGGGTTAGTGTTTTGGTTAGTGTTAGGCTTAGAGCTTGTGGTTAGGGTTAGGTTTTGGGTTAGGGTTAGGGTTAGAATTTAGAGTTGTGGTTAGGGTTAGTGTTAGGGTTAGGGGTTAGGTGTTAGGGAGAGGGTTAAGGTTAGGCTTCGGATTACGTCTATTGTTAGTTTTAAAATTAGGTTTAGGGTTACCCTTAGGTTTAGGGTTAGGGTTACGGTTAGGTAAAGTGTGAGTTTTATGGTTATGTTCAGCGTTAGCTTTAAGGGTTAGATGCTAGAGATACGGTTAAGGTTAGGGTTCGGGTTAGGTTTACAGTTAGGTTTGGGTTTAGTGATAGTGTTAGGTTTAGGATAAGTGTTTAGGGTTATTGTTAGGGTTAGGGTTAGTGTTAGGGTTATGGTTAGGGTTAGGCTTAGGGGTTAGGTGTTAGGGTTAGGAGTTATGGAGAGGGTTGTGTTTAGGCTTAGGGTTACAGTTAGGGTTAGAGTTACATTTAGGTTAGCTTTAGGGTTAGGGTTAGGGTTAGGATTACATGTTAGGGGTAGGTTTATGGTTTGGGTTAGTGTTATGGTTAGAGTTTTGGTTTACGGTTAGGGTTAGGGTTAGTGTTAGGCTTAGGGTTTGGTTTAGGGTTATGGTTAGGGATTAGCATTAGGTTTAGTGATAGAGTTTGTGGTTAGGGTTTGGGTTAGAGTTAGTGTGAGGCTTACAAGTTATTGTTAGTGTTATGATTAGGGTTAGGTTGAAAGCTTAGGTTTAGGGTTAGGGTTAACGTTAGGGTTAGGGATAGGGTTAGTGTTAGGGTTAGGGCTAGGGTTAGGGTTATGGTTAGGGTTAGGATTACATTTAGGTTAGGGTTAGCGTTAGGGTTAGGGTTAGAATTTAGGTTTAGGGTTAGGTTTAGGGTTAGGGTTAAGGATTGGTTTAGGGTTAGGCTTAGTGTTAGAGGTTAGGTTTAGGGTTAGGGTTAGGGTTAGGGTGAGGGTTAGTTTCAGGGTTAGATTTAGCATTAGGATTTGGGATTAGGTTTTAGGGTCAGGGTTATGGTTAGGGTTAGGGTCAGTGTTAGGTTGACGGTTAGGGTTAGGCTTATGGATAGTGTAAGCTTTAGGGTTAGGGTGTAAGGTTAGTGTTATGATTAGTGTTCGGGTTATGGTTAGGCTTCGGATTATGGTTCGGGTTAGGCTTACAATTAGTTTATGGTTATGTTTGTTTATGGTTAGGGTTAGGTTTATGGTTAGAGGTTAGCTTTTGGTTTAGGGTTAGTGTTAGGCTTAGTGTTAGGTTTAGTGTTAGGCTTAGAGGTTATGGTTAGGTTTAGGGTTCGGGTTAGGATCAAAGCTTAGTTTTAGGGTTAGTGTTAGGGTTAGGTATTACAGTCAGTTTAGGGTTAGTTTAAGGGTTAGGGTTAGGGTTAGGGTTAGGGTTAGGGTTAGGGATTAATGTTAGGTTTAGGATTATGGTTAAGGTTAGGGTTAAGTTTAGGGTTAGTGTTACGGTTAGTATTAGATGTTAGGGTTATTGGTAGGGTTAAGGTTATGTTTACGGTTTCGTTTAGGTTTAGTGTTAGGTTTAGGGTTAGGGGTTAGTTGTTAGGGGGAGGGTTAAGATTAGGCTTCGGGTTACGGTTAGCGTTAGGGTTACGATAAGTTTTAGGGTTAGGTTTAGGGTTACTTTTAGGGGAAGGGTTAGGTTTAATGTTAGTTTTAGGGTTAGGTTTAGGGTTTGGGTTGGGATAAGGTGTTACGAATAGGGATAGGGTTAGGGTTAGGGTTAGGATTAGGTTTAGGGTTAGTTTTAGGTTTACGGTGAGGTTTAGGTTTAGAAATAGTGTTAGGTTTATTGTTAGGGTTTAGGGTTAAGTATAGGTTTAGGGTTAGGGTTTGGGTTAGGTTTAGGTTTAGTCTTAGGGTTAATGTTAGGGTTAGAATTTGGTTCAGTGTTAGTGTCGGGGTTAGGGTTATGTTTAGGGTTATGGTAGGTTTCAGGTTAGGGTAGGGTTACGTATTACGGTCAGTGTTAGTGTTATTTTAACAGGTAGGGTTAGGGTTACAGTTATGGATTAATGTTAGGTTTAGTGATAGTTTTATGGCTAGTGTTAGGGTTAGGGTTAGTGTTAGTGTTAGGTTTGGAGTTTAGGGTTAGGGTTAGGGTTAGGTTAAGGCTACTGTTAGTGTTAGAGTTAGGTTTAGGTGTAGAGTTTAGGGTTAGTGTTAGTGTTAGTGTTAGGCTTAGAGGTTATGGTTAGGGTTAGTGTTAGGGCTAGGGTTAAAGCTTAGGTGTAGGTTTAGCGTTATGGGTAGGGTTAGGGTTAGGTTAGGGTTATGGTTAGGGTAGGTTTGGGGTTAGGGTTAGGGCTAGGTATTACGGTCAGGGATATGGTTAGTTAAGGGGTAGGGTTAGTGTTATGGTTAGGGTGAGGCTTAGGGTTATGTTTACAGGTTAGCGTTATGTTTAGGGTTATGGTTAGTGTTAGAGGTAAGCGTTAGGACTAGCATTAAGGTTAGGATTAGAAGTTAGGGTTAGGGGTAGGGTTGGCCTTATGTTTACGGTTCAGGTTACTGTTAGGGTTAGTGTTAGGTTTAGTGTTAAGGGTTAGGTGTTAGGGAGAGGGTATGGTTAGGTTTCAGGTTATGGTTAGTGTTAGTGTTATGATTATATTTAGGGTTAGGATTAGGGTTAGTGTTAGGGTCAGAGTTAGGTTAGGGGTTGTGTTTAGGGTTAGGTTTAGGAGTTAGGTGTTAAGGATAGGGTAATGTTAGCGTTAGGCTTACAGTTAGGTTTAGCGTTATGGATAGTGTTAGTGTTGGGGTCAGGGTTTATGGTAAGGGTTAGGGTTAGGGTTAGGTTTAGGGTTAGGTTTAGGCTTATGGTTAGTGGTTAGCGTTAGGTTTAGTGTTAGAGTTTAGGTTTAGGGTTAGTGTTAGGATTAGGGTTAAGCTTAGAGGATATAGTTAGTTTGTGTTAGGATTAGGGTTAAACCTTAGCTTTAGGGTTTGGCTTAGGGTTAGGGTTAGGGATAGGTTTAGATGTTAGTGTTAGTGTTAGGTTTAGTGTTAGCATTAAGGTTAGGCTTAGAGTTAGCTTTAGGTTTAGGTTTAGGGTTAGGGTTAGGGTTAGGGTTAGGGTTAGGTTTACGGTTAGGATTAGAGTTAGGGTTAGGGTTAGGGATAGGGTTACACTTAGGCTTTGGATTATGGTTAGTGTTATGTTTCGGGTTATGGTTAGAGATGTGGGTTAGGGTTAGCTTTAGGATTAGTGTTAGTGTTAGTGTTAGTGTTAGTGTTAGGGTTAGGGTTATGCTAGGTTAAGGGTTAGGGCTAGGGTTAGGTATTACAGTCAGGCTTAGGGTTAGTTTTATGGGTAGGTTTACGGTTATGGTTACAGTCAGGGTTACGATTAGGGTTAGAGATTATTGTTATGGTTAGGGTTATATGTGAGAGTTAGGGTTGGGGTTAGGTATAGGTTTAGGTTTAGTGTTAGGGTTAAGGCTAGAAGTTAGGGTTATGCTTATGCTTAGAGGTTATGGTAGGTGTTAGGGTTAGGGTTAAAGCTTCGGTTCAGTGTTAGGATCAGGGTTCGGGTTAGAGATAGGGTAAGGGTTAAGATTAGGGTTACTGGTTAATTTTAGAGCTAGCTTTACAGTTAGGTTTAGGGTTAGGTCTAGAGGTTAGAGTTAGTGTTAGGGTTAGAATTAGGGTTAGGGTTAGAGTTAGGGTTAGGGTTAGGTGTTCGGTGTGAGGTATAGGGTTATGAGTTAGGGTAATGCTTAGGGTTATGGTTAGAATTATCGTTTAGTGTTAGGGTTAGGGTTAGTCTTATGGTTAAGGTTAGGGTTAGGTTGAGGTTTAGGGTTAGTGTTAGTGTTAGAAGTTAGGTTTAGTCTTAGGTTTAGGGTTAGGTTAGGGATAGGATTAGTGTTAGGGTTAGTGTTAGAGTTTAGGGTTAGTGTCAGTGTTAGAGTTAGGGTTATGGTTAGGGTTAGTTTTAGGCTTAGGGTTAAAGGTACGGGTTAGGGTTAGGTTTAGGGTTAGTGTTAGGGTTAGGCTCATCGTTAGGGTTAGGGCTGGGTTATTCTCAGTTTAGGATTAGGGTTAGGGTTAGGTATTTCAGATTGGGTTAGGGTTAGTTTAAGGTGGAGGATTAGGGTTAGGGTAAGGGATTAATGTTAGGTTTAGTGACAGTTTTATAGCTAGTGTTAGGGATAGGGTTAGTGTTAGTGTTAGGTTTAGAGTTTAGGGTTAGGGTTAGGTTAAGGCTATTGTTAGTGTTAGGGTTAGGTTTAGGTGTAGAGTTTAGGGTTAGGGTTAGTGTTAGGGTTAGGCTTAGAGGTTATGGTTAGAGTTAGTGTTAGGGGTAGGGTTAAAGCTTATGTGTAGGTTTAGCGTCACAGATAGGGTTAGGGTTAGGGTTAGAGGATAGTGTTTTGGTTATGTTTCGGGTTAGTGTTAGTGTCAGGGTTTGGGTTAGGTTTAGATTTATGTTTAGGTTTCAGGTTAGGGTTAGGGTTAAGGTTACAATTAGGGTTAGGCTTATGGTTAGGATTAGGTTTAGGGTCATGTTATGCTTTGGGTTCCAGTTATGGTTAGTGTTATGGTTATGGTTATGGTTAGGGTTAGGTTTAGGTTTAGGATTAGGTTTAGAAGTTAGCTTTAATGTTAGGTTTAGGGTTAGGTTTAGGGATAGGTTTGGGTTAGGGTTAGTGTTAGAGGTTAGGTTTAGCGTTAGGGTTAAGGTTAGAGTTTAGAATTAAGGATAGGGGTAGTGTTAGTGTTTTGCTTACGTTAGAGTTTAGGGTTAGTGTTATGGTTAGCGTTAGTTTTAGGTTCAGGGTTAGGGTTAGGGTTAGCTTTAGGGTTGGGGTTATGGTAGTATTAGGGTTAGGTTTATGTATTACTCTCAGATTTAGAGTTTGTTTAAGGGGTAGTGTTAGGGTTTGGGTTCGGGATTAATGTTAGGTTTAGGGTTAGTGTTATGTTTAGGGTTAGGGTTAGTGTTTGAATTATGGGTTAGGTTTAGGGTTAGGGTTAGGTTTAGGGTTTTGGTAGGTTTCGGGTTAGGGTTAGGGTTACTTATTACGGTCAGTCTTAGTGTTTGTTTAACGGGTAGGGTTAGGGTTAGGGGTAGAGATTAATGTTAGGTTTAATGTTAGGTTTATGTCTAGGGTTAGTTAGGGTTAGTGTTAGTCTTAGGGTTAGAGTTTAGGGTTAGGGTTAGGTTTAGGGGTATTTTTAGTGTTAGGGTTAGGTTTAGGTGTAGAGTTTAGGGTTAGGTTTAGAGTTAGGGTTAGGCTTAGAAGTTATGGTTAGGGTTAGTGTTTTGGTTAGGGTTTAAGCTTAGGTTTAGGTTTAGTGTCACGGTTAGGGTTAGGGATAGGTTTAAAGGTTAGTGTTAGGGTTATCTTTAGGTTTAGTGTTAGTGTTTGTGTTAGGTTTAGAGTTATGCTTAGGTTTCGTGTTAGTGTTAGGTTTAAGGATAGAATTAGGGTTAGGCTTAGTGTTAGTGTTAGGTTTAGGGTTACGTTAGGCTTTGGATTACGGTTATGGTTAGTGTCAGGGTTATGGTTAGAGTTAGGGTTAGGTTGAGGTTTAGGATTAGGGTTAAGATTAGAGTTAGAAGTTAGGGTTAATATTAGGTTTAGTGTTAGGTTTATGGATAGGTTTAGGGTTAGGGTTAGTGTTAGAGGTTAGGGATAGGGTTAGCGTTAGGGTTAGGGTTTGGTTTAGGTTTAGAGGTATGGGTTAGTGTGAGGTGTAGGTGTAGGGTTAGGTTTAGGGTTAGAGTTAGTGTTATGCTTAGAGTTTAGGGTGAGTATTAGCATTAGAGTTAGGGTTGAGGTTAAGGTTAGGGTTAAGTTTAGGTTGAGGTCTAGGGTTAGGGTTAGGGGTTAGGTGTTAGGAGAGTGTTAGGGTTAGGCTCGTGTTATGGTTAGGGTTAAGGTTATGATTAGGTTTAGGGTTAGTGTTAGGGTTAAGGTTAGAGTTTAGAATTAGGGATAGGGGTAGCGTTAGTATTTTGGTTATGGCTAGATTTTAGGGTTAGGGTTAGGGTTAGGGTTAGTGTTAGGTTCAGTGTTAGGGTTAGGGTTAGATTTAGGGTTGGGGTTATGGTAGTGTTAGAGTTAGGGTTAGGTATTACTGTCATGTTTAGGGTTTGTTTAAGGGGTAGTGTTAGGGTGTGGGATAGGGATTAATGTAAGGTTTAGGGTTAGTTTTATGTTTAGGGTTAGTGTTAGGTTTAGTGTTATGGTTAGGGTTAGGTTTTGGGTTAGAATTTAGGGTTAGCGTTAGGGTAGGTTTAGGGTTAGAGTTAGTGTTAGGGTTAGGATCAGGATTAGGATTAGAATTTAGAGTTAGGGTTGTGTTTAGGATTAGGGTTACTCTTAGGGTTAGGGTTAGGTTGAAGGTTAGGTTAAAGGGTTATGTGTTACGAGAGTGTTAGGGTTAGTGTTAGGTTTAGGTTTTAGGTGTTAGTGAGAGTGTTAGGGTTAGGATTCGTGTTGCTGTTAGGCTTAGGGTTACGATTAGGTTTAGGGTTAGTGTTAGGTTTAGGGTTAGAGTTTAGAATTAGGGTTAGCGGCAATGTTAGGGTTTTGTTTACAGTTAGAGATTAGGGTTAGGGTTAGGGTTAGGTGTAGTGTTAGCTTTAGGGTTATTGTTAGAGGTTAGTGTTAGGTTTATGGTTAGAATTAGGTTTAGGGTTAGAGTTAAAGTTTAGGTTTAGGGTTAGCGTTAGTGTCAGCATTACAGTTTAGGGTTAGTGCTAGCTTGAGGGTTAGAGTGAGTGTTAGTGTTAGGTTTGGAGTTAAAGTTTATGGTTAGTGTTAGGTTTATTGTTAGAGTTAATGTTAGGATTAGAAGTTAGTTTTAGGCTTAGGGTTAGTGTTATGGTTACGGTAAGGGTTGGTGGTTAGTGTTAGGGGTTAGGTGTTAGGGAGAAAGTTAGGGTGAGGCTTCGGGATATGGTTAGTGTTACAGTTACAATTAGGTTTAGGGTTAGGGTTATGGTTAGGGTTAGGTTTGGTTTTATGGTTAGTTTTAAGTTTAGGTTTGGGGTTGGGGTTAGGAGTTAAGTGTTAGGGATAGGATTAGGGTTAGTGTTAGAGTTAGGTTAGGGTTAGCTTTACGGTTAGTTTTAGGGTTATAGTTAGGGTTAGGGTTAGGGGTTAAGTGTTAGGAGAAGGATTAGGTTAAAGGTTAGGGTTGGGGTTAGGATTACGGTTAGGGTTAGGGTTAGGTTTACGGTTAGATTTACAGTTACAGATAGTGTTAGAGTTAGGGTTAGGCTATAAGGTCATGGTTAGGGTTAAGATTAGGGTTAGGGCTATAGTTAGAAGTTAGCGTTAGGTTCAGTGTTAGAGTTTGGGATTAGGGTTAGGTTTAGGGTTAGGCTTAGTGTTTATGGTTAGGCTTAGGGTTAGGGTTAGGGTGAGTGTTATGGTTAGTCTTAGGGTTAGAGCTAAATGTATAGTTTAGGGTTATGGTTCGGTTTAGGGTTAGAGTTAGGTTTAGGGTTATGTTATGTTTAGGGTTAGTGTTAGGATTAGGTATTACAGTCGGGTTTAGGCTTAGTTAAAGTGGTAGGGTTAGGGTTAGAATTAGGGATTAATGTTAGGTTTAGGGTAATGGTTATGGTTAGTGTTAGGTTTAGGGTTAGTTTTAGGGTTAGGATTAGATGTTAGGGTTAGTGGTAGGGTTAAGGTTATGGTTACGGTTAGGTTTAGGTTTTGTGTTAGGTTTAGGTTTAGGGGTTAATTGTTAGGGAGAGGGTTAAGATTAGGCTTCGGGTTACTGTTAGCTTTAGGATTACATTTAGGTTTAGGGTTAGGCTTAGTGTTAGGGTTAAGGTTACGTTTTGTGTTAGTTTAAGGGTTAGGTTTATGGTTGGGGTTGGGTTTAGGTGTTAGTGATAGGGATAGGGTTAGGGTTAGGGTTAGGGTTTGGGTTAGTTTTAGGGTTAGAAGTTGGTTCAGTGTTAGTTTTAGGGTTAGGTATATAGTCAGAGTTAGGCTTAGTGTTAGATGTTAGGGCTAAGGTTAGGGTTATGGTTAGGGTTAGTGTTACGGTTATAGTTTATGGTTAGGGTGATTGTTAGAGTTAGGGTTAATGTTAGGTTTAGTGTTATGGTTAGAGGTTAGCATTAGGTTCAGGGTTAGAGTTTGTGTTTAGGGTTAGGGTTCGGGTTAGGCTTAGTGGTTATGGTTAAGGTTCGGGTTAGGGTTACGGTTAAAACAAGTTTAGGTTTAGGGTTAGGGTTAGGGTTAGTTTTAGGGTTAGGGTTAGTGGTTAGGTGTTAATTATAGTGTTAGTGTAAGGGTTAAGGATAGTATTAGGGTTTGGGTTAGTTTTTAGGTTAGGGTTAGTGTTAGGGTTAGTGTTTGTTTAGGGTTAGGGTTAGGCTTAGAGGTTATGGTTAGGTTTAGGGTTAGGCTTAAAGCTCAGGTTTAGCATTAGGTTTAGGTTTAGGGTTAGGGTTAGGGTTAGGGATAGGGTTACGCTTCGGCTTCAGGTTATGGTTAGAGTTACGGTTACGATTAGGTTAGTGTTAGGGTTAGGGTTAGGATAACGGTTAGGGTTAGGGTTAGGGTTAGGATAACGGTTAGGGTTAGGGTTAGGGTTACGATTACGATTAGGTTAGTGTTAGGATTAGAGTTAGGGTTAGGGTTATGGTTATGAATAGGGTTATGGTTAGGTTTTGGGATAGAGTTGTATGTTAATGTTAGGGGTAAGGTTTGTGTTAGGGTTAGGGTTAAGTTTAGAGTTAGGTTTAGGGTTAGTATTAGATTTAGTGTTACGGTTAGGTTTAGGGTGTGGATTACGATTAGGGTTAGGGTTAGGTTTAGGGGTTAGGTGTTAGGAATAGGTTTAGTGTTAGGCTTCGGGTTACGCTTAGTGTTACCATTACGATTATGTTAGGGTTAGTGTTAGGGTTCGTGTTTGCGTTAGATTTAAGGTTAGTTTTAGGGTTAGGGTTTGTGTTAGGTTTAAGGGTTAGATGTTACGGATAATAGTAGGCTATTAGCAGTTACGGATAATAGCAGTGAGGGTTAGGTTTAGGGTTGGGTTAGAATTTAGGCTTAGGGTTAGTTTTAGGGTTAGTGTTAGGTTTAGGGTTATGATTAGAATTTAGGTTTAGGGTTAGGTTTAGTGTTAAGGTTATGGATACAGTTAGGGTTTGGGTTAGGGTTAGGGTCAGGGTTAAGCTTTAGGTGTTAGGGAGCGGGTTTTGATTAGGCTTCGGGTTATGGTCAGATTTTGGGTTACAATTAGGTTTAAGTTTAGGGTGAAGGTTAGGGTTAGGGTTAGGGTTAGGGTTAGGGATAAAGGTTAAGTGTTTTGGATAGAGTTAGCATTAGTGTTAGTGTTAGGTTTAGTGTTAGTGTTAGGTTTAGTGTGAGGGATAGTGTTAGGTTTAGCATTATGGTTAGGGTTAGGGATATAGTTAGGGTTACTATTAGGGTGAGTGTTACGGTTATTTTAAGGGTTAGGGTTATGTTGAGGTTTAGGGTTAGGGTTAGGGTTAGGTTTCATGTTAGGGTTAGGGTTTGGGTTAGAGTTTAGTGTTAAGGTTAGGTTTAGGTTTTGTGTTAGATTTAGGGTTAGGTTTAGGGTTAGATATTAGGCCTAGTGTTAGATTTAGGTTTAGGTTTAGGGTTAGGGTTAGGTTTATGATTAGAATTTAGGGTTAGGGTTATTGTTAGGGTTAGGGTTAGGGTTACGTTTAAGGTTAGGTTTAGGTCTAGCTTTAGGGTTAGCGTTATGGGTTAGTTGTTAGGGTAAGGGTTAGTTTTAGCTTTGGGTTACTTTTAGGTTTAGGGTTACGATTAGGTTGTGGATTAGGGTTAGGGTTAGGGTTAGGTTTATGGTTAGTTTCAGAGTTAGGGTTAGCGTTATGGTTATGGTTAGGGTTAGGGTTAGGGTTAGGGTTAGGGATAGGTTGAGATTTAGGGTTAGAGTTAGGGTTAGGGTTAGAAGTTAGGATTAGTGTTAGGTTTAGGGTTTGGGTTAGGTATAATTTAGTGATAGGGTTAGAGGTTAAATTAGGGTTAGGGTTAGGGTTAGGGTTAAGGTTAGGGTGAGGGTTAGAGTTATGGGTTAGGGTTAGGTTTAGGGGTAGGGTTAGAGCTAGGGTTAGGGTTAGGGTTATGGTTAGGGTTAGTGTTTGGTTAGGGTTAGGGTTAGGCTTAGAGGTATGGTTATGTTTAGGGTTAGGGTTAAAGCTCAGGTTTAGCATTAGGTTTAGGGTTAGGGTTAGGGTTAGGGTTAGGGATAGGGTTACGCTTAGGCTTCAGGTTATGTTTAGGGTTACGGTTACGATTAGGTTAGTGTTAGGGTTAGGATTACGGTTACAGTTACGGTTACGATTAGGTTAGTGTTAGGATTAGAGTTAGGGTTAGGGTTATGGTTATCAATAGGGTTAGCGTTAGGGTATGGGATAGAGTTATATGTTAGTGTTAGTGGTAAGGTTCATGTTAGGGTTAAGTTTAAGTTTAGAGTTAGGTTTAGGGTTAGTATTAGATTTAGTGTTACGGTTAGGTTTAAGGTGTGGATTACCATTAGGGTTAGGGTTAGGGTTAGGTTTAGGCGTTAGGGTTAGGGTTTGGGTTAGAGTTTAGTGTTAAGGTTAGGTTTAGTTTTGTGTTAGAGTTAGGGTTAGGTTTAGGGTTAGATATTAGGCTTAGGGTTAGGTTTAGGTTTAGCGTTAGGGTTAGGGTTAGGTTCATGATTAGAATTTAGAGTTAGGGTTACGGTTAGGGTTAGGGTTATGGTTACGTTTATGGTTAGGTTTAAGTCTAGCTTTAGGGTTAGCGTTATGGGTTAGTTGTTAGGTTAAGGGTTAGGGTTAGCTTCAGGTTACTTTTAGGTTTAGGGTTACGATTAGGTTGTGGCTTATGGTTAGGGTTAGAGTTAGGTTTACAGTTAGTTTCAGAGTTAGGGTTAGCGTTATGGTTAGGGTTATGGTTATGGTTATGGTTAGGGATAGGTTGAGATTTAGGGTTATGGTTAGGGTTAGTAGTTAGGATTAGTGTTAGGTTTAGGGTTTGGGTTATGTATAATTTAGTGTTAGGGTTAGAGGTTAAAGTTAGGGTTAGGGTTAGTGTTAGGTTAAGGTTAGGGTTAAGGTTAGGGTGAGGGTTAGAGGTATGGGTTAGGGTTAGGTTTAGGGGTAAGGTTAGAGTTAGGGTTAGGGTTATGGTAGGTTTGGGGTTAGGGTTAGGGTAGGTATTACGGTCAGGGATATGGTTAGTTAAGGGGTAGGTTTAGGGTTATGGTTAGGGTGAGGCTTAGGGTTATGTTTACAGGTTAGCGTTAGGTTTACGGTTACGGTTAGTGTTAGAGGTAAGGGTTAGGGATAACGTTAAGGTTAGGATTAGAAGTTAGGGTTAGGGGTAGGGTTGGCCTTATGTTTACGGTTCAGGTTACTGTTAGGGTTTTTTAGGTTTAGGGTTAAGGGTTAGGTGTTAGGGAGAGGGTTATGGTTAGGTTTCGGGTTATGGTTAGTGTTAGTGTTATGATTAGATTTAGGGTTAGGATTAGGGTTAGTGTTAGGGTCAGAGTTAGGTTAGGGGTTGGGTTTAGGGTTAGGTTTAGGAGTTAGGTGTTAAGGATAGGGTAATGTTAGCGTTAGGTGTACGGTTAGGTTTAGCGTTACTAATAGTGTTAGTGTTGGGGTTAGGGTTTATGGTATGGGTTAGGGTTAGGATTAGGTTTAGGTTTAGGTTTAGGCTTATGGTTAGTGGTTAGCGTTAGGTTTATTGTTAGAGTTTAGGTTTAGTGTTAGTGTTAGGATTAGGGTTAAGCTTAGAGGTTATAGTTAGTTTAGTGTTGGGATTAGGGTTAAACCTTAGCTTTAAAGTTTGGTTTATGGTTAGGGTTAGGGATAGGTTTAGATGTTAGTGTTAGTGTTAGGTTTAGTGCTAGCGTTAGTGTTAGGGTTAGGGTTAGGGTTAGGCTTAGAGTTAGCTATAGGTTTAGGGTTAGGGTTAGGGTTAGGTTTACGGTTAGGATTAGAGTTAGGGTTAGGGTTAGGGATAGGGTTACACTTAGGCTTTGGATTATGGTTAGTATTATGGTTAGGGTTATGTTTAGAGATGTGGGTTAGGGTTAGCTTTAGGGTTAGTGTTAGTGTAAGGGTTATGCTAGGTTAAGGGTTAGGGTTAGGGTTAGGTATTACAGTCAGGCTTAGGGTTAGTTTTATGGGTAGGTTTACGGTTATGGTTACAGTCAGGGTTACGATTAGTGTTAGAGATTATTGTTATGGTTAGGGTTATATGTTAGAGTTAGGGTTGGGGCTAGGGTTAGGTATAGGTTTAGGTTTAGTGTTAGGGTTAGGGTTAAAAGTTAGTGTTATGCTTATGCTTAGAGGTTATGGTAGGTGTTAAGGTTAGGGTTAAAGCTTAGGTTCAGTGTTAGGATCAGGGTTCGGGTTAGAGATAGGGTAAGGGTTAAGATTAGGGTTACTGGTTAATTTTAGAGTTAGATTTACAGTTAGGTTTAGGGTTAGGTCTAGAGGTTAGAGTTAGTGTTAGGGTTAGAATTAGGGTTAGGGTTAGGGTTAGGGTTAGGGTTAGGGTTAGGGTTAGAGTCAGCGTTAGGGTTAGGTTTAGGCTTAGGGTTATAGTTAGGGTTAGGGTTACAATTAGGTTAGGGTTAGGGTTAGGGTTAGGGTTAGGTTTAGGTTTAGGGTTAGGTGTTCGGTGTGAGGTATAGGGTTATGAGTTAGGGTAATGCTTAGGGTTATCGTTAGAGTTATCGTTTAATGTTAGGGTTAGGGTTAGTCTTATGGTTAAGGTTAGGGTTAGGTTGAGGTTTAGGGTTAGGGTTAGTGTAAGTGTTAGAAGTTATGTTTAGTCTTAGGTTTAGGGTTAGGTTAGTGATAGGATTAGTGTTAGGGTTAGTGTTATATTTTAGGTTTAGTGTTAGTGTTAGAGTTAGGATTAGTGTTAGTTTTAGGCTTAGGTTTAAAGGTAAGGGTAAGGGTTAGGTTTAGGGTTAATGTTCGGGTTAGGGCTGGGTTATGCTAAGTTTAAGATTAGGGTTAGGGTTAGGTATTTCAGATTGGGTTAGGTTTAGTTTAAGGTGGAGGGTTAGGGTTAGGGTAAGGGATTAATGTTAGGTTTAGTGATAGTTTTTTGGCTTGTGTTAGGGTTATCATTAGTGTTAGTGTTAGGTTTAGAGTTTAGGGTTAGGGTTAGATTAAGGCTATTGTTAGTGTTCGGGTTAGGTTTATGTGTAGAGTTTAGGGTTAGGGTTAGTGTTAGGGTTAGGCTTAAAGGTTATGGTTAGGGTTAGTGTTAGGGGTAGGGTTAGGGTTAGGGTTAGAGTTAGGGTTAGGTTTAGGGTTAGTGTTACATTTAAAGTTTTGGGTTACGTTTAGTTTTAGGGTTAGTTTTATGGTTAGGGTTAGGGTTATCGTTAGAGGTTTGCATTCTCTTTAGTTTAAGAGTTAGGGTTAGAGTTAGGGTTAGGGTTAGGCTTAGATGTGATGGTTATGGTTAGGTTTAGGCTTAGGGTTAAATATGGGGTTCAGGGTTTGGATAGGTTCAGAGTTAAGGTTTGGGATAGGGCAAGGGTTAGGATTAGGGTTAGTGGTTAGGTTTTTTGTTAGGATTATGGTTAGTGCTAGGGTTAGATTTAGAGGTTAGTGTTAGTGTTATGATTAGGCTTAGGTTTATTGTTAGGGTTAGGGTTAAGGTTAGATTTAGACTTAGGTTTAGGTTTACGCTTAGGGTTATGGTTAGTGTTAGGGTTACAATTAGGCTCGGGTTAGGGTTAGTGTTTCGTTTAGGTTTTGCATTAGATTTAGCTTTAGGGATAGTGTTAGGGTTAGCGTTAGGTTTAGGGGTTGGGTGTTAGGGATAGTGTTAATGTTATGGTTATTGTTAGGTTTAGGGTTTGGTTAGGGTTAGGGTTAGGTTTAGGGTTAGGTTTAGGTTTAGGTTTATGGGTTAGGGTTAATGTTAGGTTTATTATTAGAGGTTAGTGTTAGGTTTAGGTTTAGAGTTAGTGTTAGGGTTGGAGTGAAAGGTTTGTGTTAGGGTTAAGGTTACAGTTAGAGTTTAGCGTTAGTGTTATTGTAAGGCATAGGTTTAGGGTTTGATTTAGGTTTAGGTTTAGAGTTTATGGTTATGGTTAGGTTTAGGGTTAGGGTTACTGTTAGGGTTAGCGTTAGGGTTAGGGTTAGAGTTAGGTTTAAGGTTAGGGTTAGGTTTAGGGTTAGACTTAGTGTTAGGGTTATGATTAAGGTTAGGGTTAGGGGTTAGAAGTTAGGGAGAGGTTTAGGGTTAGGCTTTGTGTTACGGTTAGGGTAGGATTTACATTAGTTTTAGGGTTAGCAATAGTGTTAGGCTTAGGCTTAGATTTAGGGCTAAGGTTAGTGTTAGTGTTAGTGTTAGGATTAGAATTTAGGTATAGTGTTAGGGTTAGGGTTAGGAATAGAGTTAGGGTTAGGTTTATGCTTAGAGGTTACCGTTTGTTTTAGGTCAGAATTAGGGTTAGGTTTAGGGGTATCGTTAGGCTTAGAGTTTATGGTTGTGGTTAGGGTTAGGGTTAGGGTTAAAGCTGAGGTTCAGTGTTGCGGTTATGGTTAGGTTTAGGGTTACGGTTAGAGTTATGGTTAGAGGTTAGCGTTTGGTTTAGGGTTAGATTTAGGGTTAGTGCTTGGGTTAGTGTTAGGCTTAGAGGTTATGGTTAGGGTTAGGGTTTGGGTTACCGTTAAAGTTTAGGTTAAGTGTTAGGGTTAGGGATAGGAATAGCTTAATTGTTAGGATTAGGGTTATTGGTTAGTTTTAGGGTTAGGTTTACAGTTAGGGTTAGGTTTAGAAGTTACTGTTAGTTTTATGGTTAGGATTACGCTTAGTGTGAGGGTTAGGGTTAGTGTATGAGTTAGGTTTAGGCTTAGGGTTATCGTTAGGGTTAGGGTTACAATTAGGTTAGTGTTAGTTTTAGGGTTAGGGTTAGGTTTAGGGTTTGCATTAGATTTAGTGTTAGGGTTAGGTTTAGGGTTAGAGTCAGGTTTAATTGTTAGGTGTTAGTGATAGGGTTATGTATTAGGGTTAGTGTTAGGGTTAGGCTTTGGTTTAGGGTTAGGGTTACCTTTTAGGGTTAGGATTAGTATTAGGGTTAGTGTTATGGTTAGGGTTATGGTTAGGTTGAGGTTAAGGGTTAGGGTTAGGATTAGGGTTAGTAGTTAGTTTTAGTGCTACATTTAGGGTTAAGATTAGGGATAGTTTAGTGTTAGGGTTAGTGTTAGAGGTTAGGGTTAGAGTTAGTGTTAGTGTTGGGGTTAGATTTAGTGTTAGGTTTAGGTTTAGGGTAAAGGTATGTGTTAGAGTTAGGGTTAGGTTTAGGTATTACAATCAGGCTTAGCGTAAGTTTAAGGGTTAGGGTTAGGGTTAGTGTAAGGGATTAATGTTAGGTCTGGGTTAGGGTTATTGTTATTGTTATTGTTATGGTTATGGTTATGGTTAGGATTAGGTTTAGGTTTAGGCTTAAGGGTTAGGTGTTTGGGAGAGGGTTAAGGTTATGCTAAGGATTACAGTTAGGGTTAGTGTTATGATTAGGTTTAGGGTTAGCCTTAGGGTTAGTGTTAGGGTTACAGATAGGTTTAGTGTTGGTTTTATGGTTATGTTCAGCATTAGGGTTAGGGGTTAGGTGTTAGCGATAGGGTTAGGGTTAGGGTTCGGGTTACGTTTACGGTTAGGATTGGTTTTAAGGATAGTGTTAGGTTTAGAGTTAGTGTTTAGGGTTATTGTTGGGTTAGTGTTAGTGTTAGTGTTAGGCTTAGCTTAGGGGTTAGGTGTTACAGAGAGGGTTGGGTTCAGGCTTAGGGTTATGGTTAGGGATAGAGTTATGTTTAGGTTATCTTTAGGGTTAGGGTTAGGGTTCAATGTTAGGGATAGGTTTATGGTTTGGGTTAGTGATATGGTTAGAGTTTAGGGTTACGATTAGGGTTAGTGTTAGTGTTAGGGTTAGGGTTTGTGTTAGTGTTAGGGTTAGCTTTATGGTTAGAGGTTAGCATTAGGTTTAGTTTTAGAGTTTGTTGTTAGGGTTAGGATGAGGCTTAGAAGTTATGGTTAGTTTTATGGTTAGGGTTGGGTTTAAAGCTTAGGGTTAGGGTTAGGGTTAGCATTAGGGTTACGGATAGGGTTAGTGTTAGGTTTAGGGCTAGGCTTAGTGTTATGTTTAGGGTTAGGATTACATTTAGGTTATGGTTAGGGTTAGGGTTAGATGTTAGGTTTAGTGTTAGGTTTAGGGTTAGGGTTAGGGATATGTTTAGGGTTAGGGTTCGTGTTAGAGGTTAGGGTTAGTGTTAGGGTTAGGGTTAGGGTTAGGATTAGAATTTTGGGCTAGGGTTAGTGTTAGGTTTAGGCGTTATATGTTATGGATAGTGTAATTATTATGGTTAGGTTTAGGGTTAAATTTACGGTTATGGTTAGAGGTTAGCATTAGGTTTAGGGTTAGGGTTAGTGTTAGGGTTAGGGTTTTGGTTATAGTTAAAGGTTACGGTTAGTGTTAGGATTACGGTTACAGTTAGGGTTAGTGTTAGGTAAGTGTTAGGTTTAGGCTTAGTGTTATGTTTAGCTTTAGAGTTTAGGGTTATGATTCAGTTTAGGGTTAGGGTTAATGTTAGGATTAGCGTTAGGGTTACGCTTAGTGTTAGGGTTATGATTAAGGGTAGGGTTAGGGATTAGGTGTTTCGGAGAGGGTTAGGTTTAGGCTTTGGGATACAGTTAGGGTTAGGGTTACGATAAAGTTTAGGGTAAGGGTTAGGTTTAGAATTAGGGTTAGTTTTAGAGTTAGGGTTATGGTTAGTGTTAGGGTTTAGGTGTTAGCGATAGGGTTAGGGTTAGGTTTAGGTTTAGGGTTCGGTTTATGGTTAGGGTTAGGATTAGTGATAGTGTTAGGGTTAGGGTTAGGGCTAGGTTTAGGGTTAAAGCTTAGGTTCAGGGTTAGGTTTAGGGTTAGGGTTGGGGACAGGGTAAGGGTTAGAATTAGGTTTAGTGGTTAGGTTTATGGTTAGGATTACAGTTAGTGCTAAGGTTAGGTTTAGAGGTTAGTGTTAGTGTTAGGATGAGGCTTAAGGTTACTCTTACGTTTAGGTTTAAGGTTAGAGTTAGGGTTAGGGTTAGGTTTAGGCTTATGGTTATGGTTATGGTTAGGGTTACAATTAGGTTCGGGTTCAGGTTAGGGCTAGGGTGAGAGTTAGGATTAGAATTTAGGGTTAGGATTAGGTTTACGGTTTAGGGTTAGTGTTACGGTTACGGTTATGGTTAGAGGTTAGCATTAGGTTTAGGGTTATGGTTATGGTTGGTGTTTGTGTTAGATTTAAAGTTAGGGTTAGGGTTAGGGTTAGGGTTAGAGTTTAGGGTTAGTGTTAGGGTAAGTGTTACGTTTAGGGTTAGGGTCAGTGTTAGGGTTAGGCTTACGCTTAATGTTAGTGTTATGATTAAGGTTAGTGTTAGTGGTTAGGTGTTAGGGATAGGCTTGGGTTACATTTAGGGTTAGGGTTAGGGTTAGGGTTAGGGTAAGGGTTAGGGTTAGGGTTCAGTTTAGGGTTAGGGTTAAGGTTAGGGACAGTGTTAGGGTTAGGGTTATGGTTAGGTTTAGGTTTAAGTTTAGGGTTAGCGTTAGTGTTAGGGTTAGGGTTAGAGTTATTGTTATAATTAGAGTTTAGTGTAAGTTTTAGGGTTAGGGTTAGGGTTTGGGTTACGGTTAGGGTTACAGTTAGTGTTAGGGTTATGTTTAGAGGTTATCTTTTGGTTTAGGGTTAGAGTTAGGATTAGGGTTAGGGTTAGGCTTAGAGGTTATGGTTAAGGTGAAAGCTTAGGTTCAGGGTTAGGTTAAGGTTAACCTAAGGGTTATGGATAGGGTAAGTTTTATGATTAGATTTATTGATTAATTTTAGGGTTAGAGTTACGGTTATGTTTAAGGTTAACTTTATGGGTTAGTTTTAGGGTTAGTTTTAGGGTTAGGGTTAGTGTGAGTATTAGGGTTAGGGTTAGATTTAGGATTAATTTTAGGGTTAGAGTTACGGTTATGTTTAAGGTTAACTTTAGGGGTTAGTTTTAGGGTTAGGGTTAGTGTGAGTATTAGGGTTAGGGTTAGATTTAGGATTAGGTTTAGGCTTACGGGTTATGTGTTAATGATAGGGTTATGAGTAGGGTTAGGATTAGTGTTAGGGTTAGGGATAGGTTTAGAAGTATGTGTTATGGTTAGGGTTAGCGTTAAGGTTAGGGTAAGCATTAGGTTTAGGTTTAGGTTTATCCTAGGGTTAGGGTTAGGTTTAGGATTAGGTATTACAGACAGGGTTAGCTTTAGTTTAATGGGTAAGGTTAGGGTTATGTTATGGTGTTAATGTTAATTTTGGGGTTAGGGTTAGGGTTAGGGTTATGGTTGTTGTTATGGTTAGGGTTTGGGTTATGATTACAAGTTAAGGTTAGTGGTAGGGTTAGGGTTATGGTTACGTTTAGGGTTATGGGTAGTGCTATGGTTAGGATTAGGTGTTAGGTGTTAGGGAGAGGGTTAAGGTTAGGCTTCGGTTTATGGTTAGTGTTAGGGTTACTATTATGTTTAGAGTTACTCTAAGATTAGGGTTAGTGTTAGTTTTAGGGTTAGATTTAGCGTTAGGGTTTGGGGTTAGGTGTTAGGTTCAGGGTTAAGGTTAGGGTTAATGTTAGGGTTAGTTTGACGGTTAGGGTTAGGCTTAGAGATAGTGTTAGCTTTAGTGTTAGGGTTTAGGGTTAGTGTTACGATTAGCATTCAGGTTATGGTTAGGCTTCGGATTATGGTTAGGTTTAGGGTTACGATTAGTTTAGGGTTATGTTTAAGTTTAGGGTTAGGTTTAGTTTATGTTTAGAGGTTAGCATTTGTTTTAGGGTTAGAGTTAGGCTTAGTGTTAGGTTTAGTGTTAGGCTTAGAGGTTATGGTTAGGTTTGGGGTTGGGGTTAGGGTTAAAGCTTAGGTTCAGGGTTAGGGTTAGGGTTAGTGTTATGTAAGAGATATGCTAAGGGTTAGAATTAGTGTTAGAGGTTAGTTTTAGAGTTAGGGTTACAGTTAGAGTTAGAGTTAGGTTTAGATGTTTCTGTTAGTTTTAGGGTTAGGGTTATGGTAAGTGTGAGGGTTAGGGTTAGGCTTAGAGTTAGGGTTAGGTTTAGGCTTAGTCTTAGGGTTATGGTTAGTGTTAAGGTTACAATTAGGTTAGCGTTACAGTTAGGGTTAGGGTTAGGTTTAGGGTTTTCCTTAGATTTAGTGTTAGGGTTAGGATTAGGGTTAGGGTCAAGTTTAATAGGTGTTAGGGATAGGTTTATGGATTAGGATTCGTGTAAGAGTTAGGCTTTGGGTTAGCATTAGGGTTAGTGTATGGTTAGGGTTTGCGTTTAGGGTTAGGGTTAGGATTAGGGTTAGTTTTATGGTTAGGGTTATGGTTAGGTTGATGTTAATGGTTAGGTTTAGGGTTAGGGTTAGAAGTTAGGTTTAGTGCTAGGTTTAGGGTTAGGCTTAGGGACAGTGTAGGGTTAGGGTTAGTGTTAGAGGTTAGGATTTGTGTTAGTGTTAGTGTTGGGGTTAGTTTTAGGGTTAGGGTTAGGTTTAGGGTTAGAGGTATATGTTAGGTTTAGGGTTAGGTTTGGTAGGGTTATGTTTAGGTTTAGGTATTACAGTCAGGCTTAGCGTTAGTTTAAAGGGTAGGGTTAGGGTTAGGGTAAGGGAATAATGTTATCTCTGGATTAGGGTTATTGTTATGGTTATTGTTATGGTTAGGGTTAGGGTTAGGATTAGAAATTAGGTTTGTTCTTACAGTTAGGGTAATGTCACGGTTACAGTTAGGGTTAGGCTTAGGGGTTAGGTGTTAGGGAGAGGGTTAAGGTTAGCTTTGTGTTACGGTTAGGATTAGTGTTACGATTAGGTTTAGGGTTAAGGTTAGGGTTAGGTTTAGAGTTAGAATTTGGGTTTGGGTTATATTTTAGGGTTAGGGATAGGGTCCAGGTTAGGGTTAGTGTTACGGTTAGAGTTTAGTGTTAAAGTTAGGGTTAGGGTTAGGGTTATGGTTAGAGTTTATCTTTAGGTTTAGGGTTAGAGTTGGGTTTAGGTTTAGGGTTAGGGTTAGGCTTAGATTAGGTTGCGGTTAGTTTTAGGGTTAAAACTTAGGTGTATGGTTAGGGTTAGGGTTACAGTTACAGTTAGAGTTACCGTTAGGGTTAGGGATAATGTTAGGTTTAGGTTTAGGGGTTAGGTGTTAGGGAGAGGCTTAGGGTTAGGCTTCAGCTTGTGGTTAGTGTTAGGGTTATGATTAGGTTTAGGGTTAGGTTTAGGATTAGGGTTAGGGTTAGGTTTACTGTTAGTTTAAGGGTTAGGTTTTGGTTAGGCTTAGGGGTTTAGTGTTAGGGATAGGATTAGGATTATGTTTAGGTTAAGGTTTAGGGTTAGGTTTAGTGTTAGGTTTAGGTTTATGGTTAGTTTTCAGTTTATGAGTAGTTTTAGGGTTAGGGTGAGGCTTTAGGTTTAGGGTTAGGGTTAGGGTAATGGTTAGGATTAGGGTTAGTGTTATGCTTACAGTTTAGCTTTAAGTTTAGTGTTAGAGTTTGGTGTTAGGGTTAGGGTTAGTTTTAGGCTTAGATTTTATGGTTAGGCTTAGTATTAGTGTTATCGTTAAAGCTTAGGTTTTTGGTTAGTTGCGGGTTAGGTTTAGGGTTATTGTTAGCGTTAGTGTTAGGGCAAGGGTTAGAGGTATGTGTTAGGGTTATGGTTATGGTTAGGGTTAGGGTTATGCTACTGTTAGGGTTAGGATTAGGATTAGGTATTATAGTCAGCTTTAGGGTTAGTTTAAGGGGTAGGGTTAGGGTTAGGATTAATGTTAGGTTTAGGGTTATGGTTATGGTTATGTTTAGGGTTAGGGTTTGGCTTAGGGTTAGGGTTAGGATTAGAAGTTAGGGTTAGGGGTAGGGTTAGGATTACGGTTACCGTTAGGATTAGGGGAAGTGCTAGGCTTAGGATTATGGGTTAGGTGTTAGGAAGAGGATTAAAATTAGAGTTTGGGTTATGGATAGCATTAGGGTTACAATTAGGTTTAGGGTTAGACTTAGGGTTAGGGTTAGGTTTAGTATTAGTTTTAGGGTTAGGTTTATGGTTAGGGTTGGGGTTTGGTGTTAGGGATAGGGTTAGGATTAGGGTTAAGTTTAGCATAAGGGTTGGGTTTATGTTTAGGGTTCGGGTTAGGAATTGTGTTAGGTTTAGGTTTAGGGTTTAGGGTTAGGTTTAGGTTTAGGGTTAGGGTTAGGGTTAGAGTTAGAGTTAGGGTTAGGGTTAGGGTTAAGTTTAGCATAAGGGTTAGGTTTACGGTTAGGGTTTGGGTTAGGAATTGTGTTAGGTTTAGGGTTAGGGTTTAGGGTTAGGTTTAGGGTTAGGGTTAGAGTTAGAGTTAGGGTTAGTGTTAGATTTAGGGTTAGGGTTACCGTTAGGGTCAGAGTTAGGGTTAGGGTTAGTGTAATGGATGGAGTATAGGGTTAGGTTTAGGGTTAGAATTAGGGTTAAGGTTAGTTTAGGGTTAAGGTTAGAGTTTAGGGTTAGATTTATAGTTATAGTTTGGATTTAGGGTTAGTTTTAGGCTTAGAAGTTATGGTTAAGTATAGTTTTAGTGTTAGGGTTAAAACTTAAGCTTAGGTTTAGGTTTAGGGTTAGAGTTAGGGTCCGGGTTATTGTTATGATTAGTGTTAGGGTTAGAGTTAGGGGTTATGTGTTAGGGAAAAAGTTAGAGTTAGGTTTAAGTTTAGGGTTAGCGTTAGGTTTAGGGTTGAAGGTATGGGTTAAGGTTAGGTTTAGGGTTAAGGTGAGGGTTAGGGTTAGGGTGAAGGTTAGGGTTAGGTTTAGAGGTATGTGTTAGGGTGAGGTTTATGGGTAGCTTTTGGGTTAGGGTTAGTGTTATGGTAGGTTTAGGGTTAGGGTTAGGTTTACGTATTATGGTCAGTGTTAGCATTAGTTTAATGTGTAGTGTTACGTTTTGGGTTAGGGATTAATGTTAGGTTAGGGTTAGATTTATGGTTTGGGTTAGGGTTAGGATTAGAGTTAGAGTTTAGTGTTATTGTTAGGTTTGTGTTAGGGTTAGGGTTTAGGTTAGGATTAGGGTTAAGCTTAGGGCTTGGATTAGGATTAGGGTTAGGTTTAGTGTTAGATTTAGGGGTTAGGTGTTAGCGATAGGGTTAGGGTTAGGCTTTGGGTTACATTTAGGGTTAGGGTTACGATTAGGTTAGGGTTAGTGTTAACGTTTGCATTAGATTTATGTTTAGTTTTAGGGTTACTGTTAGAGTTAGGTTTAGGGGTTAGGTGTTAGGGATAAGGTTGTAGTTATGTTTAGGGTTAGTGTTAGTGTTAGGGTTAGGCTTAAGTTTAGGGTTAGGGTTAGGGTTAGGGTTAGAGGTATGTGTTAGGGTTAGGGTTTGCGTTAAGGTTAGGGTAAGTGTTAGGTTTAGGGTTAGGGTTATGCTAGGGTTAGGTTTAGGTTTAGGATTAGGTATTACAGACAGGATTAGCTTTATTTTAAGGGGTAAGGGTAGGGTTCTGGTAAGGGATTAATGTTAGGTTTAGGGTTAGTGGTAGGGTTAGGGTTATGGTTAGAATTTAGCTTTAGGTTTAGAGTTAGAGTTTGGTGTTAGGGTTAGGGTTAGGCTTAGAGTTTATGGTTAGGCTTAGTATTAGGGTTATTGTGAAAGCTTAGGTTTTGGGTTAGGGTGAGGTTTAGGATTACGGTTAGTGTTAGTGTTAGTGTTAGTTTAAGGGTTAGAGGTATGGGTTAGGGTTATGGTTAGGGTTTATGGATATGCTAGGGTTAGGGTTAGAGTTAGAGTTAGGTATTACACTCAGGTTTAGGGTTAATTTAAGGGGTAGGGTTAGGGTTAGGGATTAATGTTAGGTTTAGGGTTATGGTTATGTTTATGGTTATGTTTAGTTTTAGGGTTTGGGTTAGGGTTAGGTTTAGGATTAGAAGATAGGGTTAGGTGTAGGGTTAAGTTTATGGTTAGAGTTAGGTTTTAGGGAAGTGTTAGGCTTAGGGTTAGGGGTTAGCTGTTAGAGAGGATTAAGATTAGGCTTCGGGTTACAGTTAGCATTAGGGTTACAATTAGGTTTATGGTTAGGCATATGGTTAGGGTTAGGGTTAGGTTTAGTGTTAGTTTTAGAGTTAGGTTTATGGATAGTGTTGGGGTTTGGTGTTAGGGATAGGGTTAGGGTTATGTTAAGGGTTTAGTGTAAGGGTTTGGTTTACAGTTAGGGTTAGGGTTAGGAATCATGTTAGGTTTAGGTTTAGGGTTTAGTGTTAGGTTTAGAGTTAGGGTTAAGTTTAAAGTTAGAGTTAGGGTTAGGGTTAGATGTTAGGGTTAGGGTTAGGGTTACCATTAGGGTTAGGTTTAGGGTAAGGGTTAGTGTTAAGGATAGAGTTTATGGTTAGTTTTAGGGTTAGAGTTTGTGTTAAGGTTAGGGTTATGGTGATGGTTTGAGGTTAGCGTTAGGTATAAGTTTAGAGTTTGGGTTTAAGTTTAGGGTTAGTTTTAGGCTTAGAGGTTATGGTTAAGGTTAGTGTTAGGGTTTGGGTTAAAACTTAGGTTTAATGTTAGTGTTAGGGTTAGGTTTCGGGTTTGGTTTAGGCTTAGGGTTAGAGTTTAGTGTTAGGATTAGGGTTAGTGTTGGTGTTAGGGATAGGGTTAGGTTTAGGGTTCGAGTTTAGTGTTAGGGTTAGTTTTAGGGTTAAGGGTTAGAGTTAGGTTTATGACTAAAATTTAGGGTTAGGGTTAGGTTTAGGGTTAGGGTTAGGTTTAGGGTTAGGGTTAGGTTTAGGGTTAGGATTAGGTTTAGGGTTATGGTTAGGTTTAAAGTTATGGTTACGGTTAGGGTTAGGGCTAGGTTTAGTGTTAGCCTTAGTGGTTAGGTGTTAGGGAGATGGTTAGTGTTAGACTTTGTGTTACAGTTGGGTTTAGGGTTATGGTTAGGTATAGGCTTAGGTTTAAGGTTAGGGATATTGTTAGGTTTAGGTTTAGGGGTAGTGTTAGGATTAGTGTTAGGTTTAGGGTTAGAGTTTAGGGTAATGGTTAGGTTTACGGTTAGTTTTAGGGTTAAGGTTAGGGTTTAGGTTTAGGGTTAGGGTTAGGGTTAATGTTATGATTAGGGTTAGGATTAGGTTGAGCGTTTAGGTTAGGTTTAGGGTTAATGTTACTGTTAGGGTTAGGGTTAGAGTTAGCATTAGAGTTTGGATTAGGTTTACGTTTAGCACAAGGGTTAGTGTTAGGTTTAGTGTTAGGTTTAGGGTTAAGGTTAGGGTTAAGGTAAGAGGTTAGTTTTAGGTTTAGGCTTAGGGTTAGGGTTAAGTTTAGGGTTAGGGTTAGTGTTAGGTTTAGGGTTAGATGTATGGTATAGGGTTAGGGTTTAGGTTATGGGTTAGGGTTATGGTTATGGTTAGGGTTAGGTTTAAGTTTATGCTAGGTTTAGGGTAAGGGTTACGGTTAGGGATTACAGTCAGGTTTATGATTAGTTTAAGTGGTAGGGTTAGGGTTAGGGATTAATAGTAGGTTTAGGGTTATGGTTATTCTTATGTTTAGGGTTAGGGTTTGGGTTAGAGTTAGGATTAGGGTTACGACTACAAATTAGGGTTACGAGTAGGGTTAGGTTTATGGTTACAGTTATGGTTAGGGGTAGTATTAGGCTTAGGGATAGGAGTTAGGTGTTAGGGACAGGATTAAGATAAGGCTTTGGGTTACGGTTAGCGTTAGTGTTACGATTAGGTTTAGGGTTAGGCTTAGGGTTTGATTAAGGTTAGTTTTAGTGTTAATTTTAGGGTTAGGTTTATGGTTAGGGTTGGGGTCTGGTGTTAGGGATAGGGTTAGGGTTATGTTTAGGGTTAGGTTTAGTGTAGGGATTAGGTTTAAGCTTAGGGTTAGGGTTAGGAATCGTGTTAGGTTTAGGGTTAGGGTTTAGGGTTAGGTTTAGCGTTAGGGTTAGCGTTAGAGTTAAAGTTAGGGTTAGGGTTAGATGTTAGGTTTAAGGTTATGGTTACTGTTAGGGTTAGGTTTAGGATTAGGGTTAGTGTTACCGATAGAGTTTAGGGTTAGGTTTAAGGTTAGGTTAGGTTTAAGCGTAGGGTTATGATTATGTTTAGAGGTTAGTGTTAGGTTTAGGGTTAGAGTTTGAGTTTAAGTTTAGGGTTAGGGTTAGGCTTAGAGGTATGTTTAAGGTTAGTGTTAGGATAGGATTAAAACTTAGGTATAGTTTTAGTGTTAGGGTTAGGTTAGGGTTAGTGTTAGCATTAGTGTTAGGGGTTATGTGTTAGGGAAAGGGTTAGTGTTAGGTTTAAGTTTAGGGTTAGCGTTAGGTTTAGGGTTAGAATTATGGGTTAGGGTTAGGGTTAGGGTTAAGTTTAGGGTTAGTTTTAGGGTTTGGGTGAGGGTTAGGGTTAGGGTTTGGGTGAGGATTAGGGTTAGGTTTAGACGTATGGGTTAGGCTTAGTTTTAGGCATAGCGTTCCTGTTAGGGTTAGTGTTGTGGGAGGTTTAGGGTTAGGGTTCGGGTTATGTATTACGGTCAGTGTTAGCGTTATTTTAACGCATAGGGTTATGGTTAGTGTTAGGGATTCATGTTAGGTTTAAGGTTAGGTTTTTGATTTGGGTTAGGGTTAGGGTTAGGTTTAGAGTTTAGGGTTATTGTTAGGTTTGTGTTAGGGTTAGGGTTAGGGTTAGAGTTAGGTCTTGGATTAGGATTAGGTTTAGTTTAGGGTTAGATTTAGGGGTTAGGTGTTAGGGATAGGTTTATGGTTAGTCTTTGGGTTACATTTAAGGTTAGGGTTACGATTAGGTTAGCCTTAGTGTTAGGGTTAGTGTTAACATTTGCATTAGATTTACGTTTAGTTTTAGGATTAGGGTTAGGGTTAGGTTTAGGGATTAGGTGTGAGGGATAAGTTTGTAGTTAGGGTCATGGTTAGTATTAGGTTTGGTGTTAGATTAACTTTAGGGTTAGGGATGGGTTACATTTAGGGTTAGAGGTATGGGTTAGGGTTAGGGTTAGGGTTAGGGTTAGGGTTAGAGATAGGTTTAGTTTTAGGCTTAGGGTTAGGGTTAGGTTTAGTGTTAAAAGTTAGGTTTAGTGTTAGTTTTAGGGTTAGTGTTAGGGATAGCTTAGTGTTAGTGTCAGGGTTAGGGTTAGAGGTTATGGTTAGATTTAGGGTTAGGATTAGGGTTAGGGTTAGGGTTATAGGTATGGGTTAGTGTTAGGTTTAGTGGTAGGTTGAAGATTAGGGTTAGGGATAGGGTTATGGTTAGGCTTTTGGTTATGGTTACGGTTAGGGTTAGGGTTAGGCTTAGGGTTAGGGTAGTGTTAGGGTTAGGTTTAGGCTTAGAGTATAGTTTTAGGGTTAGGTTTAGTGTTAAGGTGAGGGTTAGGCTTAGGTTTAGGATTACAATCTATGGTTGGGTAGAGTTAGTGTTAGGGTTATGTTTAACGTTAGTGTTACGTCTAGGTTTAGGGTTAGTTTTAGGGGTTAGGTGTTAGGGAGAGGGTTAGAGTTAGGCTTCCGGTTACAGTTAGGTTTTTCGTTACGATTAGGTTTAGGCTTAGGGTTATGGTTAGGGTTAGTGTTAGGTTTAGGGTTAGGGTTAGATTTAGCGTTAAGTTTAGTGTTAGGTTTAGGGTTAGGGGTTAGGTGTTAGCGACAGGGTTTGGGTTAGGGTTAGGGTTAGTGTTAGGGTTAGGTATTACTGTCAGGCTTCACGTTAATTTAAGTGGTACAGATTGGGTTAGGGTAAGGGATTAATGTTAGTTTTAGGGTTAGTGTTATGGTTAGGTTTAGGGTTAGGGTTAGGATTAGAAGTTAGTGTTAGTGATAGGGTTAGGATTATGGTTACGGTTAGGGTTAGTGTTATGGTTAGATTTAGGGCTTAGAGGTTATGGAGAGGTTTAAGGTTAGGCTTCGGATTTCGGTTAGGGTTAGTGTTACGATTAGCTTTAGGATAAAGCTTAGGTTAGGGTTACTGTTAGGGTTAGTTTTAGTGTTAGAGTTAGGGTTAGGTTTAGCGTTAGGGGTTAGGGGTTAGGTGCTAGGGATAGGGTTAGGGTTAGGGTTAGGTTTATGGTTAGGGTTAGAGTTAGGGATAGTGTTAGGTTTAGAGTTAGGGTTTAGGGTTAATGTTAGGGTTAAGGTTAGAGTTAGGGTTCAGTTTAGGGTTAGAGTTTAGGGTTATGGTTAGGTTAGGTTTAGGGTTAGCATTAGTGTTAGGGTAAGTGTTAAGGTTAGAGTTAGGGTTATGATTAGGGTGAGGATTAGAGGTTAGGTGTGAGGAATAGCGTTAAGGTTAGTCTTTGGGTTAGGGTTAGGGTTTGCGTTATGATTAAGTTTAGTGTTAATGTTAGGGTTAGATTTAGGGTTGGTTTTAGGGTTAGGGTTAGGGTTAGGCGTTAGGTGTTAGCGATAGTGTTAGGGTTAGTGTTAGGTTTAGGGTTAGGGTTAGGGTTAGGGATAGGGTTAGGGTTAGGGTTAGTGTTTGTGGTTAAGTTTAGGGTTGGATTACGGTTAATGTTACGGTTAGTTTTAGAGGTTAGTTTTCATGTTAGGTTTAGGGTTAGTGTTAGGTTTAGGGTTAGAGTTAGTGTTAGGCTTAGATTTAGGTTTAGGTCTAGGGTTAGTGCTAGGGTTAGGGGTAGTGTTAGGATTAGAATTTAGGGTTAGCGTTAGGGTTAGGATTAGGTTTACGGTTAGGGTTAAGTGTTAGGTGTTAGCGTTAAGTTTAGGGTTAGGCTTATGGTTAGAGGTTAGCATTAGGTTTAGGGTTAGGGTTAGGGTTAGGGTTAGGCGTTAGGTGTTAGCGATAGTGTTAGGGTTACTGTTAGGTTTAGGGTTAGGGTTAGGGTTAGGGATAGGGTTAGGGTTAGGGTTAGTGTTTGTGGTTAAGTTTAGGGTTGGATTACGGTTAATATTACGGTTAATTTTAGAGGTTAGTTTTCATGTTAGGTTTAGGGTTAGTGTTAGGTTTAGGGTTAGAGTTAGTGTTAGGCTTAGTTTTAGGTTTAGGTTTAGGGTTAGTGCTAGGGTTAGGGGTAGTGTTAGGATTAGAATTTAGGGTTAGCGTTAGGGTTAGGATTAGGTTTACGGTTAGGGTTAAGTGTTAGGTGTTAGCGTTAAGTTTAGGGTTAGGCTTATGGTTAGAGGTTAGCATTAGGTTTAGGGTTAGGGTTAGTGTCAGGGTTAGAGTTAAAGGTTAGGATTAAGGTTAGGATTAAAAGTTTGGTTTAGTGTTAGGTTTAGTGTTACAGTTAGTGTTAGGGTTAGAGGTTAGTTTTAGGTTTAGAGTTAGGCTTAGGGTTAAGTTAGGGTTACGGCTAGGGTTAGAGTTCGGTTTAGGTTTAGTATAAGGGTTAGGGTTAGCGTTACAGTTATGGGTTGGGTTTAGGGTTAGGTTTAGCCTAAAGGTAGGTTTAGGGTTAAGGTAAGTGATAGAGTTTGATGTTAAGTTTAGTGTTGTGGTTAGGGTCAGTGTTAGGGTAGGGTTAGAAGTAAGGGTTAGGTTTAGGTTTAGGGGTAGGGTCAGGTTTAGGGATAGTGTTATGGTAGGTTTAGGGTTAGGGTTCTGGTTAGGTATTATGGTCAGTGTTAGCATTAGTTTAAGGGGTAGGATTAGGGTTAGGGTTAGGGATTAAGGTTAAGTTTAGTTTTAGGTTTATGGTTCGGGTCAGGGTTAGTGTTAGTGTTAGTGTAAGGGTTAGAGTTTATGATTAGGGTTAGGTTAAGGGTTAGTGTTAGGGTTAGTGTTAGGGTTAGGGTTAGGTTTGGGGTTAAATTTTAGGGTTAAGTTTATTTTTAGGGTTAGGATTGGAATTTAGTGTTAGAGTTTGGTTTAGGGTTAGGGTTACAGTTACGGTTAGGGTTAGGTTTAGGTTTAGGATTAGGTTTTAAATATTGGGAATAGGGTAAAGGTTAGGCTTCGGGTTAGGTTTAGTGTTAGGGGTTAGGTATTTGGAATAGAGTTAGCGTTAGGGTTAGGGTTAGGGTTAGGTTTAGGGTTAGGGTTAGGTTTAGGGTTAGGGTTAGGTTTAGGGTTAGGATTAGGTTTAGGGTTATGGTTAGGTTTAAAGTTATGGTTACGGTTAGGGTTAGGGCTAGGTTTAGTGTTAGCCTTAGTGGTTAGGTGTTAGGGAGATGGTTAGTGTTAGACTTTGTGTTACAGTTGGGTTTAGGGTTATGGTTAGGTATAGGCTTAGGTTTAAGGTTAGGGATATTGTTAGGTTTAGGTTTAGGGGTAGTGTTAGGATTAGTGTTAGGTTTAGGGTTAGAGTTTAGGGTAATGGTTAGGTTTACGGTTAGTTTTAGGGTTAAGGTTAGGGTTTAGGTTTAGGGTTAGGGTTAGGGTTAATGTTATGATTAGGGTTAGGATTAGGTTGAGCGTTTAGGTTAGGTTTAGGGTTAATGTTACTGTTAGGGTTAGGGTTAGAGTTAGCATTAGAGTTTGGATTAGGTTTACGTTTAGCACAAGGGTTAGTGTTAGGTTTAGTGTTAGGTTTAGGGTTAAGGTTAGGATTAAGGTAAGAGGTTAGTTTTAGGTTTAGGCTTAGGGTTAGGGTTAAGTTTAGGGTTAGGGTTAGTGTTAGGTTTAGGGTTAGATGTATGGTATAGGGTTAGGGTTTAGGTTATGGGTTAGGGTTATGGTTATGGTTAGGGTTAGGTTTAAGTTTATGCTAGGTTTAGGGTAAGGGTTACGGTTAGGGATTACAGTCAGGTTTATGATTAGTTTAAGTGGTAGGGTTAGGGTTAGGGATTAATAGTAGGTTTAGGGTTATGGTTATTCTTATGTTTAGGGTTAGGGTTTGGGTTAGAGTTAGGATTAGGGTTACGACTACAAATTAGGGTTACGAGTAGGGTTAGGTTTATGGTTACAGTTATGGTTAGGGGTAGTATTAGGCTTAGGGATAGGAGTTAGGTGTTAGGGACAGGATTAAGATAAGGCTTTGGGTTACGGTTAGCGTTAGTGTTACGATTAGGTTTAGGGTTAGGCTTAGGGTTTGATTAAGGTTAGTTTTAGTGTTAATTTTAGGGTTAGGTTTATGGTTAGGGTTGGGGTCTGGTGTTAGGGATAGGGTTAGGGTTATGTTTAGGGTTAGGTTTAGTGTAGGGATTAGGTTTAAGCTTAGGGTTAGGGTTAGGAATCGTGTTAGGTTTAGGGTTAGGGTTTAGGGTTAGGTTTAGCGTTAGGGTTAGCGTTAGAGTTAAAGTTAGGGTTAGGGTTAGATGTTAGGTTTAAGGTTATGGTTACTGTTAGGGTTAGGTTTAGGATTAGGGTTAGTGTTACCGATAGAGTTTAGGGTTAGGTTTAAGGTTAGGTTAGGTTTAAGCGTAGGGTTATGATTATGTTTAGAGGTTAGTGTTAGGTTTAGGGTTAGAGTTTGAGTTTAAGTTTAGGGTTAGGGTTAGGCTTAGAGGTATGTTTAAGGTTAGTGTTAGGATAGGATTAAAACTTAGGTATAGTTTTAGTGTTAGGGTTAGGTTAGGGTTAGTGTTAGCATTAGTGTTAGGGGTTATGTGTTAGGGAAAGGGTTAGTGTTAGGTTTAAGTTTAGGGTTAGCGTTAGGTTTAGGGTTAGAATTATGGGTTAGGGTTAGGGTTAGGGTTAAGTTTAGGGTTAGTTTTAGGGTTTGGGTGAGGGTTAGGGTTAGGGTTTGGGTGAGGATTAGGGTTAGGTTTAGACGTATGGGTTAGGCTTAGTTTTAGGCATAGCGTTCCTGTTAGGGTTAGTGTTGTGGGAGGTTTAGGGTTAGGGTTCGGGTTATGTATTACGGTCAGTGTTAGCGTTATTTTAACGCATAGGGTTATGGTTAGTGTTAGGGATTCATGTTAGGTTTAAGGTTAGGTTTTTGATTTGGGTTAGGGTTAGGGTTAGGTTTAGAGTTTAGGGTTATTGTTAGGTTTGTGTTAGGGTTAGGGTTAGGGTTAGAGTTAGGTCTTGGATTAGGATTAGGTTTAGTTTAGGGTTAGATTTAGGGGTTAGGTGTTAGGGATAGGTTTATGGTTAGTCTTTGGGTTACATTTAAGGTTAGGGTTACGATTAGGTTAGCCTTAGTGTTAGGGTTAGTGTTAACATTTGCATTAGATTTACGTTTAGTTTTAGGATTAGGGTTAGGGTTAGGTTTAGGGATTAGGTGTGAGGGATAAGTTTGTAGTTAGGGTCATGGTTAGTATTAGGTTTGGTGTTAGATTAACTTTAGGGTTAGGGATGGGTTACATTTAGGGTTAGAGGTATGGGTTAGGGTTAGGGTTAGGGTTAGGGTTAGAGATAGGTTTAGTTTTAGGCTTAGGGTTAGGGTTAGGTTTAGTGTTAAAAGTTAGGTTTAGTGTTAGTTTTAGGGTTAGTGTTAGGGATAGCTTAGTGTTAGTGTCAGGGTTAGGGTTAGAGGTTATGGTTAGATTTAGGGTTAGGATTAGGGTTAGGGTTAGGGTTATAGGTATGGGTTAGTGTTAGGTTTAGTGGTAGGTTGAAGATTAGGGTTAGGGATAGGGTTATGGTTAGGCTTTTGGTTATGGTTACGGTTAGGGTTAGGGTTAGGCTTAGGGTTAGGGTAGTGTTAGGGTTAGGTTTAGGCTTAGAGTATAGTTTTAGGGTTAGGTTTAGTGTTAAGGTGAGGGTTAGGCTTAGGTTTAGGATTACAATCTATGGTTGGGTAGAGTTAGTGTTAGGGTTATGTTTAACGTTAGTGTTACGTCTAGGTTTAGGGTTAGTTTTAGGGGTTAGGTGTTAGGGAGAGGGTTAGAGTTAGGCTTCCGGTTACAGTTAGGTTTTTCGTTACGATTAGGTTTAGGCTTAGGGTTATGGTTAGGGTTAGTGTTAGGTTTAGGGTTAGGGTTAGATTTAGCGTTAAGTTTAGTGTTAGGTTTAGGGTTAGGGGTTAGGTGTTAGCGACAGGGTTTGGGTTAGGGTTAGGGTTAGTGTTAGGGTTAGGTATTACTGTCAGGCTTCACGTTAATTTAAGTGGTACAGATTGGGTTAGGGTAAGGGATTAATGTTAGTTTTAGGGTTAGTGTTATGGTTAGGTTTAGGGTTAGGGTTAGGATTAGAAGTTAGTGTTAGTGATAGGGTTAGGATTATGGTTACGGTTAGGGTTAGTGTTATGGTTAGATTTAGGGCTTAGAGGTTATGGAGAGGTTTAAGGTTAGGCTTCAGATTTCGGTTAGGGTTAGTGTTACGATTTAGCTTTAGGATAAAGCTTAGGTTAGGGTTACTGTTAGGGTTAGTTTTAGTGTTAGAGTTAGGGTTAGGTTTAGCGTTAGGGGTTAGGGGTTAGGTGCTAGGGATAGGGTTAGGGTTAGGGTTAGGTTTATGGTTAGGGTTAGAGTTAGGGATAGTGTTAGGTTTAGAGTTAGGGTTTAGGGTTAATGTTAGGGTTAAGGTTAGAGTTAGGGTTCAGTTTAGGGTTAGAGTTTAGGGTTATGGTTAGGTTAGGTTTAGGGTTAGCATTAGTGTTAGGGTAAGTGTTAAGGTTAGAGTTAGGGTTATGATTAGGGTGAGGATTAGAGGTTAGGTGTGAGGAATAGCGTTAAGGTTAGTCTTTGGGTTAGGGTTAGGGTTTGCGTTATGATTAAGTTTAGTGTTAATGTTAGGGTTAGATTTAGGGTTGGTTTTAGGGTTAGGGTTAGGGTTAGGCGTTAGGTGTTAGCGATAGTGTTAGGGTTAGTGTTAGGTTTAGGGTTAGGGTTAGGGTTAGGGATAGGGTTAGGGTTAGGGTTAGTGTTTGTGGTTAAGTTTAGGGTTGGATTACGGTTAATATTACGGTTAATTTTAGAGGTTAGTTTTCATGTTAGGTTTAGGGTTAGTGTTAGGTTTAGGGTTAGAGTTAGTGTTAGGCTTAGTTTTAGGTTTAGGTCTAGGGTTAGTGCTAGGGTTAGGGGTAGTGTTAGGATTAGAATTTAGGGTTAGCGTTAGGGTTAGGATTAGGTTTACGGTTAGGGTTAAGTGTTAGGTGTTAGCGTTAAGTTTAGGGTTAGGCTTATGGTTAGAGGTTAGCATTAGGTTTAGGGTTAGGGTTAGTGTCAGGGTTAGAGTTAAAGGTTAGGATTAAGGTTAGGATTAAAAGTTTGGTTTAGTGTTAGGTTTAGTGTTACAGTTAGTGTTAGGGTTAGAGGTTAGTTTTAGGTTTAGAGTTATGCTTAGGGTTAAGTTAGGGTTACGGCTAGGGTTAGAGTTCGGTTTAGGTTTAGTATAAGGGTTAGGGTTAGCGTTACAGTTATGGGTTAGGTTTAGGGTTAGGTTTAGCCTAAAGGTAGGTTTAGGGTTAAGGTAAGTGATAGAGTCTGATGTTAAGTTTAGTGTTGTGGTTAGGGTCAGTGTTAGGGTAGGGTTAGAAGTAAGGGTTAGGTTTAGGTTTAGGGGTAGGGTCAGGTTTAGGGATGGTGTTATGGTAGGTTTAGGGTTAGGGTTCTGGTTAGGTATTATGGTCAGTGTTAGCATTAGTTTAAGGGGTAGGATTAGGGTTAGGGTTAGGGATTAAGGTTAAGTTTAGTTTTAGGTTTATGGTTCGGGTCAGGGTTAGTGTTAGTGTTAGTGTAAGGGTTAGAGTTTATGATTAGGGTTAGGTTAAGGGTTAGTGTTAGGGTTAGTGTTAGGGTTAGGGTTAGGTTTGGGGTTAAATTTTAGGGTTAAGTTTATTTTTAGGGTTAGGATTGGAATTTAGTGTTAGAGTTTGGTTTAGGGTTAGGGTTACAGTTACGGTTAGGGTTAGGTTTAGGTTTAGGATTAGGTTTTAAATATTGGGAATAGGGTAAAGGTTAGGCTTCGGGTTAGGTTTAGTGTTAGGGGTTAGGTATTTGGAATAGAGTTAGCGTTAGGGTTAGGGTTAGGGTTAGGTTTAGGGTTAGGGTTAGGTTTAGGGTTAGGGTTAGGTTTAGGGTTAGGATTAGGTTTAGGGTTATGGTTAGGTTTAAAGTTATGGTTACGGTTAGGGTTAGGGCTAGGTTTAGTGTTAGCCTTAGTGGTTAGGTGTTAGGGAGATGGTTAGTGTTAGACTTTGTGTTACAGTTGGGTTTAGGGTTATGGTTAGGTATAGGCTTAGGTTTAAGGTTAGGGATATTGTTAGGTTTAGGTTTAGGGGTAGTGTTAGGATTAGTGTTAGGTTTAGGGTTAGAGTTTAGGGTAATGTTTAGGTTTACGGTTAGTTTTAGGGTTAAGGTTAGGGTTTAGGTTTAGGGTTAGGGTTAGGGTTAATGTTATGATTAGGGTTAGGATTAGGTTGAGCGTTTAGGTTAGGTTTAGGGTTAATGTTACTGTTAGGGTTAGGGTTAGAGTTAGCATTAGAGTTTGGATTAGGTTTACGTTAGCACAAGGGTTAGTGTTAGGTTTAGTGTTAGGTTTAGGGTTAAGGTTAGGGTTAAGGTAAGAGGTTAGTTTTAGGTTTAGGCTTAGGGTTAGGGTTAAGTTTAGGGTTAGGGTTAGTGTTAGGTTTAGGGTTAGATGTATGGTATAGGGTTAGGGTTTAGGTTATGGGTTAGGGTTATGGTTATGGTTAGGGTTAGGTTTAAGTTTATGCTAGGTTTAGGGTAAGGGTTACAGTTAGGGATTACAGTCAGGTTTATGATTAGTTTAAGTGGTAGGGTTAGGGTTAGGGATTAATAGTAGGTTTAGGGTTATGGTTATTCTTATGTTTAGGGTTAGGGTTTGGGTTAGAGTTAGGATTAGGGTTACGACTACAAATTAGGGTTACGAGTAGGGTTAGGTTTATGGTTACAGTTATGGTTAGGGGTAGTATTAGGCTTAGGGATAGGAGTTAGGTGTTAGGGACAGGATTAAGATAAGGCTTTGGGTTACGGTTAGCGTTAGTGTTACGATTAGGTTTAGGGTTAGGCTTAGGGTTTGATTAAGGTTAGTTTTAGTGTTAATTTTAGGGTTAGGTTTATGGTTAGGGTTGGGGTCTGGTGTTAGGGATAGGGTTAGGGTTATGTTTAGGGTTAGGTTTAGTGTAGGGATTAGGTTTAAGCTTAGGGTTAGGGTTAGGAATCGTGTTAGGTTTAGGGTTAGGGTTTAGGGTTAGGTTTAGCGTTAGGGTTAGCGTTAGAGTTAAAGTTAGGGTTAGGGTTAGATGTTAGGTTTAAGGTTATGGTTACTGTTAGGGTTAGGTTTAGGATTAGGGTTAGTGTTACCGATAGAGTTTAGGGTTAGGTTTAAGGTTAGGTTAGGTTTAAGCGTAGGGTTATGATTATGTTTAGAGGTTAGTGTTAGGTTTAGGGTTAGAGTTTGAGTTTAAGTTTAGGGTTAGGGTTAGGCTTAGAGGTATGTTTAAGGTTAGTGTTAGGATAGGATTAAAACTTAGGTATAGTTTTAGTGTTAGGGTTAGGTTAGGGTTAGTGTTAGCATTAGTGTTAGGGGTTATGTGTTAGGGAAAGGGTTAGTGTTAGGTTTAAGTTTAGGGTTAGCGTTAGGTTTAGGGTTAGAATTATGGGTTAGGGTTAGGGTTAGGGTTAAGTTTAGGGTTAGTTTTAGGGTTTGGGTGAGGGTTAGGGTTAGGGTTTGGGTGAGGATTAGGGTTAGGTTTAGACGTATGGGTTAGGCTTAGTTTTAGGCATAGCGTTCCTGTTAGGGTTAGTGTTGTGGGAGGTTTAGGGTTAGGGTTCGGGTTATGTATTACGGTCAGTGTTAGCGTTATTTTAACGCATAGGGTTATGGTTAGTGTTAGGGATTCATGTTAGGTTTAAAGTTAGGTTTTTGATTTGGGTTAGGGTTAGGGTTAGGTTTAGAGTTTAGGGTTATTGTTAGGTTTGTGTTAGGGTTAGGGTTAGGGTTAGAGTTAGGTCTTGGATTAGGATTAGGTTTAGTTTAGGGTTAGATTTAGGGGTTAGGTGTTAGGGATAGGTTTATGGTTAGTCTTTGGGTTACATTTAAGGTTAGGGTTACGATTAGGTTAGCCTTAGTGTTAGGGTTAGTGTTAACATTTGCATTAGATTTACGTTTAGTTTTAGGATTAGGGTTAGGGTTAGGTTTAGGGATTAGGTGTGAGGGATAAGTTTGTAGTTAGGGTCATGGTTAGTATTAGGTTTGGTGTTAGATTAACTTTAGGGTTAGGGATGGGTTACATTTAGGGTTAGAGGTATGGGTTAGGGTTAGGGTTAGGGTTAGGGTTAGAGATAGGTTTAGTTTTAGGCTTAGGGTTAGGGTTAGGTTTAGTGTTAAAAGTTAGGTTTAGTGTTAGTTTTAGGGTTAGTGTTAGGGATAGCTTAGTGTTAGTGTCAGGGTTAGGGTTAGAGGTTATGGTTAGATTTAGGGTTAGGATTAGGGTTAGGGTTAGGGTTATAGGTATGGGTTAGTGTTAGGTTTAGTGGTAGGTTGAAGATTAGGGTTAGGGATAGGGTTATGGTTAGGCTTTTGGTTATGGTTACGGTTAGGGTTAGGGTTAGGCTTAGGGTTAGGGTAGTGTTAGGGTTAGGTTTAGGCTTAGAGTATAGTTTTAGGGTTAGGTTTAGTGTTAAGGTGAGGGTTAGGCTTAGGTTTAGGATTACAATCTATGGTTGGGTAGAGTTAGTGTTAGGGTTATGTTTAACGTTAGTGTTACGTCTAGGTTTAGGGTTAGTTTTAGGGGTTAGGTGTTAGGGAGAGGGTTAGAGTTAGGCTTCCGGTTACAGTTAGGTTTTTCGTTACGATTAGGTTTAGGCTTAGGGTTATGGTTAGGGTTAGTGTTAGGTTTAGGGTTAGGGTTAGATTTAGTGTTAAGTTTAGTGTTAGGTTTAGGGTTAGGGGTTAGGTGTTAGCGACAGGGTTTGGGTTAGGGTTAGGGTTAGTGTTAGGGTTAGGTATTACTGTCAGGCTTCACGTTAATTTAAGTGGTACAGATTGGGTTAGGGTAAGGGATTAATGTTAGTTTTAGGGTTAGTGTTATGGTTAGGTTTAGGGTTAGGGTTAGGATTAGAAGTTAGTGTTAGTGATAGGGTTAGGATTATGGTTACGGTTAGGGTTAGTGTTATGGTTAGATTTAGGGCTTAGAGGTTATGGAGAGGTTTAAGGTTAGGCTTCAGATTTCGGTTAGGGTTAGTGTTACGATTTAGCTTTAGGATAAAGCTTAGGTTAGGGTTACTGTTAGGGTTAGTTTTAGTGTTAGAGTTAGGGTTAGGTTTAGCGTTAGGGGTTAGGGGTTAGGTGCTAGGGATAGGGTTAGGGTTAGGGTTAGGTTTATGGTTAGGGTTAGAGTTAGGGATAGTGTTAGGTTTAGAGTTAGGGTTTAGGGTTAATGTTAGGGTTAAGGTTAGAGTTAGGGTTCAGTTTAGGGTTAGAGTTTAGGGTTATGGTTAGGTTAGGTTTAGGGTTAGCATTAGTGTTAGGGTAAGTGTTAAGGTTAGAGTTAGGGTTATGATTAGGGTGAGGATTAGAGGTTAGGTGTGAGGAATAGCGTTAAGGTTAGTCTTTGGGTTAGGGTTAGGGTTTGCGTTATGATTAAGTTTAGTGTTAATGTTAGGGTTAGATTTAGGGTTGGTTTTAGGGTTAGGGTTAGGGTTAGGCGTTAGGTGTTAGCGATAGTGTTAGGGTTAGTGTTAGGTTTAGGGTTAGGGTTAGGGTTAGGGATAGGGTTAGGGTTAGGGTTAGTGTCTGTGGTTAAGTTTAGGGTTGGATTACGGTTAATATTACGGTTAATTTTAGAGGTTAGTTTTCATGTTAGGTTTAGGGTTAGTGTTAGGTTTAGGGTTAGAGTTAGTGTTAGGCTTAGTTTTAGGTTTAGGTCTAGGGTTAGTGCTAGGGTTAGGGGTAGTGTTAGGATTAGAATTTAGGGTTAGCGTTAGGGTTAGGATTAGGTTTACGGTTAGGGTTAAGTGTTAGGTGTTAGCGTTAAGTTTAGGGTTAGGCTTATGGTTAGAGGTTAGCATTAGGTTTAGGGTTAGGGTTAGTGTCAGGGTTAGAGTTAAAGGTTAGGATTAAGGTTAGGATTAAAAGTTTGGTTTAGTGTTAGGTTTAGTGTTACAGTTAGTGTTAGGGTTAGAGGTTAGTTTTAGGTTTAGAGTTATGCTTAGGGTTAAGTTAGGGTTACGGCTAGGGTTAGAGTTCGGTTTAGGTTTAGTATAAGGGTTAGGGTTAGCGTTACAGTTATGGGTTAGGTTTAGGGTTAGGTTTAGCCTAAAGGTAGGTTTAGGGTTAAGGTAAGTGATAGAGTCTGATGTTAAGTTTAGTGTTGTGGTTAGGGTCAGTGTTAGGGTAGGGTTAGAAGTAAGGGTTAGGTTTAGGTTTAGGGGTAGGGTCAGGTTTAGGGATGGTGTTATGGTAGGTTTAGGGTTAGGGTTCTGGTTAGGTATTATGGTCAGTGTTAGCATTAGTTTAAGGGGTAGGATTAGGGTTAGGGTTAGGGATTAAGGTTAAGTTTAGTTTTAGGTTTATGGTTCGGGTCAGGGTTAGTGTTAGTGTTAGTGTAAGGGTTAGAGTTTATGATTAGGGTTAGGTTAAGGGTTAGTGTTAGGGTTAGTGTTAGGGTTAGGGTTAGGTTTGGGGTTAAATTTTAGGGTTAAGTTTATTTTTAGGGTTAGGATTGGAATTTAGTGTTAGAGTTTGGTTTAGGGTTAGGGTTACAGTTACGGTTAGGGTTAGGTTTAGGTTTAGGATTAGGTTTTAAATATTGGGAATAGGGTAAAGGTTAGGCTTCGGGTTAGGTTTAGTGTTAGGGGTTAGGTATTTGGAATAGAGTTAGCGTTAGGGTTAGGGTTAGGGTTAGGTTTAGGGTTAGGGTTAGGTTTAGGGTTAGGGTTAGGTTTAGGGTTAGGATTAGGTTTAGGGTTATGGTTAGGTTTAAAGTTATGGTTACGGTTAGGGTTAGGGCTAGGTTTAGTGTTAGCCTTAGTGGTTAGGTGTTAGGGAGATGGTTAGTGTTAGACTTTGTGTTACAGTTGGGTTTAGGGTTATGGTTAGGTATAGGCTTAGGTTTAAGGTTAGGGATATTGTTAGGTTTAGGTTTAGGGGTAGTGTTAGGATTAGTGTTAGGTTTAGGGTTAGAGTTTAGGGTAATGTTTAGGTTTACGGTTAGTTTTAGGGTTAAGGTTAGGGTTTAGGTTTAGGGTTAGGGTTAGGGTTAATGTTATGATTAGGGTTAGGATTAGGTTGAGCGTTTAGGTTAGGTTTAGGGTTAATGTTACTGTTAGGGTTAGGGTTAGAGTTAGCATTAGAGTTTGGATTAGGTTTACGTTAGCACAAGGGTTAGTGTTAGGTTTAGTGTTAGGTTTAGGGTTAAGGTTAGGGTTAAGGTAAGAGGTTAGTTTTAGGTTTAGGCTTAGGGTTAGGGTTAAGTTTAGGGTTAGGGTTAGTGTTAGGTTTAGGGTTAGATGTATGGTATAGGGTTAGGGTTTAGGTTATGGGTTAGGGTTATGGTTATGGTTAGGGTTAGGTTTAAGTTTATGCTAGGTTTAGGGTAAGGGTTACAGTTAGGGATTACAGTCAGGTTTATGATTAGTTTAAGTGGTAGGGTTAGGGTTAGGGATTAATAGTAGGTTTAGGGTTATGGTTATTCTTATGTTTAGGGTTAGGGTTTGGGTTAGAGTTAGGATTAGGGTTACGACTACAAATTAGGGTTACGAGTAGGGTTAGGTTTATGGTTACAGTTATGGTTAGGGGTAGTATTAGGCTTAGGGATAGGAGTTAGGTGTTAGGGACAGGATTAAGATAAGGCTTTGGGTTACGGTTAGCGTTAGTGTTACGATTAGGTTTAGGGTTAGGCTTAGGGTTTGATTAAGGTTAGTTTTAGTGTTAATTTTAGGGTTAGGTTTATGGTTAGGGTTGGGGTCTGGTGTTAGGGATAGGGTTAGGGTTATGTTTAGGGTTAGGTTTAGTGTAGGGATTAGGTTTAAGCTTAGGGTTAGGGTTAGGAATCGTGTTAGGTTTAGGGTTAGGGTTTAGGGTTAGGTTTAGCGTTAGGGTTAGCGTTAGAGTTAAAGTTAGGGTTAGGGTTAGATGTTAGGTTTAAGGTTATGGTTACTGTTAGGGTTAGGTTTAGGATTAGGGTTAGTGTTACCGATAGAGTTTAGGGTTAGGTTTAAGGTTAGGTTAGGTTTAAGCGTAGGGTTATGATTATGTTTAGAGGTTAGTGTTAGGTTTAGGGTTAGAGTTTGAGTTTAAGTTTAGGGTTAGGGTTAGGCTTAGAGGTATGTTTAAGGTTAGTGTTAGGATAGGATTAAAACTTAGGTATAGTTTTAGTGTTAGGGTTAGGTTAGGGTTAGTGTTAGCATTAGTGTTAGGGGTTATGTGTTAGGGAAAGGGTTAGTGTTAGGTTTAAGTTTAGGGTTAGCGTTAGGTTTAGGGTTAGAATTATGGGTTAGGGTTAGGGTTAGGGTTAAGTTTAGGGTTAGTTTTAGGGTTTGGGTGAGGGTTAGGGTTAGGGTTTGGGTGAGGATTAGGGTTAGGTTTAGACGTATGGGTTAGGCTTAGTTTTAGGCATAGCGTTCCTGTTAGGGTTAGTGTTGTGGGAGGTTTAGGGTTAGGGTTCGGGTTATGTATTACGGTCAGTGTTAGCGTTATTTTAACGCATAGGGTTATGGTTAGTGTTAGGGATTCATGTTAGGTTTAAGGTTAGGTTTTTGATTTGGGTTAGGGTTAGGGTTAGGTTTAGAGTTTAGGGTTATTGTTAGGTTTGTGTTAGGGTTAGGGTTAGGGTTAGAGTTAGGTCTTGGATTAGGATTAGGTTTAGTTTAGGGTTAGATTTAGGGGTTAGGTGTTAGGGATAGGTTTATGGTTAGTCTTTGGGTTACATTTAAGGTTAGGGTTACGATTAGGTTAGCCTTAGTGTTAGGGTTAGTGTTAACATTTGCATTAGATTTACGTTTAGTTTTAGGATTAGGGTTAGGGTTAGGTTTAGGGATTAGGTGTGAGGGATAAGTTTGTAGTTAGGATCATGGTTAGTATTAGGTTTGGTGTTAGATTAACTTTAGGGTTAGGGATGGGTTACATTTAGGGTTAGAGGTATGGGTTAGGGTTAGGGTTAGGGTTAGGGTTAGAGATAGGTTTAGTTTTAGGCTTAGGGTTAGGGTTAGGTTTAGTGTTAAAAGTTAGTGTTAGTTTTAGGGTTAGTGTTAGGGATAGCTTAGTGTTAGTGTCAGGGTTAGGGTTAGAGGTTATGGTTAGATTTAGGGTTAGGATTAGGGTTAGGGTTAGGGTTATAGGTATGGGTTAGTGTTAGGTTTAGTGGTAGGTTGAAGATTAGGGTTAGGGATAGGGTTATGGTTAGGCTTTTGGTTATGGTTACGGTTAGGGTTAGGGTTAGGCTTAGGGTTAGGGTAGTGTTAGGGTTAGGTTTAGGCTTAGAGTATAGTTTTAGGGTTAGGTTTAGTGTTAAGGTGAGGGTTAGGCTTAGGTTTAGGATTACAATCTATGGTTGGGTAGAGTTAGTGTTAGGGTTATGTTTAACGTTAGTGTTACGTCTAGGTTTAGGGTTAGTTTTAGGGGTTAGGTGTTAGGGAGAGGGTTAGAGTTAGGCTTCCGGTTACAGTTAGGTTTTTCGTTACGATTAGGTTTAGGCTTAGGGTTATGGTTAGGGTTAGTGTTAGGTTTAGGGTTAGGGTTAGATTTAGCGTTAAGTTTAGTGTTAGGTTTAGGGTTAGGGGTTAGGTGTTAGCGACAGGGTTTGGGTTAGGGTTAGGGTTAGTGTTAGGGTTAGGTATTACTGTCAGGCTTCACGTTAATTTAAGTGGTACAGATTGGGTTAGGGTAAGGGATTAATGTTAGTTTTAGGGTTAGTGTTATGGTTAGGTTTAGGGTTAGGGTTAGGATTAGAAGTTAGTGTTAGTGGTAGGGTTAGGATTATGGTTACGGTTAGGGTTAGTGTTATGGTTAGATTTAGGGCTTAGAGGTTATGGAGAGGTTTAAGGTTAGGCTTCGGATTTCGGTTAGGGTTAGTGTTATGATTAGCTTTAGGATAAAGCTTAGGTTAGGGTTACTGGTAGGGTTAGTTTTAGTGTTAGAGTTAGGGTTAGGTTTAGCGTTAGGGGTTAGGGGTTAGGTGCTAGGGATAGGGTTAGGGTTAGGGTTAGGTTTATGGTTAGGGTTAGAGTTAGGGATAGTGTTAGGTTTAGAGTTAGGGTTTAGGGTTAATGTTAGGGTTAAGGTTAGAGTTAGGGTTCAGTTTAGGGTTAGAGTTTAGGGTTATGGTTAGGTTAGGTTTAGGGTTAGCATTAGTGTTAGGGTAAGTGTTAAGGTTAGAGTTAGGGTTATGATTAGGGTGAGGATTAGAGGTTAGGTGTGAGGAATAGCGTTAAGGTTAGTCTTTGGGTTAGGGTTAGGGTTTGCGTTATGATTAAGTTTAGTGTTAATGTTAGGGTTAGATTTAGGGTTGGTTTTAGGGTTAGGGTTAGGGTTAGGCGTTAGGTGTTAGCGATAGTGTTAGGGTTAGTGTTAGGTTTAGGGTTAGGGTTAGGGTTAGGGATAGGGTTAGGGTTAGGGTTAGTATTTGTGGTTAAGTTTAGGGTTGGATTACGGTTAATATTACGGTTAATTTTAGAGGTTAGTTTTCATGTTAGGTTTAGGGTTAGTGTTAGGTTTAGGGTTAGAGTTAGTGTTAGGCTTAGTTTTAGGTTTAGGTTTAGGGTTAGTGCTAGGGTTAGGGGTAGTGTTAGGATTAGAATTTAGGGTTAGCGTTAGGGTTAGGATTAGGTTTACGGTTAGGGTTAAGTGTTAGGTGTTAGCGTTAAGTTTAGGGTTAGGCTTATGGTTAGAGGTTAGCATTAGGTTTAGGGTTAGGGTTAGTGTCAGGGTTAGAGTTAAAGGTTAGGATTAAGGTTAGGATTAAAAGTTTGGTTTAGTGTTAGGTTTAGTGTTACAGTTAGTGTTAGGGTTAGAGGTTAGTTTTAGGTTTAGAGTTAGGCTTAGGGTTAAGTTAGGGTTACGGCTAGGGTTAGAGTTCGGTTTAGGTCTAGTATAAGGGTTAGGGTTAGCGTTACAGTTATGGGTTAGGTTTAGGGTTAGGTTTAGCCTAAAGGTAGGTTTAGGGTTAAGGTAAGTGATAGAGTCTGATGTTAAGTTTAGTGTTGTGGTTAGGGTCAGTGTTAGGGTAGGGTTAGAAGTAAGGGTTAGGTTTAGGTTTAGGGGTAGGGTCAGGTTTAGGGATAGTGTTATGGTAGGTTTAGGGTTAGGGTTCTGGTTAGGTATTATGGTCAGTGTTAGCATTAGTTTAAGGGGTAGGATTAGGGTTAGGGTTAGGGATTAAGGTTAAGTTTAGTTTTAGGTTTATGGTTCGGGTCAGGGTTAGTGTTAGTGTTAGTGTAAGGGTTAGAGTTTATGATTAGGGTTAGGTTAAGGGTTAGTGTTAGGGTTAGTGTTAGGGTTAGGGTTAGGTTTGGGGTTAAATTTTAGGGTTAAGTTTATTTTTAGGGTTAGGATTGGAATTTAGTGTTAGAGTTTGGTTTAGGGTTAGGGTTACAGTTACGGTTAGGGTTAGGTTTAGGTTTAGGATTAGGTTTTAAATATTGGGAATAGGGTAAAGGTTAGGCTTCGGGTTAGGTTTAGTGTTAGGGGTTAGGTATTTGGAATAGAGTTAGCGTTAGGGTTAGGGTTAGGGTTAGGTTTAGGGTTAGGGTTAGGTTTAGGGTTAGGGTTAGGTTTAGGGTTAGGATTAGGTTTAGGGTTATGGTTAGGTTTAAAGTTATGGTTACGGTTAGGGTTAGGGCTAGGTTTAGTGTTAGCCTTAGTGGTTAGGTGTTAGGGAGATGGTTAGTGTTAGACTTTGTGTTACAGTTGGGTTTAGGGTTATGGTTAGGTATAGGCTTAGGTTTAAGGTTAGGGATATTGTTAGGTTTAGGTTTAGGGGTAGTGTTAGGATTAGTGTTAGGTTTAGGGTTAGAGTTTAGGGTAATGGTTAGGTTTACGGTTAGTTTTAGGGTTAAGGTTAGGGTTTAGGTTTAGGGTTAGGGTTAGGGTTAATGTTATGATTAGGGTTAGGATTAGGTTGAGCGTTTAGGTTAGGTTTAGGGTTAATGTTACTGTTAGGGTTAGGGTTAGAGTTAGCATTAGAGTTTGGATTAGGTTTACGTTTAGCACAAGGGTTAGTGTTAGGTTTAGTGTTAGGTTTAGGGTTAAGGTTAGGGTTAAGGTAAGAGGTTAGTTTTAGGTTTAGGCTTAGGGTTAGGGTTAAGTTTAGGGTTAGGGTTAGTGTTAGGTTTAGGGTTAGATGTATGGTATAGGGTTAGGGTTTAGGTTATGGGTTAGGGTTATGGTTATGGTTAGGGTTAGGTTTAAGTTTATGCTAGGTTTAGGGTAAGGGTTACGGTTAGGGATTACAGTCAGGTTTATGATTAGTTTAAGTGGTAGGGTTAGGGTTAGGGATTAATAGTAGGTTTAGGGTTATGGTTATTCTTATGTTTAGGGTTAGGGTTTGGGTTAGAGTTAGGATTAGGGTTACGACTACAAATTAGGGTTACGAGTAGGGTTAGGTTTATGGTTACAGTTATGGTTAGGGGTAGTATTAGGCTTAGGGATAGGAGTTAGGTGTTAGGGACAGGATTAAGATAAGGCTTTGGGTTACGGTTAGCGTTAGTGTTACGATTAGGTTTAGGGTTAGGCTTAGGGTTTGATTAAGGTTAGTTTTAGTGTTAATTTTAGGGTTAGGTTTATGGTTAGGGTTGGGGTCTGGTGTTAGGGATAGGGTTAGGGTTATGTTTAGGGTTAGGTTTAGTGTAGGGATTAGGTTTAAGCTTAGGGTTAGGGTTAGGAATCGTGTTAGGTTTAGGGTTAGGGTTTAGGGTTAGGTTTAGCGTTAGGGTTAGCGTTAGAGTTAAAGTTAGGGTTAGGGTTAGATGTTAGGTTTAAGGTTATGGTTACTGTTAGGGTTAGGTTTAGGATTAGGGTTAGTGTTACCGATAGAGTTTAGGGTTAGGTTTAAGGTTAGGTTAGGTTTAAGCGTAGGGTTATGATTATGTTTAGAGGTTAGTGTTAGGTTTAGGGTTAGAGTTTGAGTTTAAGTTTAGGGTTAGGGTTAGGCTTAGAGGTATGTTTAAGGTTAGTGTTAGGATAGGATTAAAACTTAGGTATAGTTTTAGTGTTAGGGTTAGGTTAGGGTTAGTGTTAGCATTAGTGTTAGGGGTTATGTGTTAGGGAAAGGGTTAGTGTTAGGTTTAAGTTTAGGGTTAGCGTTAGGTTTAGGGTTAGAATTATGGGTTAGGGTTAGGGTTAGGGTTAAGTTTAGGGTTAGTTTTAGGGTTTGGGTGAGGGTTAGGGTTAGGGTTTGGGTGAGGATTAGGGTTAGGTTTAGACGTATGGGTTAGGCTTAGTTTTAGGCATAGCGTTCCTGTTAGGGTTAGTGTTGTGGGAGGTTTAGGGTTAGGGTTCGGGTTATGTATTACGGTCAGTGTTAGCGTTATTTTAACGCATAGGGTTATGGTTAGTGTTAGGGATTCATGTTAGGTTTAAGGTTAGGTTTTTGATTTGGGTTAGGGTTAGGGTTAGGTTTAGAGTTTAGGGTTATTGTTAGGTTTGTGTTAGGGTTAGGGTTAGGGTTAGAGTTAGGTCTTGGATTAGGATTAGGTTTAGTTTAGGGTTAGATTTAGGGGTTAGGTGTTAGGGATAGGTTTATGGTTAGTCTTTGGGTTACATTTAAGGTTAGGGTTACGATTAGGTTAGCCTTAGTGTTAGGGTTAGTGTTAACATTTGCATTAGATTTACGTTTAGTTTTAGGATTAGGGTTAGGGTTAGGTTTAGGGATTAGGTGTGAGGGATAAGTTTGTAGTTAGGGTCATGGTTAGTATTAGGTTTGGTGTTAGATTAACTTTAGGGTTAGGGATGGGTTACATTTAGGGTTAGAGGTATGGGTTAGGGTTAGGGTTAGGGTTAGGGTTAGAGATAGGTTTAGTTTTAGGCTTAGGGTTAGGGTTAGGTTTAGTGTTAAAAGTTAGGTTTAGTGTTAGTTTTAGGGTTAGTGTTAGGGATAGCTTAGTGTTAGTGTCAGGGTTAGGGTTAGAGGTTATGGTTAGATTTAGGGTTAGGATTAGGGTTAGGGTTAGGGTTATAGGTATGGGTTAGTGTTAGGTTTAGTGGTAGGTTGAAGATTAGGGTTAGGGATAGGGTTATGGTTAGGCTTTTGGTTATGGTTACGGTTAGGGTTAGGGTTAGGCTTAGGGTTAGGGTAGTGTTAGGGTTAGGTTTAGGCTTAGAGTATAGTTTTAGGGTTAGGTTTAGTGTTAAGGTGAGGGTTAGGCTTAGGTTTAGGATTACAATCTATGGTTGGGTAGAGTTAGTGTTAGGGTTATGTTTAACGTTAGTGTTACGTCTAGGTTTAGGGTTAGTTTTAGGGGTTAGGTGTTAGGGAGAGGGTTAGAGTTAGGCTTCCGGTTACAGTTAGGTTTTTCGTTACGATTAGGTTTAGGCTTAGGGTTATGGTTAGGGTTAGTGTTAGGTTTAGGGTTAGGGTTAGATTTAGCGTTAAGTTTAGTGTTAGGTTTAGGGTTAGGGGTTAGGTGTTAGCGACAGGGTTTGGGTTAGGGTTAGGGTTAGTGTTAGGGTTAGGTATTACTGTCAGGCTTCACGTTAATTTAAGTGGTACAGATTGGGTTAGGGTAAGGGATTAATGTTAGTTTTAGGGTTAGTGTTATGGTTAGGTTTAGGGTTAGGGTTAGGATTAGAAGTTAGTGTTAGTGGTAGGGTTAGGATTATGGTTACGGTTAGGGTTAGTGTTATGGTTAGATTTAGGGCTTAGAGGTTATGGAGAGGTTTAAGGTTAGGCTTCGGATTTCGGTTAGGGTTAGTGTTATGATTAGCTTTAGGATAAAGCTTAGGTTAGGGTTACTGGTAGGGTTAGTTTTAGTGTTAGAGTTAGGGTTAGGTTTAGCGTTAGGGGTTAGGGGTTAGGTGCTAGGGATAGGGTTAGGGTTAGGGTTAGGTTTATGGTTAGGGTTAGAGTTAGGGATAGTGTTAGGTTTAGAGTTAGGGTTTAGGGTTAATGTTAGGGTTAAGGTTAGAGTTAGGGTTCAGTTTAGGGTTAGAGTTTAGGGTTATGGTTAGGTTAGGTTTAGGGTTAGCATTAGTGTTAGGGTAAGTGTTAAGGTTAGAGTTAGGGTTATGATTAGGGTGAGGATTAGAGGTTAGGTGTGAGGAATAGCGTTAAGGTTAGTCTTTGGGTTAGGGTTAGGGTTTGCGTTATGATTAAGTTTAGTGTTAATGTTAGGGTTAGATTTAGGGTTGGTTTTAGGGTTAGGGTTAGGGTTAGGCGTTAGGTGTTAGCGATAGTGTTAGGGTTAGTGTTAGGTTTAGGGTTAGGGTTAGGGTTAGGGATAGGGTTAGGGTTAGGGTTAGTATTTGTGGTTAAGTTTAGGGTTGGATTACGGTTAATATTACGGTTAATTTTAGAGGTTAGTTTTCATGTTAGGTTTAGGGTTAGTGTTAGGTTTAGGGTTAGAGTTAGTGTTAGGCTTAGTTTTAGGTTTAGGTTTAGGGTTAGTGCTAGGGTTAGGGGTAGTGTTAGGATTAGAATTTAGGGTTAGCGTTAGGGTTAGGATTAGGTTTACGGTTAGGGTTAAGTGTTAGGTGTTAGCGTTAAGTTTAGGGTTAGGCTTATGGTTAGAGGTTAGCATTAGGTTTAGGGTTAGGGTTAGTGTCAGGGTTAGAGTTAAAGGTTAGGATTAAGGTTAGGATTAAAAGTTTGGTTTAGTGTTAGGTTTAGTGTTACAGTTAGTGTTAGGGTTAGAGGTTAGTTTTAGGTTTAGAGTTAGGCTTAGGGTTAAGTTAGGGTTACGGCTAGGGTTAGAGTTCGGTTTAGGTCTAGTATAAGGGTTAGGGTTAGCGTTACAGTTATGGGTTAGGTTTAGGGTTAGGTTTAGCCTAAAGGTAGGTTTAGGGTTAAGGTAAGTGATAGAGTCTGATGTTAAGTTTAGTGTTGTGGTTAGGGTCAGTGTTAGGGTAGGGTTAGAAGTAAGGGTTAGGTTTAGGTTTAGGGGTAGGGTCAGGTTTAGGGATAGTGTTATGGTAGGTTTAGGGTTAGGGTTCTGGTTAGGTATTATGGTCAGTGTTAGCATTAGTTTAAGGGGTAGGATTAGGGTTAGGGTTAGGGATTAAGGTTAAGTTTAGTTTTAGGTTTATGGTTCGGGTCAGGGTTAGTGTTAGTGTTAGTGTAAGGGTTAGAGTTTATGATTAGGGTTAGGTTAAGGGTTAGTGTTAGGGTTAGTGTTAGGGTTAGGGTTAGGTTTGGGGTTAAATTTTAGGGTTAAGTTTATTTTTAGGGTTAGGATTGGAATTTAGTGTTAGAGTTTGGTTTAGGGTTAGGGTTACAGTTACGGTTAGGGTTAGGTTTAGGTTTAGGATTAGGTTTTAAATATTGGGAATAGGGTAAAGGTTAGGCTTCGGGTTAGGTTTAGTGTTAGGGGTTAGGTATTTGGAATAGAGTTAGCGTTAGGGTTAGGGTTAGGGTTAGGTTTAGGGTTAGGGTTAGGTTTAGGGTTAGGGTTAGGTTTAGGGTTAGGATTAGGTTTAGGGTTATGGTTAGGTTTAAAGTTATGGTTACGGTTAGGGTTAGGGCTAGGTTTAGTGTTAGCCTTAGTGGTTAGGTGTTAGGGAGATGGTTAGTGTTAGACTTTGTGTTACAGTTGGGTTTAGGGTTATGGTTAGGTATAGGCTTAGGTTTAAGGTTAGGGATATTGTTAGGTTTAGGTTTAGGGGTAGTGTTAGGATTAGTGTTAGGTTTAGGGTTAGAGTTTAGGGTAATGGTTAGGTTTACGGTTAGTTTTAGGGTTAAGGTTAGGGTTTAGGTTTAGGGTTAGGGTTAGGGTTAATGTTATGATTAGGGTTAGGATTAGGTTGAGCGTTTAGGTTAGGTTTAGGGTTAATGTTACTGTTAGGGTTAGGGTTAGAGTTAGCATTAGAGTTTGGATTAGGTTTACGTTTAGCACAAGGGTTAGTGTTAGGTTTAGTGTTAGGTTTAGGGTTAAGGTTAGGATTAAGGTAAGAGGTTAGTTTTAGGTTTAGGCTTAGGGTTAGGGTTAAGTTTAGGGTTAGGGTTAGTGTTAGGTTTAGGGTTAGATGTATGGTATAGGGTTAGGGTTTAGGTTATGGGTTAGGGTTATGGTTATGGTTAGGGTTAGGTTTAAGTTTATGCTAGGTTTAGGGTAAGGGTTACGGTTAGGGATTACAGTCAGGTTTATGATTAGTTTAAGTGGTAGGGTTAGGGTTAGGGATTAATAGTAGGTTTAGGGTTATGGTTATTCTTATGTTTAGGGTTAGGGTTTGGGTTAGAGTTAGGATTAGGGTTACGACTACAAATTAGGGTTACGAGTAGGGTTAGGTTTATGGTTACAGTTATGGTTAGGGGTAGTATTAGGCTTAGGGATAGGAGTTAGGTGTTAGGGACAGGATTAAGATAAGGCTTTGGGTTACGGTTAGCGTTAGTGTTACGATTAGGTTTAGGGTTAGGCTTAGGGTTTGATTAAGGTTAGTTTTAGTGTTAATTTTAGGGTTAGGTTTATGGTTAGGGTTGGGGTCTGGTGTTAGGGATAGGGTTAGGGTTATGTTTAGGGTTAGGTTTAGTGTAGGGATTAGGTTTAAGCTTAGGGTTAGGGTTAGGAATCGTGTTAGGTTTAGGGTTAGGGTTTAGGGTTAGGTTTAGCGTTAGGGTTAGCGTTAGAGTTAAAGTTAGGGTTAGGGTTAGATGTTAGGTTTAAGGTTATGGTTACTGTTAGGGTTAGGTTTAGGATTAGGGTTAGTGTTACCGATAGAGTTTAGGGTTAGGTTTAAGGTTAGGTTAGGTTTAAGCGTAGGGTTATGATTATGTTTAGAGGTTAGTGTTAGGTTTAGGGTTAGAGTTTGAGTTTAAGTTTAGGGTTAGGGTTAGGCTTAGAGGTATGTTTAAGGTTAGTGTTAGGATAGGATTAAAACTTAGGTATAGTTTTAGTGTTAGGGTTAGGTTAGGGTTAGTGTTAGCATTAGTGTTAGGGGTTATGTGTTAGGGAAAGGGTTAGTGTTAGGTTTAAGTTTAGGGTTAGCGTTAGGTTTAGGGTTAGAATTATGGGTTAGGGTTAGGGTTAGGGTTAAGTTTAGGGTTAGTTTTAGGGTTTGGGTGAGGGTTAGGGTTAGGGTTTGGGTGAGGATTAGGGTTAGGTTTAGACGTATGGGTTAGGCTTAGTTTTAGGCATAGCGTTCCTGTTAGGGTTAGTGTTGTGGGAGGTTTAGGGTTAGGGTTCGGGTTATGTATTACGGTCAGTGTTAGCGTTATTTTAACGCATAGGGTTATGGTTAGTGTTAGGGATTCATGTTAGGTTTAAGGTTAGGTTTTTGATTTGGGTTAGGGTTAGGGTTAGGTTTAGAGTTTAGGGTTATTGTTAGGTTTGTGTTAGGGTTAGGGTTAGGGTTAGAGTTAGGTCTTGGATTAGGATTAGGTTTAGTTTAGGGTTAGATTTAGGGGTTAGGTGTTAGGGATAGGTTTATGGTTAGTCTTTGGGTTACATTTAAGGTTAGGGTTACGATTAGGTTAGCCTTAGTGTTAGGGTTAGTGTTAACATTTGCATTAGATTTACGTTTAGTTTTAGGATTAGGGTTAGGGTTAGGTTTAGGGATTAGGTGTGAGGGATAAGTTTGTAGTTAGGATCATGGTTAGTATTAGGTTTGGTGTTAGATTAACTTTAGGGTTAGGGATGGGTTACATTTAGGGTTAGAGGTATGGGTTAGGGTTAGGGTTAGGGTTAGGGTTAGAGATAGGTTTAGTTTTAGGCTTAGGGTTAGGGTTAGGTTTAGTGTTAAAAGTTAGTGTTAGTTTTAGGGTTAGTGTTAGGGATAGCTTAGTGTTAGTGTCAGGGTTAGGGTTAGAGGTTATGGTTAGATTTAGGGTTAGGATTAGGGTTAGGGTTAGGGTTATAGGTATGGGTTAGTGTTAGGTTTAGTGGTAGGTTGAAGATTAGGGTTAGGGATAGGGTTATGGTTAGGCTTTTGGTTATGGTTACGGTTAGGGTTAGGGTTAGGCTTAGGGTTAGGGTAGTGTTAGGGTTAGGTTTAGGCTTAGAGTATAGTTTTAGGGTTAGGTTTAGTGTTAAGGTGAGGGTTAGGCTTAGGTTTAGGATTACAATCTATGGTTGGGTAGAGTTAGTGTTAGGGTTATGTTTAACGTTAGTGTTACGTCTAGGTTTAGGGTTAGTTTTAGGGGTTAGGTGTTAGGGAGAGGGTTAGAGTTAGGCTTCCGGTTACAGTTAGGTTTTTCGTTACGATTAGGTTTAGGCTTAGGGTTATGGTTAGGGTTAGTGTTAGGTTTAGGGTTAGGGTTAGATTTAGCGTTAAGTTTAGTGTTAGGTTTAGGGTTAGGGGTTAGGTGTTAGCGACAGGGTTTGGGTTAGGGTTAGGGTTAGTGTTAGGGTTAGGTATTACTGTCAGGCTTCACGTTAATTTAAGTGGTACAGATTGGGTTAGGGTAAGGGATTAATGTTAGTTTTAGGGTTAGTGTTATGGTTAGGTTTAGGGTTAGGGTTAGGATTAGAAGTTAGTGTTAGTGGTAGGGTTAGGATTATGGTTACGGTTAGGGTTAGTGTTATGGTTAGATTTAGGGCTTAGAGGTTATGGAGAGGTTTAAGGTTAGGCTTCGGATTTCGGTTAGGGTTAGTGTTATGATTAGCTTTAGGATAAAGCTTAGGTTAGGGTTACTGGTAGGGTTAGTTTTAGTGTTAGAGTTAGGGTTAGGTTTAGCGTTAGGGGTTAGGGGTTAGGTGCTAGGGATAGGGTTAGGGTTAGGGTTAGGTTTATGGTTAGGGTTAGAGTTAGGGATAGTGTTAGGTTTAGAGTTAGGGTTTAGGGTTAATGTTAGGGTTAAGGTTAGAGTTAGGGTTCAGTTTAGGGTTAGAGTTTAGGGTTATGGTTAGGTTAGGTTTAGGGTTAGCATTAGTGTTAGGGTAAGTGTTAAGGTTAGAGTTAGGGTTATGATTAGGGTGAGGATTAGAGGTTAGGTGTGAGGAATAGCGTTAAGGTTAGTCTTTGGGTTAGGGTTAGGGTTTGCGTTATGATTAAGTTTAGTGTTAATGTTAGGGTTAGATTTAGGGTTGGTTTTAGGGTTAGGGTTAGGGTTAGGCGTTAGGTGTTAGCGATAGTGTTAGGGTTAGTGTTAGGTTTAGGGTTAGGGTTAGGGTTAGGGATAGGGTTAGGGTTAGGGTTAGTATTTGTGGTTAAGTTTAGGGTTGGATTACGGTTAATATTACGGTTAATTTTAGAGGTTAGTTTTCATGTTAGGTTTAGGGTTAGTGTTAGGTTTAGGGTTAGAGTTAGTGTTAGGCTTAGTTTTAGGTTTAGGTTTAGGGTTAGTGCTAGGGTTAGGGGTAGTGTTAGGATTAGAATTTAGGGTTAGCGTTAGGGTTAGGATTAGGTTTACGGTTAGGGTTAAGTGTTAGGTGTTAGCGTTAAGTTTAGGGTTAGGCTTATGGTTAGAGGTTAGCATTAGGTTTAGGGTTAGGGTTAGTGTCAGGGTTAGAGTTAAAGGTTAGGATTAAGGTTAGGATTAAAAGTTTGGTTTAGTGTTAGGTTTAGTGTTACAGTTAGTGTTAGGGTTAGAGGTTAGTTTTAGGTTTAGAGTTAGGCTTAGGGTTAAGTTAGGGTTACGGCTAGGGTTAGAGTTCGGTTTAGGTCTAGTATAAGGGTTAGGGTTAGCGTTACAGTTATGGGTTAGGTTTAGGGTTAGGTTTAGCCTAAAGGTAGGTTTAGGGTTAAGGTAAGTGATAGAGTCTGATGTTAAGTTTAGTGTTGTGGTTAGGGTCAGTGTTAGGGTAGGGTTAGAAGTAAGGGTTAGGTTTAGGTTTAGGGGTAGGGTCAGGTTTAGGGATAGTGTTATGGTAGGTTTAGGGTTAGGGTTCTGGTTAGGTATTATGGTCAGTGTTAGCATTAGTTTAAGGGGTAGGATTAGGGTTAGGGTTAGGGATTAAGGTTAAGTTTAGTTTTAGGTTTATGGTTCGGGTCAGGGTTAGTGTTAGTGTTAGTGTAAGGGTTAGAGTTTATGATTAGGGTTAGGTTAAGGGTTAGTGTTAGGGTTAGTGTTAGGGTTAGGGTTAGGTTTGGGGTTAAATTTTAGGGTTAAGTTTATTTTTAGGGTTAGGATTGGAATTTAGTGTTAGAGTTTGGTTTAGGGTTAGGGTTACAGTTACGGTTAGGGTTAGGTTTAGGTTTAGGATTAGGTTTTAAATATTGGGAATAGGGTAAAGGTTAGGCTTCGGGTTAGGTTTAGTGTTAGGGGTTAGGTATTTGGAATAGAGTTAGCGTTAGGGTTAGGGTTAGGGTTAGGTTTAGGGTTAGGGTTAGGTTTAGGGTTAGGGTTAGGTTTAGGGTTAGGATTAGGTTTAGGGTTATGGTTAGGTTTAAAGTTATGGTTACGGTTAGGGTTAGGGCTAGGTTTAGTGTTAGCCTTAGTGGTTAGGTGTTAGGGAGATGGTTAGTGTTAGACTTTGTGTTACAGTTGGGTTTAGGGTTATGGTTAGGTATAGGCTTAGGTTTAAGGTTAGGGATATTGTTAGGTTTAGGTTTAGGGGTAGTGTTAGGATTAGTGTTAGGTTTAGGGTTAGAGTTTAGGGTAATGGTTAGGTTTACGGTTAGTTTTAGGGTTAAGGTTAGGGTTTAGGTTTAGGGTTAGGGTTAGGGTTAATGTTATGATTAGGGTTAGGATTAGGTTGAGCGTTTAGGTTAGGTTTAGGGTTAATGTTACTGTTAGGGTTAGGGTTAGAGTTAGCATTAGAGTTTGGATTAGGTTTACGTTTAGCACAAGGGTTAGTGTTAGGTTTAGTGTTAGGTTTAGGGTTAAGGTTAGGATTAAGGTAAGAGGTTAGTTTTAGGTTTAGGCTTAGGGTTAGGGTTAAGTTTAGGGTTAGGGTTAGTGTTAGGTTTAGGGTTAGATGTATGGTATAGGGTTAGGGTTTAGGTTATGGGTTAGGGTTATGGTTATGGTTAGGGTTAGGTTTAAGTTTATGCTAGGTTTAGGGTAAGGGTTACGGTTAGGGATTACAGTCAGGTTTATGATTAGTTTAAGTGGTAGGGTTAGGGTTAGGGATTAATAGTAGGTTTAGGGTTATGGTTATTCTTATGTTTAGGGTTAGGGTTTGGGTTAGAGTTAGGATTAGGGTTACGACTACAAATTAGGGTTACGAGTAGGGTTAGGTTTATGGTTACAGTTATGGTTAGGGGTAGTATTAGGCTTAGGGATAGGAGTTAGGTGTTAGGGACAGGATTAAGATAAGGCTTTGGGTTACGGTTAGCGTTAGTGTTACGATTAGGTTTAGGGTTAGGCTTAGGGTTTGATTAAGGTTAGTTTTAGTGTTAATTTTAGGGTTAGGTTTATGGTTAGGGTTGGGGTCTGGTGTTAGGGATAGGGTTAGGGTTATGTTTAGGGTTAGGTTTAGTGTAGGGATTAGGTTTAAGCTTAGGGTTAGGGTTAGGAATCGTGTTAGGTTTAGGGTTAGGGTTTAGGGTTAGGTTTAGCGTTAGGGTTAGCGTTAGAGTTAAAGTTAGGGTTAGGGTTAGATGTTAGGTTTAAGGTTATGGTTACTGTTAGGGTTAGGTTTAGGATTAGGGTTAGTGTTACCGATAGAGTTTAGGGTTAGGTTTAAGGTTAGGTTAGGTTTAAGCGTAGGGTTATGATTATGTTTAGAGGTTAGTGTTAGGTTTAGGGTTAGAGTTTGAGTTTAAGTTTAGGGTTAGGGTTAGGCTTAGAGGTATGTTTAAGGTTAGTGTTAGGATAGGATTAAAACTTAGGTATAGTTTTAGTGTTAGGGTTAGGTTAGGGTTAGTGTTAGCATTAGTGTTAGGGGTTATGTGTTAGGGAAAGGGTTAGTGTTAGGTTTAAGTTTAGGGTTAGCGTTAGGTTTAGGGTTAGAATTATGGGTTAGGGTTAGGGTTAGGGTTAAGTTTAGGGTTAGTTTTAGGGTTTGGGTGAGGGTTAGGGTTAGGGTTTGGGTGAGGATTAGGGTTAGGTTTAGACGTATGGGTTAGGCTTAGTTTTAGGCATAGCGTTCCTGTTAGGGTTAGTGTTGTGGGAGGTTTAGGGTTAGGGTTCGGGTTATGTATTACGGTCAGTGTTAGCGTTATTTTAACGCATAGGGTTATGGTTAGTGTTAGGGATTCATGTTAGGTTTAAGGTTAGGTTTTTGATTTGGGTTAGGGTTAGGGTTAGGTTTAGAGTTTAGGGTTATTGTTAGGTTTGTGTTAGGGTTAGGGTTAGGGTTAGAGTTAGGTCTTGGATTAGGATTAGGTTTAGTTTAGGGTTAGATTTAGGGGTTAGGTGTTAGGGATAGGTTTATGGTTAGTCTTTGGGTTACATTTAAGGTTAGGGTTACGATTAGGTTAGCCTTAGTGTTAGGGTTAGTGTTAACATTTGCATTAGATTTACGTTTAGTTTTAGGATTAGGGTTAGGGTTAGGTTTAGGGATTAGGTGTGAGGGATAAGTTTGTAGTTAGGATCATGGTTAGTATTAGGTTTGGTGTTAGATTAACTTTAGGGTTAGGGATGGGTTACATTTAGGGTTAGAGGTATGGGTTAGGGTTAGGGTTAGGGTTAGGGTTAGAGATAGGTTTAGTTTTAGGCTTAGGGTTAGGGTTAGGTTTAGTGTTAAAAGTTAGTGTTAGTTTTAGGGTTAGTGTTAGGGATAGCTTAGTGTTAGTGTCAGGGTTAGGGTTAGAGGTTATGGTTAGATTTAGGGTTAGGATTAGGGTTAGGGTTAGGGTTATAGGTATGGGTTAGTGTTAGGTTTAGTGGTAGGTTGAAGATTAGGGTTAGGGATAGGGTTATGGTTAGGCTTTTGGTTATGGTTACGGTTAGGGTTAGGGTTAGGCTTAGGGTTAGGGTAGTGTTAGGGTTAGGTTTAGGCTTAGAGTATAGTTTTAGGGTTAGGTTTAGTGTTAAGGTGAGGGTTAGGCTTAGGTTTAGGATTACAATCTATGGTTGGGTAGAGTTAGTGTTAGGGTTATGTTTAACGTTAGTGTTACGTCTAGGTTTAGGGTTAGTTTTAGGGGTTAGGTGTTAGGGAGAGGGTTAGAGTTAGGCTTCCGGTTACAGTTAGGTTTTTCGTTACGATTAGGTTTAGGCTTAGGGTTATGGTTAGGGTTAGTGTTAGGTTTAGGGTTAGGGTTAGATTTAGCGTTAAGTTTAGTGTTAGGTTTAGGGTTAGGGGTTAGGTGTTAGCGACAGGGTTTGGGTTAGGGTTAGGGTTAGTGTTAGGGTTAGGTATTACTGTCAGGCTTCACGTTAATTTAAGTGGTACAGATTGGGTTAGGGTAAGGGATTAATGTTAGTTTTAGGGTTAGTGTTATGGTTAGGTTTAGGGTTAGGGTTAGGATTAGAAGTTAGTGTTAGTGATAGGGTTAGGATTATGGTTACGGTTAGGGTTAGTGTTATGGTTAGATTTAGGGCTTAGAGGTTATGGAGAGGTTTAAGGTTAGGCTTCGGATTTCGGTTAGGGTTAGTGTTATGATTAGCTTTAGGATAAAGCTTAGGTTAGGGTTACTGTTAGGGTTAGTTTTAGTGTTAGAGTTAGGGTTAGGTTTAGCGTTAGGGGTTAGGGGTTAGGTGCTAGGGATAGGGTTAGGGTTAGGGTTAGGTTTATGGTTAGGGTTAGAGTTAGGGATAGTGTTAGGTTTAGAGTTAGGGTTTAGGGTTAATGTTAGGGTTAAGGTTAGAGTTAGGGTTCAGTTTAGGGTTAGAGTTTAGGGTTATGGTTAGGTTAGGTTTAGGGTTAGCATTAGTGTTAGGGTAAGTGTTAAGGTTAGAGTTAGGGTTATGATTAGGGTGAGGATTAGAGGTTAGGTGTGAGGAATAGCGTTAAGGTTAGTCTTTGGGTTAGGGTTAGGGTTTGCGTTATGATTAAGTTTAGTGTTAATGTTAGGGTTAGATTTAGGGTTGGTTTTAGGGTTAGGGTTAGGGTTAGGCGTTAGGTGTTAGCGATAGTGTTAGGGTTAGTGTTAGGTTTAGGGTTAGGGTTAGGGTTAGGGATAGGGTTAGGGTTAGGGTTAGTATTTGTGGTTAAGTTTAGGGTTGGATTACGGTTAATATTACGGTTAATTTTAGAGGTTAGTTTTCATGTTAGGTTTAGGGTTAGTGTTAGGTTTAGGGTTAGAGTTAGTGTTAGGCTTAGTTTTAGGTTTAGGTTTAGGGTTAGTGCTAGGGTTAGGGGTAGTGTTAGGATTAGAATTTAGGGTTAGCGTTAGGGTTAGGATTAGGTTTACGGTTAGGGTTAAGTGTTAGGTGTTAGCGTTAAGTTTAGGGTTAGGCTTATGGTTAGAGGTTAGCATTAGGTTTAGGGTTAGGGTTAGTGTCAGGGTTAGAGTTAAAGGTTAGGATTAAGGTTAGGATTAAAAGTTTGGTTTAGTGTTAGGTTTAGTGTTACAGTTAGTGTTAGGGTTAGAGGTTAGTTTTAGGTTTAGAGTTAGGCTTAGGGTTAAGTTAGGGTTACGGCTAGGGTTAGAGTTCGGTTTAGGTCTAGTATAAGGGTTAGGGTTAGCGTTACAGTTATGGGTTAGGTTTAGGGTTAGGTTTAGCCTAAAGGTAGGTTTAGGGTTAAGGTAAGTGATAGAGTCTGATGTTAAGTTTAGTGTTGTGGTTAGGGTCAGTGTTAGGGTAGGGTTAGAAGTAAGGGTTAGGTTTAGGTTTAGGGGTAGGGTCAGGTTTAGGGATAGTGTTATGGTAGGTTTAGGGTTAGGGTTCTGGTTAGGTATTATGGTCAGTGTTAGCATTAGTTTAAGGGGTAGGATTAGGGTTAGGGTTAGGGATTAAGGTTAAGTTTAGTTTTAGGTTTATGGTTCGGGTCAGGGTTAGTGTTAGTGTTAGTGTAAGGGTTAGAGTTTATGATTAGGGTTAGGTTAAGGGTTAGTGTTAGGGTTAGTGTTAGGGTTAGGGTTAGGTTTGGGGTTAAATTTTAGGGTTAAGTTTATTTTTAGGGTTAGGATTGGAATTTAGTGTTAGAGTTTGGTTTAGGGTTAGGGTTACAGTTACGGTTAGGGTTAGGTTTAGGTTTAGGATTAGGTTTTAAATATTGGGAATAGGGTAAAGGTTAGGCTTCGGGTTAGGTTTAGTGTTAGGGGTTAGGTATTTGGAATAGAGTTAGCGTTAGGGTTAGGGTTAGGGTTAGGTTTAGGGTTAGGGTTAGGTTTAGGGTTAGGGTTAGGTTTAGGGTTAGGATTAGGTTTAGGGTTATGGTTAGGTTTAAAGTTATGGTTACGGTTAGGGTTAGGGCTAGGTTTAGTGTTAGCCTTAGTGGTTAGGTGTTAGGGAGATGGTTAGTGTTAGACTTTGTGTTACAGTTGGGTTTAGGGTTATGGTTAGGTATAGGCTTAGGTTTAAGGTTAGGGATATTGTTAGGTTTAGGTTTAGGGGTAGTGTTAGGATTAGTGTTAGGTTTAGGGTTAGAGTTTAGGGTAATGGTTAGGTTTACGGTTAGTTTTAGGGTTAAGGTTAGGGTTTAGGTTTAGGGTTAGGGTTAGGGTTAATGTTATGATTAGGGTTAGGATTAGGTTGAGCGTTTAGGTTAGGTTTAGGGTTAATGTTACTGTTAGGGTTAGGGTTAGAGTTAGCATTAGAGTTTGGATTAGGTTTACGTTTAGCACAAGGGTTAGTGTTAGGTTTAGTGTTAGGTTTAGGGTTAAGGTTAGGATTAAGGTAAGAGGTTAGTTTTAGGTTTAGGCTTAGGGTTAGGGTTAAGTTTAGGGTTAGGGTTAGTGTTAGGTTTAGGGTTAGATGTATGGTATAGGGTTAGGGTTTAGGTTATGGGTTAGGGTTATGGTTATGGTTAGGGTTAGGTTTAAGTTTATGCTAGGTTTAGGGTAAGGGTTACGGTTAGGGATTACAGTCAGGTTTATGATTAGTTTAAGTGGTAGGGTTAGGGTTAGGGATTAATAGTAGGTTTAGGGTTATGGTTATTCTTATGTTTAGGGTTAGGGTTTGGGTTAGAGTTAGGATTAGGGTTACGACTACAAATTAGGGTTACGAGTAGGGTTAGGTTTATGGTTACAGTTATGGTTAGGGGTAGTATTAGGCTTAGGGATAGGAGTTAGGTGTTAGGGACAGGATTAAGATAAGGCTTTGGGTTACGGTTAGCGTTAGTGTTACGATTAGGTTTAGGGTTAGGCTTAGGGTTTGATTAAGGTTAGTTTTAGTGTTAATTTTAGGGTTAGGTTTATGGTTAGGGTTGGGGTCTGGTGTTAGGGATAGGGTTAGGGTTATGTTTAGGGTTAGGTTTAGTGTAGGGATTAGGTTTAAGCTTAGGGTTAGGGTTAGGAATCGTGTTAGGTTTAGGGTTAGGGTTTAGGGTTAGGTTTAGCGTTAGGGTTAGCGTTAGAGTTAAAGTTAGGGTTAGGGTTAGATGTTAGGTTTAAGGTTATGGTTACTGTTAGGGTTAGGTTTAGGATTAGGGTTAGTGTTACCGATAGAGTTTAGGGTTAGGTTTAAGGTTAGGTTAGGTTTAAGCGTAGGGTTATGATTATGTTTAGAGGTTAGTGTTAGGTTTAGGGTTAGAGTTTGAGTTTAAGTTTAGGGTTAGGGTTAGGCTTAGAGGTATGTTTAAGGTTAGTGTTAGGATAGGATTAAAACTTAGGTATAGTTTTAGTGTTAGGGTTAGGTTAGGGTTAGTGTTAGCATTAGTGTTAGGGGTTATGTGTTAGGGAAAGGGTTAGTGTTAGGTTTAAGTTTAGGGTTAGCGTTAGGTTTAGGGTTAGAATTATGGGTTAGGGTTAGGGTTAGGGTTAAGTTTAGGGTTAGTTTTAGGGTTTGGGTGAGGGTTAGGGTTAGGGTTTGGGTGAGGATTAGGGTTAGGTTTAGACGTATGGGTTAGGCTTAGTTTTAGGCATAGCGTTCCTGTTAGGGTTAGTGTTGTGGGAGGTTTAGGGTTAGGGTTCGGGTTATGTATTACGGTCAGTGTTAGCGTTATTTTAACGCATAGGGTTATGGTTAGTGTTAGGGATTCATGTTAGGTTTAAGGTTAGGTTTTTGATTTGGGTTAGGGTTAGGGTTAGGTTTAGAGTTTAGGGTTATTGTTAGGTTTGTGTTAGGGTTAGGGTTAGGGTTAGAGTTAGGTCTTGGATTAGGATTAGGTTTAGTTTAGGGTTAGATTTAGGGGTTAGGTGTTAGGGATAGGTTTATGGTTAGTCTTTGGGTTACATTTAAGGTTAGGGTTACGATTAGGTTAGCCTTAGTGTTAGGGTTAGTGTTAACATTTGCATTAGATTTACGTTTAGTTTTAGGATTAGGGTTAGGGTTAGGTTTAGGGATTAGGTGTGAGGGATAAGTTTGTAGTTAGGGTCATGGTTAGTATTAGGTTTGGTGTTAGATTAACTTTAGGGTTAGGGATGGGTTACATTTAGGGTTAGAGGTATGGGTTAGGGTTAGGGTTAGGGTTAGGGTTAGAGATAGGTTTAGTTTTAGGCTTAGGGTTAGGGTTAGGTTTAGTGTTAAAAGTTAGGTTTAGTGTTAGTTTTAGGGTTAGTGTTAGGGATAGCTTAGTGTTAGTGTCAGGGTTAGGGTTAGAGGTTATGGTTAGATTTAGGGTTAGGATTAGGGTTAGGGTTAGGGTTATAGGTATGGGTTAGTGTTAGGTTTAGTGGTAGGTTGAAGATTAGGGTTAGGGATAGGGTTATGGTTAGGCTTTTGGTTATGGTTACGGTTAGGGTTAGGGTTAGGCTTAGGGTTAGGGTAGTGTTAGGGTTAGGTTTAGGCTTAGAGTATAGTTTTAGGGTTAGGTTTAGTGTTAAGGTGAGGGTTAGGCTTAGGTTTAGGATTACAATCTATGGTTGGGTAGAGTTAGTGTTAGGGTTATGTTTAACGTTAGTGTTACGTCTAGGTTTAGGGTTAGTTTTAGGGGTTAGGTGTTAGGGAGAGGGTTAGAGTTAGGCTTCCGGTTACAGTTAGGTTTTTCGTTACGATTAGGTTTAGGCTTAGGGTTATGGTTAGGGTTAGTGTTAGGTTTAGGGTTAGGGTTAGATTTAGCGTTAAGTTTAGTGTTAGGTTTAGGGTTAGGGGTTAGGTGTTAGCGACAGGGTTTGGGTTAGGGTTAGGGTTAGTGTTAGGGTTAGGTATTACTGTCAGGCTTCACGTTAATTTAAGTGGTACAGATTGGGTTAGGGTAAGGGATTAATGTTAGTTTTAGGGTTAGTGTTATGGTTAGGTTTAGGGTTAGGGTTAGGATTAGAAGTTAGTGTTAGTGATAGGGTTAGGATTATGGTTACGGTTAGGGTTAGTGTTATGGTTAGATTTAGGGCTTAGAGGTTATGGAGAGGTTTAAGGTTAGGCTTCGGATTTCGGTTAGGGTTAGTGTTATGATTAGCTTTAGGATAAAGCTTAGGTTAGGGTTACTGTTAGGGTTAGTTTTAGTGTTAGAGTTAGGGTTAGGTTTAGCGTTAGGGGTTAGGGGTTAGGTGCTAGGGATAGGGTTAGGGTTAGGGTTAGGTTTATGGTTAGGGTTAGAGTTAGGGATAGTGTTAGGTTTAGAGTTAGGGTTTAGGGTTAATGTTAGGGTTAAGGTTAGAGTTAGGGTTCAGTTTAGGGTTAGAGTTTAGGGTTATGGTTAGGTTAGGTTTAGGGTTAGCATTAGTGTTAGGGTAAGTGTTAAGGTTAGAGTTAGGGTTATGATTAGGGTGAGGATTAGAGGTTAGGTGTGAGGAATAGCGTTAAGGTTAGTCTTTGGGTTAGGGTTAGGGTTTGCGTTATGATTAAGTTTAGTGTTAATGTTAGGGTTAGATTTAGGGTTGGTTTTAGGGTTAGGGTTAGGGTTAGGCGTTAGGTGTTAGCGATAGTGTTAGGGTTAGTGTTAGGTTTAGGGTTAGGGTTAGGGTTAGGGATAGGGTTAGGGTTAGGGTTAGTATTTGTGGTTAAGTTTAGGGTTGGATTACGGTTAATATTACGGTTAATTTTAGAGGTTAGTTTTCATGTTAGGTTTAGGGTTAGTGTTAGGTTTAGGGTTAGAGTTAGTGTTAGGCTTAGTTTTAGGTTTAGGTTTAGGGTTAGTGCTAGGGTTAGGGGTAGTGTTAGGATTAGAATTTAGGGTTAGCGTTAGGGTTAGGATTAGGTTTACGGTTAGGGTTAAGTGTTAGGTGTTAGCGTTAAGTTTAGGGTTAGGCTTATGGTTAGAGGTTAGCATTAGGTTTAGGGTTAGGGTTAGTGTCAGGGTTAGAGTTAAAGGTTAGGATTAAGGTTAGGATTAAAAGTTTGGTTTAGTGTTAGGTTTAGTGTTACAGTTAGTGTTAGGGTTAGAGGTTAGTTTTAGGTTTAGAGTTAGGCTTAGGGTTAAGTTAGGGTTACGGCTAGGGTTAGAGTTCGGTTTAGGTCTAGTATAAGGGTTAGGGTTAGCGTTACAGTTATGGGTTAGGTTTAGGGTTAGGTTTAGCCTAAAGGTAGGTTTAGGGTTAAGGTAAGTGATAGAGTCTGATGTTAAGTTTAGTGTTGTGGTTAGGGTCAGTGTTAGGGTAGGGTTAGAAGTAAGGGTTAGGTTTAGGTTTAGGGGTAGGGTCAGGTTTAGGGATAGTGTTATGGTAGGTTTAGGGTTAGGGTTCTGGTTAGGTATTATGGTCAGTGTTAGCATTAGTTTAAGGGGTAGGATTAGGGTTAGGGTTAGGGATTAAGGTTAAGTTTAGTTTTAGGTTTATGGTTCGGGTCAGGGTTAGTGTTAGTGTTAGTGTAAGGGTTAGAGTTTATGATTAGGGTTAGGTTAAGGGTTAGTGTTAGGGTTAGTGTTAGGGTTAGGGTTAGGTTTGGGGTTAAATTTTAGGGTTAAGTTTATTTTTAGGGTTAGGATTGGAATTTAGTGTTAGAGTTTGGTTTAGGGTTAGGGTTACAGTTACGGTTAGGGTTAGGTTTAGGTTTAGGATTAGGTTTTAAATATTGGGAATAGGGTAAAGGTTAGGCTTCGGGTTAGGTTTAGTGTTAGGGGTTAGGTATTTGGAATAGAGTTAGCGTTAGGGTTAGGGTTAGGGTTAGGTTTAGGGTTAGGGTTAGGTTTAGGGTTAGGGTTAGGTTTAGGGTTAGGATTAGGTTTAGGGTTATGGTTAGGTTTAAAGTTATGGTTACGGTTAGGGTTAGGGCTAGGTTTAGTGTTAGCCTTAGTGGTTAGGTGTTAGGGAGATGGTTAGTGTTAGACTTTGTGTTACAGTTGGGTTTAGGGTTATGGTTAGGTATAGGCTTAGGTTTAAGGTTAGGGATATTGTTAGGTTTAGGTTTAGGGGTAGTGTTAGGATTAGTGTTAGGTTTAGGGTTAGAGTTTAGGGTAATGGTTAGGTTTACGGTTAGTTTTAGGGTTAAGGTTAGGGTTTAGGTTTAGGGTTAGGGTTAGGGTTAATGTTATGATTAGGGTTAGGATTAGGTTGAGCGTTTAGGTTAGGTTTAGGGTTAATGTTACTGTTAGGGTTAGGGTTAGAGTTAGCATTAGAGTTTGGATTAGGTTTACGTTTAGCACAAGGGTTAGTGTTAGGTTTAGTGTTAGGTTTAGGGTTAAGGTTAGGGTTAAGGTAAGAGGTTAGTTTTAGGTTTAGGCTTAGGGTTAGGGTTAAGTTTAGGGTTAGGGTTAGTGTTAGGTTTAGGGTTAGATGTATGGTATAGGGTTAGGGTTTAGGTTATGGGTTAGGGTTATGGTTATGGTTAGGGTTAGGTTTAAGTTTATGCTAGGTTTAGGGTAAGGGTTACAGTTAGGGATTACAGTCAGGTTTATGATTAGTTTAAGTGGTAGGGTTAGGGTTAGGGATTAATAGTAGGTTTAGGGTTATGGTTATTCTTATGTTTAGGGTTAGGGTTTGGGTTAGAGTTAGGATTAGGGTTACGACTACAAATTAGGGTTACGAGTAGGGTTAGGTTTATGGTTACAGTTATGGTTAGGGGTAGTATTAGGCTTAGGGATAGGAGTTAGGTGTTAGGGACAGGATTAAGATAAGGCTTTGGGTTACGGTTAGCGTTAGTGTTACGATTAGGTTTAGGGTTAGGCTTAGGGTTTGATTAAGGTTAGTTTTAGTGTTAATTTTAGGGTTAGGTTTATGGTTAGGGTTGGGGTCTGGTGTTAGGGATAGGGTTAGGGTTATGTTTAGGGTTAGGTTTAGTGTAGGGATTAGGTTTAAGCTTAGGGTTAGGGTTAGGAATCGTGTTAGGTTTAGGGTTAGGGTTTAGGGTTAGGTTTAGCGTTAGGGTTAGCGTTAGAGTTAAAGTTAGGGTTAGGGTTAGATGTTAGGTTTAAGGTTATGGTTACTGTTAGGGTTAGGTTTAGGATTAGGGTTAGTGTTACCGATAGAGTTTAGGGTTAGGTTTAAGGTTAGGTTAGGTTTAAGCGTAGGGTTATGATTATGTTTAGAGGTTAGTGTTAGGTTTAGGGTTAGAGTTTGAGTTTAAGTTTAGGGTTAGGGTTAGGCTTAGAGGTATGTTTAAGGTTAGTGTTAGGATAGGATTAAAACTTAGGTATAGTTTTAGTGTTAGGGTTAGGTTAGGGTTAGTGTTAGCATTAGTGTTAGGGGTTATGTGTTAGGGAAAGGGTTAGTGTTAGGTTTAAGTTTAGGGTTAGCGTTAGGTTTAGGGTTAGAATTATGGGTTAGGGTTAGGGTTAGGGTTAAGTTTAGGGTTAGTTTTAGGGTTTGGGTGAGGGTTAGGGTTAGGGTTTGGGTGAGGATTAGGGTTAGGTTTAGACGTATGGGTTAGGCTTAGTTTTAGGCATAGCGTTCCTGTTAGGGTTAGTGTTGTGGGAGGTTTAGGGTTAGGGTTCGGGTTATGTATTACGGTCAGTGTTAGCGTTATTTTAACGCATAGGGTTATGGTTAGTGTTAGGGATTCATGTTAGGTTTAAGGTTAGGTTTTTGATTTGGGTTAGGGTTAGGGTTAGGTTTAGAGTTTAGGGTTATTGTTAGGTTTGTGTTAGGGTTAGGGTTAGGGTTAGAGTTAGGTCTTGGATTAGGATTAGGTTTAGTTTAGGGTTAGATTTAGGGGTTAGGTGTTAGGGATAGGTTTATGGTTAGTCTTTGGGTTACATTTAAGGTTAGGGTTACGATTAGGTTAGCCTTAGTGTTAGGGTTAGTGTTAACATTTGCATTAGATTTACGTTTAGTTTTAGGATTAGGGTTAGGGTTAGGTTTAGGGATTAGGTGTGAGGGATAAGTTTGTAGTTAGGATCATGGTTAGTATTAGGTTTGGTGTTAGATTAACTTTAGGGTTAGGGATGGGTTACATTTAGGGTTAGAGGTATGGGTTAGGGTTAGGGTTAGGGTTAGGGTTAGAGATAGGTTTAGTTTTAGGCTTAGGGTTAGGGTTAGGTTTAGTGTTAAAAGTTAGTGTTAGTTTTAGGGTTAGTGTTAGGGATAGCTTAGTGTTAGTGTCAGGGTTAGGGTTAGAGGTTATGGTTAGATTTAGGGTTAGGATTAGGGTTAGGGTTAGGGTTATAGGTATGGGTTAGTGTTAGGTTTAGTGGTAGGTTGAAGATTAGGGTTAGGGATAGGGTTATGGTTAGGCTTTTGGTTATGGTTACGGTTAGGGTTAGGGTTAGGCTTAGGGTTAGGGTAGTGTTAGGGTTAGGTTTAGGCTTAGAGTATAGTTTTAGGGTTAGGTTTAGTGTTAAGGTGAGGGTTAGGCTTAGGTTTAGGATTACAATCTATGGTTGGGTAGAGTTAGTGTTAGGGTTATGTTTAACGTTAGTGTTACGTCTAGGTTTAGGGTTAGTTTTAGGGGTTAGGTGTTAGGGAGAGGGTTAGAGTTAGGCTTCCGGTTACAGTTAGGTTTTTCGTTACGATTAGGTTTAGGCTTAGGGTTATGGTTAGGGTTAGTGTTAGGTTTAGGGTTAGGGTTAGATTTAGCGTTAAGTTTAGTGTTAGGTTTAGGGTTAGGGGTTAGGTGTTAGCGACAGGGTTTGGGTTAGGGTTAGGGTTAGTGTTAGGGTTAGGTATTACTGTCAGGCTTCACGTTAATTTAAGTGGTACAGATTGGGTTAGGGTAAGGGATTAATGTTAGTTTTAGGGTTAGTGTTATGGTTAGGTTTAGGGTTAGGGTTAGGATTAGAAGTTAGTGTTAGTGATAGGGTTAGGATTATGGTTACGGTTAGGGTTAGTGTTATGGTTAGATTTAGGGCTTAGAGGTTATGGAGAGGTTTAAGGTTAGGCTTCGGATTTCGGTTAGGGTTAGTGTTATGATTAGCTTTAGGATAAAGCTTAGGTTAGGGTTACTGTTAGGGTTAGTTTTAGTGTTAGAGTTAGGGTTAGGTTTAGCGTTAGGGGTTAGGGGTTAGGTGCTAGGGATAGGGTTAGGGTTAGGGTTAGGTTTATGGTTAGGGTTAGAGTTAGGGATAGTGTTAGGTTTAGAGTTAGGGTTTAGGGTTAATGTTAGGGTTAAGGTTAGAGTTAGGGTTCAGTTTAGGGTTAGAGTTTAGGGTTATGGTTAGGTTAGGTTTAGGGTTAGCATTAGTGTTAGGGTAAGTGTTAAGGTTAGAGTTAGGGTTATGATTAGGGTGAGGATTAGAGGTTAGGTGTGAGGAATAGCGTTAAGGTTAGTCTTTGGGTTAGGGTTAGGGTTTGCGTTATGATTAAGTTTAGTGTTAATGTTAGGGTTAGATTTAGGGTTGGTTTTAGGGTTAGGGTTAGGGTTAGGCGTTAGGTGTTAGCGATAGTGTTAGGGTTAGTGTTAGGTTTAGGGTTAGGGTTAGGGTTAGGGATAGGGTTAGGGTTAGGGTTAGTATTTGTGGTTAAGTTTAGGGTTGGATTACGGTTAATATTACGGTTAATTTTAGAGGTTAGTTTTCATGTTAGGTTTAGGGTTAGTGTTAGGTTTAGGGTTAGAGTTAGTGTTAGGCTTAGTTTTAGGTTTAGGTTTAGGGTTAGTGCTAGGGTTAGGGGTAGTGTTAGGATTAGAATTTAGGGTTAGCGTTAGGGTTAGGATTAGGTTTACGGTTAGGGTTAAGTGTTAGGTGTTAGCGTTAAGTTTAGGGTTAGGCTTATGGTTAGAGGTTAGCATTAGGTTTAGGGTTAGGGTTAGTGTCAGGGTTAGAGTTAAAGGTTAGGATTAAGGTTAGGATTAAAAGTTTGGTTTAGTGTTAGGTTTAGTGTTACAGTTAGTGTTAGGGTTAGAGGTTAGTTTTAGGTTTAGAGTTAGGCTTAGGGTTAAGTTAGGGTTACGGCTAGGGTTAGAGTTCGGTTTAGGTCTAGTATAAGGGTTAGGGTTAGCGTTACAGTTATGGGTTAGGTTTAGGGTTAGGTTTAGCCTAAAGGTAGGTTTAGGGTTAAGGTAAGTGATAGAGTCTGATGTTAAGTTTAGTGTTGTGGTTAGGGTCAGTGTTAGGGTAGGGTTAGAAGTAAGGGTTAGGTTTAGGTTTAGGGGTAGGGTCAGGTTTAGGGATAGTGTTATGGTAGGTTTAGGGTTAGGGTTCTGGTTAGGTATTATGGTCAGTGTTAGCATTAGTTTAAGGGGTAGGATTAGGGTTAGGGTTAGGGATTAAGGTTAAGTTTAGTTTTAGGTTTATGGTTCGGGTCAGGGTTAGTGTTAGTGTTAGTGTAAGGGTTAGAGTTTATGATTAGGGTTAGGTTAAGGGTTAGTGTTAGGGTTAGTGTTAGGGTTAGGGTTAGGTTTGGGGTTAAATTTTAGGGTTAAGTTTATTTTTAGGGTTAGGATTGGAATTTAGTGTTAGAGTTTGGTTTAGGGTTAGGGTTACAGTTACGGTTAGGGTTAGGTTTAGGTTTAGGATTAGGTTTTAAATATTGGGAATAGGGTAAAGGTTAGGCTTCGGGTTAGGTTTAGTGTTAGGGGTTAGGTATTTGGAATAGAGTTAGCGTTAGGGTTAGGGTTAGGGTTAGGTTTAGGGTTAGGGTTAGGTTTAGGGTTAGGGTTAGGTTTAGGGTTAGGATTAGGTTTAGGGTTATGGTTAGGTTTAAAGTTATGGTTACGGTTAGGGTTAGGGCTAGGTTTAGTGTTAGCCTTAGTGGTTAGGTGTTAGGGAGATGGTTAGTGTTAGACTTTGTGTTACAGTTGGGTTTAGGGTTATGGTTAGGTATAGGCTTAGGTTTAAGGTTAGGGATATTGTTAGGTTTAGGTTTAGGGGTAGTGTTAGGATTAGTGTTAGGTTTAGGGTTAGAGTTTAGGGTAATGGTTAGGTTTACAGTTAGTTTTAGGGTTAAGGTTAGGGTTTAGGTTTAGGGTTAGGGTTAGGGTTAATGTTATGATTAGGGTTAGGATTAGGTTGAGCGTTTAGGTTAGGTTTAGGGTTAATGTTACTGTTAGGGTTAGGGTTAGAGTTAGCATTAGAGTTTGGATTAGGTTTACGTTTAGCACAAGGGTTAGTGTTAGGTTTAGTGTTAGGTTTAGGGTTAAGGTTAGGGTTAAGGTAAGAGGTTAGTTTTAGGTTTAGGCTTAGGGTTAGGGTTAAGTTTAGGGTTAGGGTTAGTGTTAGGTTTAGGGTTAGATGTATGGTATAGGGTTAGGGTTTAGGTTATGGGTTAGGGTTATGGTTATGGTTAGGGTTAGGTTTAAGTTTATGCTAGGTTTAGGGTAAGGGTTACAGTTAGGGATTACAGTCAGGTTTATGATTAGTTTAAGTGGTAGGGTTAGGGTTAGGGATTAATAGTAGGTTTAGGGTTATGGTTATTCTTATGTTTAGGGTTAGGGTTTGGGTTAGAGTTAGGATTAGGGTTACGACTACAAATTAGGGTTACGAGTAGGGTTAGGTTTATGGTTACAGTTATGGTTAGGGGTAGTATTAGGCTTAGGGATAGGAGTTAGGTGTTAGGGACAGGATTAAGATAAGGCTTTGGGTTACGGTTAGCGTTAGTGTTACGATTAGGTTTAGGGTTAGGCTTAGGGTTTGATTAAGGTTAGTTTTAGTGTTAATTTTAGGGTTAGGTTTATGGTTAGGGTTGGGGTCTGGTGTTAGGGATAGGGTTAGGGTTATGTTTAGGGTTAGGTTTAGTGTAGGGATTAGGTTTAAGCTTAGGGTTAGGGTTAGGAATCGTGTTAGGTTTAGGGTTAGGGTTTAGGGTTAGGTTTAGCGTTAGGGTTAGCGTTAGAGTTAAAGTTAGGGTTAGGGTTAGATGTTAGGTTTAAGGTTATGGTTACTGTTAGGGTTAGGTTTAGGATTAGGGTTAGTGTTACCGATAGAGTTTAGGGTTAGGTTTAAGGTTAGGTTAGGTTTAAGCGTAGGGTTATGATTATGTTTAGAGGTTAGTGTTAGGTTTAGGGTTAGAGTTTGAGTTTAAGTTTAGGGTTAGGGTTAGGCTTAGAGGTATGTTTAAGGTTAGTGTTAGGATAGGATTAAAACTTAGGTATAGTTTTAGTGTTAGGGTTAGGTTAGGGTTAGTGTTAGCATTAGTGTTAGGGGTTATGTGTTAGGGAAAGGGTTAGTGTTAGGTTTAAGTTTAGGGTTAGCGTTAGGTTTAGGGTTAGAATTATGGGTTAGGGTTAGGGTTAGGGTTAAGTTTAGGGTTAGTTTTAGGGTTTGGGTGAGGGTTAGGGTTAGGGTTTGGGTGAGGATTAGGGTTAGGTTTAGACGTATGGGTTAGGCTTAGTTTTAGGCATAGCGTTCCTGTTAGGGTTAGTGTTGTGGGAGGTTTAGGGTTAGGGTTCGGGTTATGTATTACGGTCAGTGTTAGCGTTATTTTAACGCATAGGGTTATGGTTAGTGTTAGGGATTCATGTTAGGTTTAAGGTTAGGTTTTTGATTTGGGTTAGGGTTAGGGTTAGGTTTAGAGTTTAGGGTTATTGTTAGGTTTGTGTTAGGGTTAGGGTTAGGGTTAGAGTTAGGTCTTGGATTAGGATTAGGTTTAGTTTAGGGTTAGATTTAGGGGTTAGGTGTTAGGGATAGGTTTATGGTTAGTCTTTGGGTTACATTTAAGGTTAGGGTTACGATTAGGTTAGCCTTAGTGTTAGGGTTAGTGTTAACATTTGCATTAGATTTACGTTTAGTTTTAGGATTAGGGTTAGGGTTAGGTTTAGGGATTAGGTGTGAGGGATAAGTTTGTAGTTAGGGTCATGGTTAGTATTAGGTTTGGTGTTAGATTAACTTTAGGGTTAGGGATGGGTTACATTTAGGGTTAGAGGTATGGGTTAGGGTTAGGGTTAGGGTTAGGGTTAGAGATAGGTTTAGTTTTAGGCTTAGGGTTAGGGTTAGGTTTAGTGTTAAAAGTTAGGTTTAGTGTTAGTTTTAGGGTTAGTGTTAGGGATAGCTTAGTGTTAGTGTCAGGGTTAGGGTTAGAGGTTATGGTTAGATTTAGGGTTAGGATTAGGGTTAGGGTTAGGGTTATAGGTATGGGTTAGTGTTAGGTTTAGTGGTAGGTTGAAGATTAGGGTTAGGGATAGGGTTATGGTTAGGCTTTTGGTTATGGTTACGGTTAGGGTTAGGGTTAGGCTTAGGGTTAGGGTAGTGTTAGGGTTAGGTTTAGGCTTAGAGTATAGTTTTAGGGTTAGGTTTAGTGTTAAGGTGAGGGTTAGGCTTAGGTTTAGGATTACAATCTATGGTTGGGTAGAGTTAGTGTTAGGGTTATGTTTAACGTTAGTGTTACGTCTAGGTTTAGGGTTAGTTTTAGGGGTTAGGTGTTAGGGAGAGGGTTAGAGTTAGGCTTCCGGTTACAGTTAGGTTTTTCGTTACGATTAGGTTTAGGCTTAGGGTTATGGTTAGGGTTAGTGTTAGGTTTAGGGTTAGGGTTAGATTTAGCGTTAAGTTTAGTGTTAGGTTTAGGGTTAGGGGTTAGGTGTTAGCGACAGGGTTTGGGTTAGGGTTAGGGTTAGTGTTAGGGTTAGGTATTACTGTCAGGCTTCACGTTAATTTAAGTGGTACAGATTGGGTTAGGGTAAGGGATTAATGTTAGTTTTAGGGTTAGTGTTATGGTTAGGTTTAGGGTTAGGGTTAGGATTAGAAGTTAGTGTTAGTGATAGGGTTAGGATTATGGTTACGGTTAGGGTTAGTGTTATGGTTAGATTTAGGGCTTAGAGGTTATGGAGAGGTTTAAGGTTAGGCTTCGGATTTCGGTTAGGGTTAGTGTTATGATTAGCTTTAGGATAAAGCTTAGGTTAGGGTTACTGTTAGGGTTAGTTTTAGTGTTAGAGTTAGGGTTAGGTTTAGCGTTAGGGGTTAGGGGTTAGGTGCTAGGGATAGGGTTAGGGTTAGGGTTAGGTTTATGGTTAGGGTTAGAGTTAGGGATAGTGTTAGGTTTAGAGTTAGGGTTTAGGGTTAATGTTAGGGTTAAGGTTAGAGTTAGGGTTCAGTTTAGGGTTAGAGTTTAGGGTTATGGTTAGGTTAGGTTTAGGGTTAGCATTAGTGTTAGGGTAAGTGTTAAGGTTAGAGTTAGGGTTATGATTAGGGTGAGGATTAGAGGTTAGGTGTGAGGAATAGCGTTAAGGTTAGTCTTTGGGTTAGGGTTAGGGTTTGCGTTATGATTAAGTTTAGTGTTAATGTTAGGGTTAGATTTAGGGTTGGTTTTAGGGTTAGGGTTAGGGTTAGGCGTTAGGTGTTAGCGATAGTGTTAGGGTTAGTGTTAGGTTTAGGGTTAGGGTTAGGGTTAGGGATAGGGTTAGGGTTAGGGTTAGTATTTGTGGTTAAGTTTAGGGTTGGATTACGGTTAATATTACGGTTAATTTTAGAGGTTAGTTTTCATGTTAGGTTTAGGGTTAGTGTTAGGTTTAGGGTTAGAGTTAGTGTTAGGCTTAGTTTTAGGTTTAGGTTTAGGGTTAGTGCTAGGGTTAGGGGTAGTGTTAGGATTAGAATTTAGGGTTAGCGTTAGGGTTAGGATTAGGTTTACGGTTAGGGTTAAGTGTTAGGTGTTAGCGTTAAGTTTAGGGTTAGGCTTATGGTTAGAGGTTAGCATTAGGTTTAGGGTTAGGGTTAGTGTCAGGGTTAGAGTTAAAGGTTAGGATTAAGGTTAGGATTAAAAGTTTGGTTTAGTGTTAGGTTTAGTGTTACAGTTAGTGTTAGGGTTAGAGGTTAGTTTTAGGTTTAGAGTTAGGCTTAGGGTTAAGTTAGGGTTACGGCTAGGGTTAGAGTTCGGTTTAGGTCTAGTATAAGGGTTAGGGTTAGCGTTACAGTTATGGGTTAGGTTTAGGGTTAGGTTTAGCCTAAAGGTAGGTTTAGGGTTAAGGTAAGTGATAGAGTCTGATGTTAAGTTTAGTGTTGTGGTTAGGGTCAGTGTTAGGGTAGGGTTAGAAGTAAGGGTTAGGTTTAGGTTTAGGGGTAGGGTCAGGTTTAGGGATAGTGTTATGGTAGGTTTAGGGTTAGGGTTCTGGTTAGGTATTATGGTCAGTGTTAGCATTAGTTTAAGGGGTAGGATTAGGGTTAGGGTTAGGGATTAAGGTTAAGTTTAGTTTTAGGTTTATGGTTCGGGTCAGGGTTAGTGTTAGTGTTAGTGTAAGGGTTAGAGTTTATGATTAGGGTTAGGTTAAGGGTTAGTGTTAGGGTTAGTGTTAGGGTTAGGGTTAGGTTTGGGGTTAAATTTTAGGGTTAAGTTTATTTTTAGGGTTAGGATTGGAATTTAGTGTTAGAGTTTGGTTTAGGGTTAGGGTTACAGTTACGGTTAGGGTTAGGTTTAGGTTTAGGATTAGGTTTTAAATATTGGGAATAGGGTAAAGGTTAGGCTTCGGGTTAGGTTTAGTGTTAGGGGTTAGGTATTTGGAATAGAGTTAGCGTTAGGGTTAGGGTTAGGGTTAGGTTTAGGGTTAGGGTTAGGTTTAGGGTTAGGGTTAGGTTTAGGGTTAGGATTAGGTTTAGGGTTATGGTTAGGTTTAAAGTTATGGTTACGGTTAGGGTTAGGGCTAGGTTTAGTGTTAGCCTTAGTGGTTAGGTGTTAGGGAGATGGTTAGTGTTAGACTTTGTGTTACAGTTGGGTTTAGGGTTATGGTTAGGTATAGGCTTAGGTTTAAGGTTAGGGATATTGTTAGGTTTAGGTTTAGGGGTAGTGTTAGGATTAGTGTTAGGTTTAGGGTTAGAGTTTAGGGTAATGGTTAGGTTTACGGTTAGTTTTAGGGTTAAGGTTAGGGTTTAGGTTTAGGGTTAGGGTTAGGGTTAATGTTATGATTAGGGTTAGGATTAGGTTGAGCGTTTAGGTTAGGTTTAGGGTTAATGTTACTGTTAGGGTTAGGGTTAGAGTTAGCATTAGAGTTTGGATTAGGTTTACGTTTAGCACAAGGGTTAGTGTTAGGTTTAGTGTTAGGTTTAGGGTTAAGGTTAGGGTTAAGGTAAGAGGTTAGTTTTAGGTTTAGGCTTAGGGTTAGGGTTAAGTTTAGGGTTAGGGTTAGTGTTAGGTTTAGGGTTAGATGTATGGTATAGGTTAGGGTTTAGGTTATGGGTTAGGGTTATGGTTATGGTTAGGGTTAGGTTTAAGTTTATGCTAGGTTTAGGGTAAGGGTTACAGTTAGGGATTACAGTCAGGTTTATGATTAGTTTAAGTGGTAGGGTTAGGGTTAGGGATTAATAGTAGGTTTAGGGTTATGGTTATTCTTATGTTTAGGGTTAGGGTTTGGGTTAGAGTTAGGATTAGGGTTACGACTACAAATTAGGGTTACGAGTAGGGTTAGGTTTATGGTTACAGTTATGGTTAGGGGTAGTATTAGGCTTAGGGATAGGAGTTAGGTGTTAGGGACAGGATTAAGATAAGGCTTTGGGTTACGGTTAGCGTTAGTGTTACGATTAGGTTTAGGGTTAGGCTTAGGGTTTGATTAAGGTTAGTTTTAGTGTTAATTTTAGGGTTAGGTTTATGGTTAGGGTTGGGGTCTGGTGTTAGGGATAGGGTTAGGGTTATGTTTAGGGTTAGGTTTAGTGTAGGGATTAGGTTTAAGCTTAGGGTTAGGGTTAGGAATCGTGTTAGGTTTAGGGTTAGGGTTTAGGGTTAGGTTTAGCGTTAGGGTTAGCGTTAGAGTTAAAGTTAGGGTTAGGGTTAGATGTTAGGTTTAAGGTTATGGTTACTGTTAGGGTTAGGTTTAGGATTAGGGTTAGTGTTACCGATAGAGTTTAGGGTTAGGTTTAAGGTTAGGTTAGGTTTAAGCGTAGGGTTATGATTATGTTTAGAGGTTAGTGTTAGGTTTAGGGTTAGAGTTTGAGTTTAAGTTTAGGGTTAGGGTTAGGCTTAGAGGTATGTTTAAGGTTAGTGTTAGGATAGGATTAAAACTTAGGTATAGTTTTAGTGTTAGGGTTAGGTTAGGGTTAGTGTTAGCATTAGTGTTAGGGGTTATGTGTTAGGGAAAGGGTTAGTGTTAGGTTTAAGTTTAGGGTTAGCGTTAGGTTTAGGGTTAGAATTATGGGTTAGGGTTAGGGTTAGGGTTAAGTTTAGGGTTAGTTTTAGGGTTTGGGTGAGGGTTAGGGTTAGGGTTTGGGTGAGGATTAGGGTTAGGTTTAGACGTATGGGTTAGGCTTAGTTTTAGGCATAGCGTTCCTGTTAGGGTTAGTGTTGTGGGAGGTTTAGGGTTAGGGTTCGGGTTATGTATTACGGTCAGTGTTAGCGTTATTTTAACGCATAGGGTTATGGTTAGTGTTAGGGATTCATGTTAGGTTTAAGGTTAGGTTTTTGATTTGGGTTAGGGTTAGGGTTAGGTTTAGAGTTTAGGGTTATTGTTAGGTTTGTGTTAGGGTTAGGGTTAGGGTTAGAGTTAGGTCTTGGATTAGGATTAGGTTTAGTTTAGGGTTAGATTTAGGGGTTAGGTGTTAGGGATAGGTTTATGGTTAGTCTTTGGGTTACATTTAAGGTTAGGGTTACGATTAGGTTAGCCTTAGTGTTAGGGTTAGTGTTAACATTTGCATTAGATTTACGTTTAGTTTTAGGATTAGGGTTAGGGTTAGGTTTAGGGATTAGGTGTGAGGGATAAGTTTGTAGTTAGGGTCATGGTTAGTATTAGGTTTGGTGTTAGATTAACTTTAGGGTTAGGGATGGGTTACATTTAGGGTTAGAGGTATGGGTTAGGGTTAGGGTTAGGGTTAGGGTTAGAGATAGGTTTAGTTTTAGGCTTAGGGTTAGGGTTAGGTTTAGTGTTAAAAGTTAGGTTTAGTGTTAGTTTTAGGGTTAGTGTTAGGGATAGCTTAGTGTTAGTGTCAGGGTTAGGGTTAGAGGTTATGGTTAGATTTAGGGTTAGGATTAGGGTTAGGGTTAGGGTTATAGGTATGGGTTAGTGTTAGGTTTAGTGGTAGGTTGAAGATTAGGGTTAGGGATAGGGTTATGGTTAGGCTTTTGGTTATGGTTACGGTTAGGGTTAGGGTTAGGCTTAGGGTTAGGGTAGTGTTAGGGTTAGGTTTAGGCTTAGAGTATAGTTTTAGGGTTAGGTTTAGTGTTAAGGTGAGGGTTAGGCTTAGGTTTAGGATTACAATCTATGGTTGGGTAGAGTTAGTGTTAGGGTTATGTTTAACGTTAGTGTTACGTCTAGGTTTAGGGTTAGTTTTAGGGGTTAGGTGTTAGGGAGAGGGTTAGAGTTAGGCTTCCGGTTACAGTTAGGTTTTTCGTTACGATTAGGTTTAGGCTTAGGGTTATGGTTAGGGTTAGTGTTAGGTTTAGGGTTAGGGTTAGATTTAGCGTTAAGTTTAGTGTTAGGTTTAGGGTTAGGGGTTAGGTGTTAGCGACAGGGTTTGGGTTAGGGTTAGGGTTAGTGTTAGGGTTAGGTATTACTGTCAGGCTTCACGTTAATTTAAGTGGTACAGATTGGGTTAGGGTAAGGGATTAATGTTAGTTTTAGGGTTAGTGTTATGGTTAGGTTTAGGGTTAGGGTTAGGATTAGAAGTTAGTGTTAGTGATAGGGTTAGGATTATGGTTACGGTTAGGGTTAGTGTTATGGTTAGATTTAGGGCTTAGAGGTTATGGAGAGGTTTAAGGTTAGGCTTCGGATTTCGGTTAGGGTTAGTGTTATGATTAGCTTTAGGATAAAGCTTAGGTTAGGGTTACTGTTAGGGTTAGTTTTAGTGTTAGAGTTAGGGTTAGGTTTAGCGTTAGGGGTTAGGGGTTAGGTGCTAGGGATAGGGTTAGGGTTAGGGTTAGGTTTATGGTTAGGGTTAGAGTTAGGGATAGTGTTAGGTTTAGAGTTAGGGTTTAGGGTTAATGTTAGGGTTAAGGTTAGAGTTAGGGTTCAGTTTAGGGTTAGAGTTTAGGGTTATGGTTAGGTTAGGTTTAGGGTTAGCATTAGTGTTAGGGTAAGTGTTAAGGTTAGAGTTAGGGTTATGATTAGGGTGAGGATTAGAGGTTAGGTGTGAGGAATAGCGTTAAGGTTAGTCTTTGGGTTAGGGTTAGGGTTTGCGTTATGATTAAGTTTAGTGTTAATGTTAGGGTTAGATTTAGGGTTGGTTTTAGGGTTAGGGTTAGGGTTAGGCGTTAGGTGTTAGCGATAGTGTTAGGGTTAGTGTTAGGTTTAGGGTTAGGGTTAGGGTTAGGGATAGGGTTAGGGTTAGGGTTAGTGTTTGTGGTTAAGTTTAGGGTTGGATTACGGTTAATGTTACGGTTAATTTTAGAGGTTAGTTTTCATGTTAGGTTTAGGGTTAGTGTTAGGTTTAGGGTTAGAGTTAGTGTTAGGCTTAGATTTAGGTTTAGGTTTAGGGTTAGTGCTAGGGTTAGTGGTAGTGTTAGGATTAGAATTTAGGGTTAGCGTTAGGGTTAGGATTAGGTTTACGGTTAGGGTTAAGTGTTAGGTGTTAACGTTAAGTTTAGGGTTAGGCTTATGGTTAGAGGTTAGCATTAGGTTTAGGGTTAGGGTTAGGGTTAGGGTTAGGCGTTAGGTGTTAGCGATAGTGTTAGGGTTACTGTTAGGTTTAGGGTTAGGGTTAGGGTTAGGGATAGGGTTAGGGTTAGGGTTAGTGTTTGTGGTTAAGTTTAGGGTTGGATTACGGTTAATATTACGGTTAATTTTAGAGGTTAGTTTTCATGTTAGGTTTAGGGTTAGTGTTAGGTTTAGGGTTAGAGTTAGTGTTAGGCTTAGTTTTAGGTTTAGGTTTAGGGTTAGTGCTAGGGTTAGGGGTAGTGTTAGGATTAGAATTTAGGGTTAGCGTTAGGGTTAGGATTAGGTTTACGGTTAGGGTTAAGTGTTAGGTGTTAGCGTTAAGTTTAGGGTTAGGCTTATGGTTAGAGGTTAGCATTAGGTTTAGGGTTAGGGTTAGTGTCAGGGTTAGAGTTAAAGGTTAGGATTAAGGTTAGGATTAAAAGTTTGGTTTAGTGTTAGGTTTAGTGTTACAGTTAGTGTTAGGGTTAGAGGTTAGTTTTAGGTTTAGAGTTAGGCTTAGGGTTAAGTTAGGGTTACGGCTAGGGTTAGAGTTCGGTTTAGGTTTAGTATAAGGGTTAGGGTTAGCGTTACAGTTATGGGTTAGGTTTAGGGTTAGGTTTAGCCTAAAGGTAGGTTTAGGGTTAAGGTAAGTGATAGAGTTTGATGTTAAGTTTAGTGTTGTGGTTAGGGTCAGTGTTAGGGTAGGGTTAGAAGTAAGGGTTAGGTTTAGGTTTAGGGGTAGGGTCAGGTTTAGGGATAGTGTTATGGTAGGTTTAGGGTTAGGGTTCTGGTTAGGTATTATGGTCAGTGTTAGCATTAGTTTAAGGGGTAGGATTAGGGTTAGGGTTAGGGATTAAGGTTAAGTTTAGTTTTAGGTTTATGGTTCGGGTCAGGGTTAGTGTTAGTGTTAGTGTAAGGGTTAGAGTTTATGATTAGGGTTAGGTTAAGGGTTAGTGTTAGGGTTAGTGTTAGGGTTAGGGTTAGGTTTGGGGTTAAATTTTAGGGTTAAGTTTATTTTTAGGGTTAGGATTGGAATTTAGTGTTAGAGTTTGGTTTAGGGTTAGGGTTACAGTTACGGTTAGGGTTAGGTTTAGGTTTAGGATTAGGTTTTAAATATTGGGAATAGGGTAAAGGTTAGGCTTCGGGTTAGGTTTAGTGTTAGGGGTTAGGTATTTGGAATAGAGTTAGCGTTAGGGTTAGGGTTAGGGTTAGGTTTAGGGTTAGGGTTAGGTTTAGGGTTAGGGTTAGGTTTAGGGTTAGGATTAGGTTTAGGGTTATGGTTAGGTTTAAAGTTATGGTTACGGTTAGGGTTAGGGCTAGGTTTAGTGTTAGCCTTAGTGGTTAGGTGTTAGGGAGATGGTTAGTGTTAGACTTTGTGTTACAGTTGGGTTTAGGGTTATGGTTAGGTATAGGCTTAGGTTTAAGGTTAGGGATATTGTTAGGTTTAGGTTTAGGGGTAGTGTTAGGATTAGTGTTAGGTTTAGGGTTAGAGTTTAGGGTAATGGTTAGGTTTACGGTTAGTTTTAGGGTTAAGGTTAGGGTTTAGGTTTAGGGTTAGGGTTAGGGTTAATGTTATGATTAGGGTTAGGATTAGGTTGAGCGTTTAGGTTAGGTTTAGGGTTAATGTTACTGTTAGGGTTAGGGTTAGAGTTAGCATTAGAGTTTGGATTAGGTTTACGTTTAGCACAAGGGTTAGTGTTAGGTTTAGTGTTAGGTTTAGGGTTAAGGTTAGGGTTAAGGTAAGAGGTTAGTTTTAGGTTTAGGCTTAGGGTTAGGGTTAAGTTTAGGGTTAGGGTTAGTGTTAGGTTTAGGGTTAGATGTATGGTATAGGGTTAGGGTTTAGGTTATGGGTTAGGGTTATGGTTATGGTTAGGGTTAGGTTTAAGTTTATGCTAGGTTTAGGGTAAGGGTTACGGTTAGGGATTACAGTCAGGTTTATGATTAGTTTAAGTGGTAGGGTTAGGGTTAGGGATTAATAGTAGGTTTAGGGTTATGGTTATTCTTATGTTTAGGGTTAGGGTTTGGGTTAGAGTTAGGATTAGGGTTACGACTACAAATTAGGGTTACGAGTAGGGTTAGGTTTATGGTTACAGTTATGGTTAGGGGTAGTATTAGGCTTAGGGATAGGAGTTAGGTGTTAGGGACAGGATTAAGATAAGGCTTTGGGTTACGGTTAGCGTTAGTGTTACGATTAGGTTTAGGGTTAGGCTTAGGGTTTGATTAAGGTTAGTTTTAGTGTTAATTTTAGGGTTAGGTTTATGGTTAGGGTTGGGGTCTGGTGTTAGGGATAGGGTTAGGGTTATGTTTAGGGTTAGGTTTAGTGTAGGGATTAGGTTTAAGCTTAGGGTTAGGGTTAGGAATCGTGTTAGGTTTAGGGTTAGGGTTTAGGGTTAGGTTTAGCGTTAGGGTTAGCGTTAGAGTTAAAGTTAGGGTTAGGGTTAGATGTTAGGTTTAAGGTTATGGTTACTGTTAGGGTTAGGTTTAGGATTAGGGTTAGTGTTACCGATAGAGTTTAGGGTTAGGTTTAAGGTTAGGTTAGGTTTAAGCGTAGGGTTATGATTATGTTTAGAGGTTAGTGTTAGGTTTAGGGTTAGAGTTTGAGTTTAAGTTTAGGGTTAGGGTTAGGCTTAGAGGTATGTTTAAGGTTAGTGTTAGGATAGGATTAAAACTTAGGTATAGTTTTAGTGTTAGGGTTAGGTTAGGGTTAGTGTTAGCATTAGTGTTAGGGGTTATGTGTTAGGGAAAGGGTTAGTGTTAGGTTTAAGTTTAGGGTTAGCGTTAGGTTTAGGGTTAGAATTATGGGTTAGGGTTAGGGTTAGGGTTAAGTTTAGGGTTAGTTTTAGGGTTTGGGTGAGGGTTAGGGTTAGGGTTTGGGTGAGGATTAGGGTTAGGTTTAGACGTATGGGTTAGGCTTAGTTTTAGGCATAGCGTTCCTGTTAGGGTTAGTGTTGTGGGAGGTTTAGGGTTAGGGTTCGGGTTATGTATTACGGTCAGTGTTAGCGTTATTTTAACGCATAGGGTTATGGTTAGTGTTAGGGATTCATGTTAGGTTTAAGGTTAGGTTTTTGATTTGGGTTAGGGTTAGGGTTAGGTTTAGAGTTTAGGGTTATTGTTAGGTTTGTGTTAGGGTTAGGGTTAGGGTTAGAGTTAGGTCTTGGATTAGGATTAGGTTTAGTTTAGGGTTAGATTTAGGGGTTAGGTGTTAGGGATAGGTTTATGGTTAGTCTTTGGGTTACATTTAAGGTTAGGGTTACGATTAGGTTAGCCTTAGTGTTAGGGTTAGTGTTAACATTTGCATTAGATTTACGTTTAGTTTTAGGATTAGGGTTAGGGTTAGGTTTAGGGATTAGGTGTGAGGGATAAGTTTGTAGTTAGGGTCATGGTTAGTATTAGGTTTGGTGTTAGATTAACTTTAGGGTTAGGGATGGGTTACATTTAGGGTTAGAGGTATGGGTTAGGGTTAGGGTTAGGGTTAGGGTTAGAGATAGGTTTAGTTTTAGGCTTAGGGTTAGGGTTAGGTTTAGTGTTAAAAGTTAGGTTTAGTGTTAGTTTTAGGGTTAGTGTTAGGGATAGCTTAGTGTTAGTGTCAGGGTTAGGGTTAGAGGTTATGGTTAGATTTAGGGTTAGGATTAGGGTTAGGGTTAGGGTTATAGGTATGGGTTAGTGTTAGGTTTAGTGGTAGGTTGAAGATTAGGGTTAGGGATAGGGTTATGGTTAGGCTTTTGGTTATGGTTACGGTTAGGGTTAGGGTTAGGCTTAGGGTTAGGGTAGTGTTAGGGTTAGGTTTAGGCTTAGAGTATAGTTTTAGGGTTAGGTTTAGTGTTAAGGTGAGGGTTAGGCTTAGGTTTAGGATTACAATCTATGGTTGGGTAGAGTTAGTGTTAGGGTTATGTTTAACGTTAGTGTTACGTCTAGGTTTAGGGTTAGTTTTAGGGGTTAGGTGTTAGGGAGAGGGTTAGAGTTAGGCTTCCGGTTACAGTTAGGTTTTTCGTTATGATTAGGTTTAGGCTTAGGGTTATGGTTAGGGTTAGTGTTAGGTTTAGGGTTAGGGTTAGATTTAGCGTTAAGTTTAGTGTTAGGGGTTAGGTGTTAGCGACAGGGTTTGGGTTAGGGTTAGGGTTAGTGTTAGGGTTAGGTATTACTGTCAGGCTTCACGTTAATTTAAGTGGTACAGATTGGGTTAGGGTAAGGGATTAATGTTAGTTTTAGGGTTAGTGTTATGGTTAGGTTTAGGGTTAGGGTTAGGATTAGAAGTTAGTGTTAGTGGTAGGGTTAGGATTATGGTTACGGTTAGGGTTAGTGTTATGGTTAGATTTAGGGCTTAGAGGTTATGGAGAGGTTTAAGGTTAGGCTTCGGATTTCGGTTAGGGTTAGTGTTACGATTAGCTTTAGGATAAAGCTTAGGTTAGGGTTACTGTTAGGGTTAGTTTTAGTGTTAGAGTTAGGGTTAGGTTTAGCGTTAGGGGTTAGGGGTTAGGTGCTAGGGATAGGGTTAGGGTTAGGGTTAGGTTTATGGTTAGGGTTAGAGTTAGGGATAGTGTTAGGTTTAGAGTTAGGGTTTAGGGTTAATGTTAGGGTTAAGGTTAGAGTTAGGGTTCAGTTTAGGGTTAGAGTTTAGGGTTATGGTTAGGTTAGGTTTAGGGTTAGCATTAGTGTTAGGGTAAGTGTTAAGGTTAGAGTTAGGGTTATGATTAGGGTGAGGATTAGAGGTTAGGTGTGAGGAATAGCGTTAAGGTTAGTCTTTGGGTTAGGGTTAGGGTTTGCGTTATGATTAAGTTTAGTGTTAATGTTAGGGTTAGATTTAGGGTTGGTTTTAGGGTTAGGGTTAGGGTTAGGCGTTAGGTGTTAGCGATAGTGTTAGGGTTAGTGTTAGGTTTAGGGTTAGGGTTAGGGTTAGGGATAGGGTTAGGGTTAGGGTTAGTGTTTGTGGTTAAGTTTAGGGTTGGATTACGGTTAATGTTACGGTTAATTTTAGAGGTTAGTTTTCATGTTAGGTTTAGGGTTAGTGTTAGGTTTAGGGTTAGAGTTAGTGTTAGGCTTAGATTTAGGTTTAGGTTTAGGGTTAGTGCTAGGGTTAGGGGTAGTGTTAGGATTAGAATTTAGGGTTAGCGTTAGGGTTAGGATTAGGTTTACGGTTAGGGTTAAGTGTTAGGTGTTAGCGTTAAGTTTAGGGTTAGGCTTATGGTTAGAGGTTAGCATTAGGTTTAGGGTTAGGGTTAGGGTTAGGGTTAGGCGTTAGGTGTTAGCGATAGTGTTAGGGTTACTGTTAGGTTTAGGGTTAGGGTTAGGGTTAGGGATAGGGTTAGGGTTAGGGTTAGTATTTGTGGTTAAGTTTAGGGTTGGATTACGGTTAATATTACGGTTAATTTTAGAGGTTAGTTTTCATGTTAGGTTTAGGGTTAGTGTTAGGTTTAGGGTTAGAGTTAGTGTTAGGCTTAGTTTTAGGTTTAGGTTTAGGGTTAGTGCTAGGGTTAGGGGTAGTGTTAGGATTAGAATTTAGGGTTAGCGTTAGGGTTAGGATTAGGTTTACGGTTAGGGTTAAGTGTTAGGTGTTAGCGTTAAGTTTAGGGTTAGGCTTATGGTTAGAGGTTAGCATTAGGTTTAGGGTTAGGGTTAGTGTCAGGGTTAGAGTTAAAGGTTAGGATTAAGGTTAGGATTAAAAGTTTGGTTTAGTGTTAGGTTTAGTGTTACAGTTAGTGTTAGGGTTAGAGGTTAGTTTTAGGTTTAGAGTTAGGCTTAGGGTTAAGTTAGGGTTACGGCTAGGGTTAGAGTTCGGTTTAGGTTTAGTATAAGGGTTAGGGTTAGCGTTACAGTTATGGGTTAGGTTTAGGGTTAGGTTTAGCCTAAAGGTAGGTTTAGGGTTAAGGTAAGTGATAGAGTTTGATGTTAAGTTTAGTGTTGTGGTTAGGGTCAGTGTTAGGGTAGGGTTAGAAGTAAAGGTTAGGTTTAGGTTTAGGGGTAGGGTCAGGTTTAGGGATAGTGTTATGGTAGGTTTAGGGTTAGGGTTCCGGTTAGGTATTATGGTCAGTGTTAGCATTAGTTTAAGGGGTAGGATTAGGGTTAGGGTTAGGGATTAAGGTTAAGTTTAGTTTTAGGTTTATGGTTCGGGTCAGGGTTAGTGTTAGTGTTAGTGTAAGGGTTAGAGTTTATGATTAGGGTTAGGTTAAGGGTTAGTGTTAGGGTTAGTGTTAGGGTTAGGGTTAGGTTTGGGGTTAAATTTTAGGGTTAAGTTTATTTTTAGGGTTAGGATTGGAATTTAGTGTTAGAGTTTGGTTTAGGGTTAGGGTTACAGTTACGGTTAGGGTTAGGTTTAGGTTTAGGATTAGGTTTTAAATATTGGGAATAGGGTAAAGGTTAGGCTTCGGGTTAGGTTTAGTGTTAGGGGTTAGGTATTTGGAATAGAGTTAGCGTTAGGGTTAGGGTTAGGGTTAGGTTTAGGGTAAGGTTAGGAATAGTCTTAGGTTTAGGTTTAGGTTTAGAGTTAGAGATAGTGTTAAGGTTAGTGTTAGGGTTACATTTAGGGTTACAGTTTAGTTTTAGGGTTAGGTTTAAGGTTAAGGTTATTGTTAGTGTTAGGTTTAATATTGCAATTTATGGTTGGGGTAGGGTTAATTTTAGTGTTACTTTTAAGGTTAGGGTTAGAGCTAGGTTTAGGGTTAGAGTTTAGTTTTAGGTTTAGGTTTAGGGTTAAGTTTAGGATTAGGGTTAGGTTTAGGTTTACAATTTATAGTTGGGGTAGGGTTAGTTTTAGGGTTACGTTTAAGGTTAGGGTTAGGGCTAGGTTTAGGGTTAGACTTTAGTTTTAGTGTTAGGGTTAGGTTTAGCATTACAATTTATGGTTGGTGTAGGGTTAGTTTTAGGGTTACATTCAATTTTAGGGTTAGGGGTAGGTTTAAGGTTAGGTTTATGGTTAAGGTTAGGTTTAGGGTTAGAGGTTAGCTTTAGGCTTAGGGTTAGGGTTAAGGTTAGGATTAGGGTTAGGGTTAGGGTTATGGTTACAGTTTAGCTTTAGGTTTAGTGTTAGAGTTTGGTGTTAACATGAGGGTTAGGGTTAGGCTTAGAATTTATGTTTAGGCTTAATATTAGGGTTATCGTTAAAGCTTAGGTTTTGGGTTAGGGTGAGGGTTAGGATTAGGGTTAGTGTTAGGGTTAGTGTCAGTGTAAGGATTAGAGTTATGGGTTATGGTTATGGTTATGGTTATTGTTAGGGTTATGCTAGCTTTAGGGTTAGGGTTAGGGTTAGGATTAGAATTTAGGGTTAGGGTAATTTTAGGGTTAGGGTTACAGTTATGGTTAGGGTTAGGGCTAGGTTTATTGTTAGGCTTATGTGATAGGTGTTAGGGAGAAGGTTATGGTTAAGCTTAGTGTTATGGTTAGGTTTAAGGTTACGAGTAGGTTTAGGGTTAGGTTTAGGGTTATGGTTAGTGTTTGTTTTAGGGTTAAGTTTAGGGTTACGTGTTAGGTGTTAGGGATAGAGTTATTGTTAGGGCTAGTGTTATGGTTAGTATTAGGTTTAGGTTTATGATTAGGTTTAGGTTTATGGATGGTGTTAGCTTTAGTGTGAGGGTTGAGGGTAGGGATAGTGTTAGATTTAGGGTTAGGTTTAGGGTTTAGGGTTAGGGTTATTGTTATGGTTAGGGTTAGGTTGAGGTTTAGGTTTAAGGTTAGGGTTACGGTTAGTGTTAGTGTTAGGGTTAGGTTTCAGGTTTGGGTTAGGCTTAGGTTTATCATTTAGGGTTAGGTTTAGGGTTACTGTTAGTGTTAGGGATAGGGTTAGATTTAGGGTTCGAGTTTAGGGTTAGGGTTAGTTTTAGGGTTAGGCTTAGGGTTAGATTTAGGTTTAGGATTAAACTTTAGGGTTAGGGTTAGGTTTTGGGTTACGGTTAGGGTTAGAGTTAGGGTTACATTTAAGGTTAGGGATAGGTTTAGTGTTAGCCTTAGTGGTTAGGTGTTATCCAGAGGGTTAGTGTTAGGCTATGGGTTACAGTTGGGTTTAGGGTTATGGTTAGGTATAGGCTTAGCGTTAAGGTTAGGGTTAGTGTTACATTTAGTTTTAGGGTTAGGGTTAGGGTTAGTGTTAGGTTTAGGGGTAGAGTTTTGTATAAGGGTTAGGTTTAGGGTTAGGTTTACTGTTAGGTTTAGCATTAAGGTTAGGGTTTAGGTTTAGGGTTAGGGTTAGGGTTAATGTTATGATTAGGGTTAGGATTAGGTTGAGCTTTAGAGTTAGGTTTAGGGTTAGTGTTAGGGTTAGGGTTAGAGTTAGCGTTAGGGTTAGGGTTAGGGTTAGGTTTACGTTTAGCATAAAGGTTAGGGATAGGTTTAGGATTAGGTTTAGGGTTAAGGTCATGGTTAGGGTTAGAGGTTAGTTTTAGGTTAAGGCTTAGGTTTAGGGTTAAAGTAAATGATAGGCTTATGTTTAGGGTTAGATGTATGGGTTAGGGTTAGGCTTAGGGTAAGGGTTAATGTTACGGTTAGGATTAGGGTTATGTTTAGGGTTAGGTTTAGGGTTAGGGTTAGGATTAGGGTTAGGGTTATGGTTACAGTTTAGCTTTAGGTTTAGTGTTAGATTTTAATATGAGGGTTAGGGTTAGGGTTAGGCTTAGAGTTTATGGTTAAGCTTAATATTAGGGTTATAGTTAAAGCTTAGGTTTTGGGTGAGGGTGAGGTTTAGGATTAGGGATAGTGTTAGGGTTATTGTTAGTGTAAGGATTAGAGGTATGGGTTAGTGTTATGGTTATGGTTATGGTTATGCTAGGTTTAGGGTTAGGGTTAGGTATTACAGTCAGATTTAAGGTTAGTTTAAAGGGTATGGTTACAGTTAGGGATTAATGTTAGGTTTAGGGTTAGGTCTATTGTTATGTTTAGGGTTAGGGTTTGGGTTAGTTGTAGGGTTAGGGTTATGATTAGAAGTTAGGGTTAGGGGTAGGTTTAGTTTATGGTTAAAGTTAGGGTTAGGGGTAGTGTTAGGGTTAGGTGTTAGGTGTTAGGGAGAGGATTAAGTTTAGGCTTCAGGCTATGGTTAGCATTAGAGTTACGATTAGATTTAGGATTAGGTTAGTTTTAGTTTTAGGTTTAGGTTTAGTTTTATGGTTAGGGTTGTGGTATGGTGTTAGGGATAGTGTTAGGGTTAGGTTTAGAGTTATGTTAAGGGTAAGGTTTGGGTTTACGTTAGGGTTAGGGTTAGGAATCGTGTTAGGTTTAGGATTAGTGTTTAGGGATAGGTTTAGGGTTAGGGTTAGACTCAGAGTTAAAGTTAGCGTTAGGGTTAGATGTTAGGGTTAGTGTTAGAGTTAGGGTTATTGTTATGGATAGAGTTTAGGTTTAGGTTTAGGGTTAGAGTTAGGGTTATGCTTAGGGTTATGGTTATGGTTATAGGTTAGCATTTATAGGTTATGGTCATAGGTTAGGTTTAGGTTTAGGGTTAGATTGTGGGTTTAGGTTTAGGGTTAGGTTTGGGCTTTGAGTTTATGGTTAAGGTTAGTGTTAGGGTTAGCCTTAAAAAGTAGGTTTAGTTTTAGTGTTAGGGATAGGGTTAGGGTTAGGGTTAGTGTTAGGATTAGTGTTAGGGTTAGGTTTAGGTGTTAGATGTTGGGGAAAGGATTAGGGTTAGTTTTAAGTTTAGGGTTAGCATTAGGTTTAGGGTTAGAGGTATGGGTTAGGGTTAGGGTTAAGTTTAGGGTTAGGGTTAGGGTTTGGGTGAGGCTTAGGTTTAGGTTAAGAGTTATGGGTTAGGTTTAGTTTTAGGGGTAAGTTTCGTATTAGGTTTAGTGTTATGGTAGGTTTAGTGTTAGGGTTAGGTTTATGGTTAGGGTTAGGGTTAGGGCTAGTTTTAGGTTTAGAGTTAGGGTTTAGGGTTAGTGTTAGGGTTAAGGTTAGTTTTAGGTTTAGTTTTAGGGTTAGAGTTTGGGGTTATGGTTAGGTTAGCGTTATGGTCAGTGTTAGCGTTAGTTTAACGCATAGGGTTATGGTTAGGGTTAGGGATTAATGTTAGGTTTAGGGTAAGTTTATGGCTTGGGTTAGGGTTAGTGTTAGGGTTAGAGTTTAGGGTTATTGTTAGGTTTATGTTAGGGTTATGGTTAGGATTAGGGTTAGGATTAGGCCTTGGATTAGGATTAGGGTTAGGTTTAGGGTTAGATTTAGGGGTTAGGTGTTAGGGATAATTTTAGTGTTAGCCTTCCGGTTACATTTAAGGTTAGGGTTACGATTAGGTTAGCCTTAGTGTTAGGGTTAGTGTTAACGTTTGCATTAGATTTATGTTTAGTTTTAGGATTAGGGTTAGGGTTAGGTTTAGTGATTAGGTGTTAGGGATAAGTTTGTAGTTAGGGTCATGGTTAGTTTTAGGTTTGGTGTTAGATTAACTTTAGGGTTAGGGATGGGCTACGGTTAGGGTTAGAGGTATAGGTTAAGGTTAGGGTTAGGTTTAGAGATAGGTTTAGTTTTAGGCTTAGGGTTAGGGTTAGGTTTAGTGTTAAAAGTTAGGTTTAGTGTTAGTTTTAGGGATAGGTTAGTGTTAGTGTCAGGGTTAGGGTTAGAGGTTATGGTTATATTTAGGGTTAGGATTAGGGTTAGGGTTAGGGTTAGGTTTAGAGGTATGGGTTAGTGTTAGGTTTAAAGGGTAAGTTGAAGATAAGGGTTAGCGATAGGGTTACGGTTAGGCTTTGGGTTATGGGTATGGCTAGGGTTAGGTTTAGCGTTAGGGTAGTGTTAGGGTTAGGTTTAGGCTTAGAGTATAGTTTTAGGGTTAGGTTTAGTGTTAAAGTGAGGTTTAGGCTTAGGTTTAGGATTACAATCTATGGTTGGGTAGAGTTAGTGTTAGGGTTACGTTTAACGTTAGTGTTACGTCTAGGTTTAGGGTTAGTTTTAGGGGTTAGGTGTTAGGGAGAGGGTTAGAGTTAGGCTTCCGGTTACAGTTAGGTTTTTCGTTACGATTAGGTTTAGGCTTAGGATTATGGTTTGGGTTAGTGTTAGGTTTAGGGTTAGGGTTAGATTTAGCGTTAAGTTTAGTGTTAGGTTTAGGGTTAGGGGTTAGGTGTTAGCGACAGGGTTTGGGTTAGGGTTAGGGTTAGTGTTAGGGTTAGGTATTACTGTCAGGCTTCACGTTAATTTAAGTGGTACAGATTGGGTTAGCGTAAGTGATTAATGTTAGTTTTAGGGTTAGGGTTATGGTTAGGTTTAGGGTTAGGGTTAGGATTAGAAGTTAGTGTTAGTGGTAGGGTTAGGATTATGGTTACGGTTAGGGTTAGTGTTATGGTTAGATTTAGGGCTTAGAGGTTAGGGAGAGGTTTAAGGTTAGGCTTCGGATTTCGGTTAGGGTTAGGGTTACAATTAGCTTTAGGATAAGGCTTAGGTTAGGGTTACTGTTAGGGTTAGTTTTAGTGTTAGATTTAGGGTTAGGTTTAGCGTTAGGGGTTAGGGGTTAGGTGTTAGGGATAGGGTTAGGGTTAGGGCTAGTGTTAGGATTAGTGTTAGGGTTAGGCGTAGGTGATAGGTGTTGGGGAAAGGGTTAGGTTTAGGTTTAAGTTTAGGGTTAGCGTTAGGTTTAGGGTTAGAGGTATGGGACAGGGTTAGGGTTAGGGTTAAGTTTAGGGTTAGGGTTAGGGTTTGGGTGAGGCTTAGGTTTAGGTTTAGTTTTAGGGGTAGGGTTCGTGTTAGGTTTAGTTTTATGGTAGGTTTAGGGTTAGGGTTAAGGTTAGGGTTAGGGTTAGGTTTATGGTTAGGGTCAGGGTTAGGGCTAGTTTTAGGTTTAGAGTTTCGGTTTAGGGTTAGTGTTAGGGTTAAGGTTAGTTTTAGGTTTAGTTTTACGGTTAGAATTTAGGGTTATGGTTAGGTTAGCGTTATGGTCAGTGTTAGCGTTAGTTTATCGCATAGGGTTATGGTTAGGGTTAGGGATTAATGTTAGGTTTAGGGTAAGTTTATGGCTTGGGTTAGGGTTAGGTTTAGGGTTAGAGTTTAGGGTTATTGTTAGGTTTGTGTTAGGGTTATGGTTAAGATTAGGGTTAGGATTAGGACTTGGATTACGATTAGGGTTAGGTTTAGGGTTAGTTTTAGGGGTTAGGTGTTAGGGATAATTTTAGTGTTAGCCTTTGGGTTACATTTAGGGATAGGGTTACGATTAGGTTAGTGTTAGTGTTAGGGTTAGTGTTAACATTCGCATTAGATTTAAGTTTAATTTTAGGATTCGGTTTATGGTTAGGTTTAGGGATTAGGTGTTAGGGATAAGTTTGTAGTTAGGGTCATGGTTAGTTTTAGGTTTGGTGTTAGATTAACTTTAGGGTTAGGGATGGGTTACGGTTAGGGTTAGAGGTAAGGGTTAGGGTTAGGGTTAGGGTTACGTTTAGAGATAGGTTTAGTTTTAGGCTTAGGGTTAGGGTTAGGTTTAGTGTTAAAAGTTAGTTTTAGTCTTAGTTTTAGGGTTAGTGTTAGGGATAGGTTAGTGTTAGTGTCAGGGTTAGGGTTAGAGGTTAAGGTTAGATTTAGGGTTAGAATTAGTGTTAGGGTTAGGGTTACGGTTAGAGGCATGGGTTAGTGTAAGGTTTAGGGGTAGTTTTAAGATTAGGGTTCAGGATAGGGTTATGGTTAGGCTTTTGGGTTATGGTTATGGTTATGGTTAGGGTTAGGGTTAGGGTAGTGTTAGGGTTAGGTTTAGGGTTAGAGTATAGTTTTAGGGTTAGGTTTAGTGTTAAGGTTAAGGTTAGGCTTAGGTTTAGGATTACATTGTATGGTTGGGTAGAGTTAGTGTTAGGGTTATTTTTAACGTTAGGGTTACTGCTAGGTTTAGAGTTAGTTTTAGGGGTTAGGTGTTAGGGAGAGGGTTAGAGTTAGGCTTCTGTTTACAGTTAGGTTTTTCGTTACGATTAGGTTTAGGCTTAGGGTTATGGTTAGGGTTAGGGTTCGGTTTAGGGTTAGGGTTAGATTTAGCGTTAAGTTTAGTGTTAGGTTTAGGGTTAGGGGTTAGGGGTTAGTTACAGAGTTAGGGTTAGAGTTAGGTATTACAGTCAGGCTTCTGGTTATTTTAAGTGGTAGAGTTAGGGTTAGGGTAAGGGATTAATGTTAGCTTTAGGGTTAGGGTTATGGTTAGGTTTAGGTTTAGGGTTAGGATTAAAAGTTAGGGTTAATGGTACGTTTAGTGTTATGGTTACGGTTAGGTATAGGGTTAGTGTTAGGTTTAGGGTTAGGGTTTAGGGGTTAGGGAAAGATTTAAGGTCGTGCTTCAGATTACAGTTAGGGTTAGGGTTACAATTAGCTTTAGGATAAGGCTTAGGGTTAGAGTTAGTATTAGGGTTAATTTTAGGGTTAGTTTTAGGTTTAGGTTTATATTTAGGGCTAGGAGTTATGTGTTAGGGATAGGGTTAGGGTTAGGGTTAGGTTTTCGGTTAGCGTTAGTGTTGGGGCTAGTTTTAGGTTTAGAGTTAGGGATTAGGGTTAGTGTTAGAGTTAAGGTTAGGTTTAGGGTTACAGTTTAGGGTTATGGTTAGGTTAGTTTTAGGGTTAGTTTTAGGGTTAGCGTTAGTGTTAGGGTTAGGGTTAGGGCTATGATTGGGGTGAGGATTTCAGGTTAGGTGTTAGGAAGAGGGTTAGGGTTAGGTCTACAATTAGGTTTAGAGATAGGGTTAGGTTTAGATTTAGGGTTTGTTTTAGAGTTAGGGTTAGGGTTAGATTTAGGGGTTAGTTGTTAGGGATAGTGTTAGTCTTAGTGTTAGGTTTAGGTTTCGGGTTAGGTTTAAGGATAGTGTTAGGTTTAGGATTAGGGTTAGTCATTAAGTTTAGGGTTAAGATTACTGTTTGTGTTAGGGTTAAGTTTAGAGGTTAGTGTTCATGTTAGTGTTAGGGTTAGGGTTAGTGTTAGTATTAGGGTTAGGGTTAGAGTTAGGTTTAGGTTTAGGTTTAGGTTTAGGTTTAGGTTTAGGTTTAGGGTTAGGGTTAATGTTAGGGATAATGTTAGGATTAGAATTTAGGTTTAGGGTTAGGGTTAGGGATAGGATTAGGTTTAAGGTTAGGGTTAGGTGTTAGGTGTTAGCGTTAAGGTTTGGGTTAGTATTAGGGTTAGGGTTGTGTTTAGACAGGTTTCGGGTTAGGGTTAGGGTTAGAGTTATGGTTAGGGTTAAGAGTTAAATTTTAGGATTAAGGTTAGGGTTAGAAGTTTGGTTTAGTGTTAGTGTTAGTGTTAGGGTTATGGTTAGGGTTAGGGTTAGATGTTAGTGTTAGGTTTAGAGTTAGGTTTAGGGTTGAGGTGAGGGTTAGCGTTAGGTTTATTGTTAGACTTATGGGTTAGGGTTAGGTTGAGGTTTAGGGTTAGGTTTAGGGTTAGGTTTATGGTTAGGTTTAGGGTTAGGGGTAGGTGTGGGGTTAGGGTTAGTGTTAGTGTTAGAGGTATGGTTTAGGGTTAGGGTTAGGTTTAAGGTTATGGTAGGTTTAGGGTTAGTGTTAGTGTTAGAGTTTAGTTTTAAAGTAAGGGTCATGATTAGGGTCAAGTTTAGGATAGGTTAGAAGTCAGGGTTAGGGTTAGGTTTAGTGATAGTTTTATGGTAGGTTTAGGGTTAAGGTTTGGGTTAGTTATTATGGTCAGTGTTAAGGTTAGTTTAAGGGGTAGGGTTAGGTTTAGGGTTAGGGATTAATGTTACGTTTAGGTTTAGGTTTATGGTTAGAGTTAGGGTTAGTGTTAGGGTTAGGGTTAGAGTTTAGGATTAGGTTTATGGTTACGGTTAGGGTTAGGGTTAGGTTTAGGGTAAAATTTTAGGGTAAAAGTTTAGGGTTGGGGTATGTTTAGGGTTAGGGTTATTTTTAGGGTTAGAATTAGAATTTAGGGTTAGAGTTAGGTTTAGGGTTAGTGTTACGATTACGGTTAGGGATAATGTTAGGATTAGGTTTAGGTTTAGGTGTTAAATGTTGGAAGAGTGTTATGGTTAGGCTTCGGGTTAGTGTTAATGTTAGGGGTTAGGTATTAGGGATAGAGTTAGCATTAGGTTTACGGTTAGGGTTAGCGTTTGGGTTAGGGTCAGGTTTAGGGTAAGATTTAGGGTTAGGGATAGTGTTATGTTTAAGGTTAGGTATAGTGTTAAGGTTAGGTTTAAGGTTAGGGTTAGGTTTAGGTTTAGGGTTAGAGTTTAGTTTTAGGTTTAGGTTTAGTTTTAAGGTTAGGGTTAGGCTTAGGTTTAGGATTACAATTTATGGTTGTGTAGGGTTAGTTTTAGGATTACGTTTAACGTTAGGGTTGGGGCTAGGTTTAGGGCTGTTTTTAGGGGCTAGGTGTTAGGGAGAGGGTTAGAGTTAAGCTTCCGGTTACGGTTAGGTTTTGGGTTACAATTAGGTTAGATTTAGGGTTAGGGTTAGGTTTAGAAGTAAGGTTAGGGTTAGGGTTTGGGGTTAGGTTTTAGCGACAGGGTTAGTGTTAGTGTTAGGGTTAGGTATTACTGTCAGGCTTCGGGTTAGGTTAAGGGGTAGAGATAGGGTTAGTGTAAGGGATTTATGTTAGGTTTATGGTTAGGGTTATGGTTAGGTTTAGTGTTATGGTTAGGATTAGAAGTTGGGGTTAGCATTATGGTTACGGTTAGGGTTAGTGTTAGTTGTTAGGGGTTAGGGAGAGGTTTAAGGTTAGGCTTCGGATTACGGTTTGGGTTAGTGTTAGGATTAGCTCTAGGGTAAGGATTAGGGTTAGGGTTAGTGTTAGGGTTAGTTTTTTTGTTAGATTTAGGGTTAGGCTTAGCGTTAGGTTTAAGGGTTATGTGTTAGGGATGGCGTTAGGATTAAGGTTAGGGTTAGGGTTAGTGTTTGGGTTAAGTTTAGGGTTAGGGTTAGGTTTAGGGTTATGTTTAGGTTAGCTTTAGGGTTAGTGTTAGTGTTAGGGTAAGGGTTTGGGTTAGGGTTAGGGTTATGATTAGGGTGAGGATTACAGGTTAGATGTTAGGAAGAGGGTTAAGGTTATGCTTTGGGTTAGGGTTAGGGTTAGCGTTACTATTAGGTTTAGTGTTAATGTTAGGGTAAGATTTAGGGATAGTTTTAGTGTTAGGGTTAGGGTAGGGGTTAGGTGTTAGTGATAGTGTTAGGGTTAGTGTTAAATTTAGGTTTAGGGTTAGGGTTATGGATAGTGTTGGGGTTAGGGTTAGGGTTTGTGGTTAAGTTTAGGGTTAGGATTACGTTTAATGTTATGGTTAAGTTTATAGGTTAGTGTTCATGTTAGGTTTAGGGTTAGGGTTATAGGGTTAGGGTTAGAGTTAGGGATAGAGTTAGTGTTAGGGTTAGTTTTAGTTTTAGGTTTAGGGTTAGAGCTAGGGTTAGGGGTAGTGTTAGGATTAGAATTTAGGGCTAGGGTTAGGGTTAGGATTAGGTTTAGGGTTAGGGTTAGGTATTAGGTGTTAGCGTTAAGGTTAAGGTTAGGGTTAGGCTTATGGTTAGAGGTTAGCGTTTGGTTTAATTTTAGGGTTAGAGTTAGGGTCAGGGTTAGAGTTAAAGTTTACTATTAAGGTTAGGGTTAGAAGTTTGGTTTAGTGTTAGTGTTAGGGTTAGTGTTATGGTTAGTGTTAGGGTAAGAGGTTAGTTTTAGGTTTAGAGTTAGGTTTAGGGTTAATTTAGTGTTAGGGTTAGTTTTAAGGTTAGAGATACAGGTTAGGATTAGGGTTAGGGTTAGGGTTAGTGTTAGGGTTAGTGTTATGGTTAGGTTTTAGGTTAGGGTTAGGATTAGGGTTGGCGTTAGTGTCATTGTTAGAGTTACGGGTTAGGGTTAGGGTTAATGTGAGGTTTAGGCTTAACGTAGGTTTAGGGTTAGGGTTAGTGATAGAGGTTAGTGTTAAGGTTAGGGTTGTGGTTAGGGTCAGGGTTAGTGTAGGGTTAGAAGTAAGGTTTAGGATTAGGTTTAGCTGTTGGGTTAGGTTTAGGGATACTGTTATGTTAGGTTTAGGGTTGGGGTTCAGGTTAGCTATTTCGGTCGGTGTTAGGGTTAGTTTAAGGTGTAAGGTTAGGGCTAGGGTTAGTGATTAAGGTAAAGTTTAGGGTTAGGTTTATGGTTCGTGTCAGGGTTAGTGTTAGTGTTAGTGTTAGGCTTAGATTTTATGATTACGGTTAGGTTTAGGGTTAGTGTTAGGGTTAGGATTAGGTTTATGGTTAAATTTTAGGGTTAGGGTTACGTTTAGGGTTTGGGTTATTTTTAGGGTTAGGGTTATGGTTATGGTTATGGTTAGGGTTAGGGTTAGGGTTAGGGTTAGGTTTAGGTTTAGGGTTAGGTGTTAAATTTTGGGAATAGGGTAATGTTTAGGCTTCGGGTTAGGTTTAGGGTTAGGGGTTATGTATTAGGGATAGAGTTAGCGTTAGGGTTAGGGTTAGGGTTAGGTTTAGGGTTAGGTTTAGGTTAAGGTTTAGGGTTAGGGATAGTGTTAGGTTTAGGTTTAGCTTTAGGGTTAGGGTAAGGGATAGTGTTAGGGTCAGGTTTAGGCTTAGGTTTAGGGTTACAGTTTAGTTTTAAGGTTAGGTTTAAGGTTAAGTTTATTGTTAGGGTTAGGTTTAGGATTACAATTTATGGTTGGGGTAGGGTTAGTTTTAGGGTTATGTTAGGGTTAGGGTTAGGGCTAGGTTTAGGGTTAGTGTTTAGTTTTAGGGTTAGGTTTAGGGTTAAGTTTAGGATTATGGTTAGGTTTAGGATTACAATTTATAGTTCGGGTAGGGTTAGTTTTAGAGTCATGTTTATTGTTAAGGTTAGGGCTAGTTTTAGGGTTAGACTTTAGTTTTAGTGTTAAGTTTAGGGTTAAGGTTAGGGGTAGGGTTAGGTTTAGCATTACAATTTAGGGTTGGTGTAGGGTTAGTTTTAGGGTTACATTTAAGGTTAGGGTTAGCGATAGATTTAGGGTTAGGTTTATGGTTAAGTTTAGGGTTAGGGTTAGAGGTTACTTTTAGGTTTATGCTTAGGGTTAGGGTTAAGGATAGGGTTAGGGTTAGGTTTAGGGTTAGATGTATGCATTCGTGTTAGGGCTAGGGTTAAGGTTATGGTTAGGGTTAGGGTTATGTTTAGGGTTACTGTTAGAATTAGAGTTAGTGTTATGGTTACAGTTTAGCTTTAGGTTTAGTGTTAGAGTTTGGTGTTATGGTTAGGGTTAGGGTTAGACTTAGTGTTAGGGTTAGGCTTAATATTAGAGTTATTGTGAAGCTTATGTTTTGGGTTACGGGGAGGGTTAGGATTAGGGTTAGTGTTAGGGTTAGTGTTAGTGTAAGAGTTAGAGGTATGGTTTTGGGTTATGGTTAGGGTTAGGGTTAGTGTTATGGTTATGCTAGGGTTAGGGTTAGGGTTAGGGTTAAGTATTACAGTCAGGTTCAGGTTTAGTTTAAAGGGTAATGTTAGGGTTAGGGATTAATGTTAGGTTTAGGGCTATGGTTATGGTTATGTTTAGGGTTAGTTTTTGGTTTAGGATTAGGGTTAGGGTTAGGTTTATGGTTACAATTAGGGTTAGGGGTAGTGTTAGGCTTAGGGTTAGGGGTTAGGTGTTAGAGAGAGGATTAAGATTAGGCTTTGGGTTATGATTAGTGTTAGGTTTACGATTTGGTTTAGGGTTTGTCCTTAGGGTTAGGATTAGGGTTAAGTTTAATGTTAGTTTTAGGGTTAGGTGTATCATTAGTGTTGGGGTTTGGTGTTAGAGATAGCGTTAGGGTTAGGTTTAGGGTTAGGTTTAAGGTAAGGGTTAGGTTTACAGTTAGAGTTAGGGTTAGGAATCGTGTTAAGTTTAGGGTTAGGGTTTAGGGTTAGGTTTAGTGTTAGGCTTAGTTTTAGAGTTAGGGTTAGGCTTAGGGTTAGATTTAAGGGTTAGGAATAGGGTTAGGTTTACCATTAGGGTTAGGGTCAGTGTTAGTGTTACAGATAGAGTTTATGGTTAGGTTTAGGGTTAGACTTAGGGTTAAGGTTAGGGTTAATGTTATGTTTAGAGGTTAGTGTTAGGTTTAGGGTTAGAGTTTGGGTTTAGGTTTAGGGTTCGTTTTAGGCTTAGAGGTTATGGTTAAGGTTAGTGTTAGGGTTAGGGTTAAAACTTATGCTTAGTTTAAGGGTTAGGGTTAGGGTTAGTGTTAGTTTTAGGATTAGTGTTAGGGTTAGGGTTAGGGGTTAGGAGTTAGGGAAAGTGTTAGTGTTAGGTTTAAGTTTAGGGTTAGTGTTAGGTTTAGTGTTAGAGATATGGGTTAAGGTTAGGGTTGGGGTTAAGGTTAGGGTTAGTGTTAGGGTGAGTGTTAGGGTTAGGGTTAGGTTTAGAGGTATGGATTAGGGTTAGGCTTAGAGGTAGGGTTCGTGTGTGGGTTGGTGTTATGGTAATTTTAGGTTTAGGGTTAGGGTTACGTATTATGGTCTGTGTTAGTGTTAGTTTAATGCGTAGGGTTATGGTTAGGGCTAGGGATTATTCTTAGCTTTAGGGTTAGGTTTATTGTTAGGGTTAGGGCTAGGGTTAGAGTTTAGGGTTATTGTTAGGTTTGTGTTAGGGTTAGGTTTTAGGGTAAGGATTAGGGTTAGGTTTAGTGTTAGATTTAGGGGTTAGGTGTTAGGGATAGGGTTAGGGTTAGGCTTCGGGTTGCATTTGGGCTTAGGGTTACGATTAGGTTAGGGTTAGTGTTAGGGTTAGTGTTAACGTTTGCATTAGATTTATGTTTAGTTTTAGGACTAGGGTTAGGGTTAGCTTTAGGGGTTAGGTGTTAGGGATGATTTTGTAGTTAGGGTTAGGGTTAGTGTTAGGGTTAGAGTTAGGTTAAGTTTAGGATTAGTGTTAGGGTTAGGTTTAGGGTTAGATGTATGGGTTAGGGTTAGGGTTAGGGTTAATGTTAGGTTTAGAGTTAGATTTAGTTCTAGGCCTAGGGTTAGGGTTAGGTTTAGGGTTAAAAGTTAGGTTTAGTTTTAGTTTTAGGGTTAGCGTTAGGGATAGGTTAGTGTTAGGGTTAGGGTTAGGGTTTGAGGTTAAGTTTAGGAATAGAGTTAGGGTTAGGTTTATGATTAGGGTTAGTGTTAGCTGTATGGGTTAGGGTTAGAGATTAATGTTAGGTTTAGGTTAAGTTTAGGTTTAGGGTAAGGGTTACTATTAGAATTTAGTGTAAGGGTAATTTTAAGGTTAGTGTTATGGTTACGGTTAGGGTTAGGGGTAGGTTTAGTGTTAGGGTTATGGGATAGGTGTTAGGGAGATGGTTATGGTTAGGCTTAGTGTTACAGTTAGGTTTAGGGTTACGATTAGGTTTAGGGTTAGGTTTACTGTTATGGTTAGGGTTTTGTTTTAAGGTTAGGGTTAGGGTTACGGGTTAGCTGTTAGGGATATAGTTAGCATTAGTGTTAGTGTTGGGCTTAGGTTTATGCTAAGGTTTAGGGTTAGGGATAGTGTTAGGTTTAGGGTTAGGGTTGGGGGTAAGGATAGTGTTAGATTTAGGGTTAGGGTTAGGGTTTAGGGTTAGGGTTATTGTTATGGTTAGGGTTAGGTTGAGGATTAGGTTTAAGGTTAGGGTTACGGTTAGTGTTAGTGTTAAGGTTAGGTTTCTTGTTTGGGTCAGGCTTAGGGTTATAGTTTAGTGTTAGGTTTAGGTATTGGTTTAGGTTAGTGATAGGTTTAGGTTTAGTGTTAGTGTCAGGGATAGGGTTAGGCTTAGGGTTCGATTTTAGGGTTAGGGTTATTTTTAGGGTTAGCCTTAGGGTTAGAGTTAGCTTTATGATTAAACTTTAGGGTTAGGGTTAGGTTTAGGGTTAGGGTTAGTTTAGGGTTACGGTTAGGGTTACAGTTAGGGTTACAGTTAGGGTTAGGGCTAGGTTTAGTGTTAGCTTTAGTGGTTAGGTGTTAGGGAGAGGGTTAGTGTTATGCTTCGGATTACAGTTGGGTTTAGTGTTATGGTCAGGTATAGGCTTAGGGTTAAGGTTAGGGTTAGTGTTAGGTTTAGGTTTAGGGGTAGGGTTAGGGTTAGTGTTAGGTTTAGGGGTGGAGTTTAGGGTAAGGGTTAGGTTTAGGGTTAGGTTTACGGTTAGTTTTAGGGTTAAGGTTAGGGTTTAGGGTTAGGGTTAGGGTTAATGTTATGATTAGGGTTAGGATTAGGTTGAGCTTTAGGGTTAGGTTTAGGGTTAGTGTTAGTGTTAGGGTTAGGGTTAGAGTTAGCCTTTGGGTTAGGGTTAGGGTTAGGTTTACGTTTAGCATAAGGGTTAGGATTAAGTTTAGGGTTAGGTTTAGGGTTAAGGTTAGGGTTAGGGTTAGAGGTTAGTTTTAGGTTTAGGCTTAGGTTTAGGGTTAAGGTTAGGGTTAGGGTTAGGTTTAGTGTTAGATGTATGTGTTAGAGTTAGGTTTAGGTTTAATGTTATTGTTAGGATTAGGGTTATGTTTACGTTTAGGCTTAGGCTTAGGTTAGGATTAGGTTTAGGGTTATGGTTAGAGTTTAACTTTAGGTTTAGTGTTAGAGTTTAATGTGAGGGTTAGTGTTAGGGTTAGGCTTAGTGTTTATGGTTAGTCTTAATATTAGGGTTATCGTTAAAGCTTAGGTTTTGGGTCAGGGTGAGGGTTAGGATTAGGGTTAATGTTAGGGTTAGTGTTAGTGTAAGTGTTAGAGGTATTGGTTATTGTTATGCTTATTGTTAGGTTTAGGGTTAGGGTTATGCTATGTTTAGGGTTAGGGTTAGGTATTCCAGTCAGGTTTATGGTTCGTTTATTGGTAGGGTTAGGGTTAGGGATTAAGGTTAGGGTTAGGGTTATGGTTATGGTTATGGTTATGTTTAGGGTTAGGGTTTGCCTTAGGGTTAGGGTTAGTGTTACGAGTAGAATTTAGGGATAGGGGTAGGGTTAGGTTTATTGTTACAATTAGAGTTAGGGGTTAGGTGTTAGGGAGAGGATTAATATTAGGCTGCGGGTTACGGTTAGTGTTAGGGTTATGTTTAGGTTTAAGGTTAGGCTTATGGTTAGGGTTAGGGTTAAGTTTAGTGTTAATTTTTTTGTCTTTTTCCTTTTTATCAGTACCAGGGATCAAACTCACGACTGCCTGCTTGCGAGGCAGGTGCTTATGCCGCTGAGCTAAATCCCCAGCCCCGTTTAGTGTTAATTTTAGGGTTAGGTTTTGCTTAGGGTTGGTGTTATGGTTTGATAACTAGTGGTCAACTTAACGCCAGCTGGATTACATCAGCATGCATTGAGAGAAGATGCTCCACCTGAGAAGGGTTGCCAGGATAAATAGGTGGAGAAGAAGAGAGGTGTGGAGAGGGATTGAGACATTATGGAGGCATTGTTAGTTCTCCTACAAGTTGCTGTCTGAGCTGTTGGTTCTCCTGGAGAAGCTTTGGTCTTCACATCAAGCATTGCTTCCTGGCTCCAGAGGGGAAGACATGTGCTGCCTGGTCTCCAGGGTGAACTCGTCACGCTGCTTCCTGGCACATTCCTGACTGTGGTTGTTGTCGGAGGAGCTCGGGGCCTACGTGTCACTGAGAACAGTTGTTGTTCCTTTCAGGAAAGCCCCGCTCTTTGTTGTGAGTGTGACTTCTCAGCTCCAGTGTAGAACCCTCATCCCACTAGCACAGCTCCTTCATCCTGCTGGCATGGACTTTCTGGCTTCCACTGGTGACCCTTGCGTCTTCCCGGCATGAATCTGTAAAAGAGACTGGCGTGAGTCCTTGTGGGCCCTGGATTTCCAGTTGGACTCATGGAGGCATTGTCCTGAGCTCTGGGTTTTTATCTGGACTCATGTGGGACATTGCCGTGGGGTTTAGGCTCTTGACTAAATAATCTATGTCATTGGTGTTGCGGATAGATTTCCTGCATTCTCCTGTGTTAACTTCCGGAGACTATTATAAAAATATTATAAACTCCATGTCCCACCTGAATTGTTCTCTGTGTACAACCCCTGACTACAACAGTTGGGGTCGGGTGTTAGGGATAGGGTTAGGGTTAGGTTTAGGGTTAGGTTTAGGGTAAGTGTTAGGTTTACGGTTATGGTTAGGGTTAGGAATCATATTAGGTTTAGGGTTAGGGTTTAGGGTTAGGTTTAGGATTAGGGTTAGAGTTAGAGTTAGAGTTAGGGTTAGGGTTAGATATTAGGGTTAGGGTTAGGCTTACTGTTAGGGTTAGGGTTAGGGTTAGTGTTATGGATAGAGTTTAGCTTTAGGTTTAGGGTTAGATTTAGGGTTAAGCTTAGGGTTATGGTTATGTTTAGAGGTTAGCGTTAGGTTTAGGGTTAGAGTTTGGGTTTAGGTTTAGGGTTAGGTTTAGGCTTAGAGGTTATGGTTAAGGTTAGTGTTAGGGTTAGCGTTAAAACCTTGGTTTAGTTTTAGTGTTAGGGTTAGGGTTAGGCTTAGTGTAAGGTTTAGTGGTAGGTTTAGAGTTAGGGGTTAGGTGTTAGGGAAAGGGTTAGGGTTAGGTTTAAGTTTAGGGTTAGCGTTAGGTTTAGGGTTAGATGTATGGGTTAGGGTTAGGGTTAAGTTTAGGGTTAGGGTTAGTGTTTGGATGAAGTTTAAGGTTAGGTTTAGAGTTATGGGTTAGGGTTAGTTTTAGGGGTAGGGTTCGGGTTAGGGTTAGTGTTATAGTACGTTTAGGGTTAGGTTTAGCTTTACATATTACGGTCAGTGTTAGCGTTAGTTTAATGTATAGGGTTATGGTTAGTGTTGGGGTTAATGTTAGGTTTAGAGTTAGGTTTATGGTTTGGGTTAGGGTTAGGGTTAGAGTTTAGGGTTATTGTTAGGTTTGTGTTAGGGTTAGGGTTAGGGTTAGGATTAGGGTTAGGGTTAGGGATTAGATTAGGATTAGGGTTAGGTTTAGGGTTAGATTTAGGGGTTAGGTGTTAGGGATAGGTTTAGGGTAAGGCTTCAGGTTACATTTAGGGTTAGGGTTATGATTAGGTTAGCCTTAGTGTTAGGGTTAGTGTTAACGTTTGCATTAGATTTATGTTTAGTTTTAGGATTAGGGTTAGGGTTAGGTTTAGGCGTTAGGTGTTAGGGATAAGTTTGTAGTTAGGGTTATGGTTAGTGTTAGGGTTAGGGTTAGATTAACTTTAGGGTGAGTGTTAGGGTTATGGTTAGGTTAGAGGTATGGGTTAGGGTTAGGGTTAAGGTTAGGTTTAGAGTTAGGTTTAGTTTTAGGCTTAAGGTTAGGGTTAGGTTTAGGGTTAACAGTTAGGTTTAGTGTTAGTTTTAGGGTTAGTTTTAGGAATAGGTTAGTGTTAGGGTTAGGGTTAGTGTTAGAGGTTAAGGTTAGGATTAGGGTTATGATTAGGGTTAGGGTTACGTTTAGGGTTAATGGTATGGATTAGTGTTAGGTTTAGGAGTAGGTTTAGGATTAGGGTTAGTGTTAGGGTTAGGGATAGGGTTACGGTTAGGCTTTGGGTTATGGTTATGGTTAGGGTTAGTTTTAGGTTTAGGGTAGTGTTAGGGTTAGGTTTAAGGTTAGAGTTTAGTTTTAGGGTTAGGTTTAGTGTTAAGGTTAGAGTTAGGCTTAGGTTTAGGATTGCAATTTATTGTTGGGTAGGGTTAGTTTTAGAGTTACGTTTAACATTAGGGTTAGGGCTAGGTTTAAGGTTAGTTTTAGAGGTTAGGTGTTAGGGTGAGAGGTTTAGAGATATGCTTCCGGTTATGGTTAGGTTTTTTGTTATGATTAGGTTTAGTCTTAGGGTTATGGTTAGGGTTAGGGTTAGGGTTTGGTTTAGGATTATGATTGGATTCAGAGGTAAGGTTAGGGTTAGTGTTAGGGGTTAGGTGTTAGTGACAGGGTTAGGGTTAGAGTTAGGTGTTACAGTCAGGCTTCAGTTTAGTTTAAGGGGTAGGGTTAATGCTTAAGTTTAGGGTTAGGATTAAGGTTAGTGTTAGGGTTAATTTTAGAGGTTAGTGTTCATGTTAGTGTTAGGTTTAGGGTTAGTATTAGGGTTAGGGTTAGGGTTAGAGTTAGGTTTAGGTTTAGGTTTAGGGTTAGGGTTAGGTTTAAGGTTAAAGTTAGGGGTAGTGTTGGGATTAGAATTTAGGGTTAGGGTTAGTGTTAGTATTAGGATTAGTGTTAGTGTTAGGTGTTAAGTGTCAGCGTGAAGTTTAGGGTTAGGGTTAGGATTAGGGTTAGGATTATGGTTAGACAGGTTTAAGGTTAGGGTTAGGGTTAGGGTTATGGTTAGTGTTAGAGTTAAAGGTTAGGATTAAGGTTAGGGTTAGAAGTTTGGCTTAGTGTTAGTGTTAGTGTTAGGGTTAGGTTAGTGTCTGGTTTAGAGGTTAGTGTTACGTTTAGAGTTAGGTTTAGTGTTGAGGTTAGGGTTAGGGCTAGTTTTATTGTTAGACGTATGGGTTAGGGTTAAGTTTAGGGTTTAGGGTTAGGTTTAGTGTTAGGGTTATGGTTAGGTTTAGGGTTAGGGTTAGGTTTGGGGTTAGGGTTAGGGTTAATTTTAGAGTTATGGATTAGGGTTAGTGTTAGGGTTAGGTTTAAGGTTATGGTAGGTTTAGGATTAGGATTAGTGTTCGAGATTAGGTTTAAAGTTTTGGTTGTGGTTAAAGTTAAGGTTAGGATAAGGTTAGAAGTAAGGGTTAGGTTTATGTTTAGGCGTAGGATTAGGTTTAGGGATATTTTTATGGTAGGTTTACGGTTAGGATTTGGGTTAGCTATTACGGTCAGTGTTAGGGTTAGTTTAAGGGGTAGGGTTAGGGTTAGGGTTAGGGGTTAATGTTACATTTAGGGTTAGGCTTATGGTTAGGATTAGTGTTAGGGTGAGGGTTAGAGTTTAGGATTAGGGTTAGGTTTAGGTTTAGTGTTAGGTTTAGGGTTAGAATTTAGGATTAGGTTTAGGTTTAGGGTTAGTGTTATGGTTATGGTTAGGTTTAGGGTTAAATTTTAGGGTTAGGGTTACATTTAGGGTAGGGTTATTTTTAGGTTTAGAATTAGAAATTAGGGTTAGAGTTAGGTTTAGATTTAGTCTTACGATTACTGTTAGGGTTAGTGTTAGGATTAGGTTTAAAGTTTAGGTGTTAAGTGTTAGGAAGAGGGCTATGGTTAGGCTTCGGGTTAAGGTTAGTTTTAGGGTTAGGGCTTAAGTATTAGGGATAGAGTTAGCGTTAGGGTTACGGTTAGGTTTAGGGTTTGTTTTAGGTTCAGGTTTAGGGTAAGGTTTAGGGCTAGGCATAGTGTTAGGATTAGGGTTAGGTATAGTGTTAGGGTTAGGGTTAGGGTTAGGTTTAGGTTTAGGGTTAGAGTTTAGTTTTATGGTTAGTTTTATGGTTAAGGTTAGGGTTAGGCTTAGGTTTAGGATTACAATTTATGGTTGGGTACAGTTAGTTTTAGGGTTATGTTTATCGTTAGGGTTAGGGATAGTTTTAGGGCTGGTTTTAGGGGTTAGGTGTTAGGGAGAGGGTTAGAGTTAGGCTGCCGGTTATGGTTAGGTTTTGGGTTACGCTTATGTTTGTCTTAGGACTAGGGTTAGGGTTAGGGTTAGGTTTAGGGTTAGGGTTAGATTTAGAGGTAGGGTTATGGTTAGGTTAGGGGTTAGATTTTAGCGACAGGGTTAGGGTTAGGGTTAGTTATTACTGTCAGGCTTCGGGTTAGTTTAAGGGGTGGAGATAGGGTTAGGGTAAGGGATTAATATTAGGTTTAGGGTTAGGGTTATGGTTAGGTTTAGGGTTAGGATTAGAAGTTAGTGTTAGTGGTAGGGTTAGGATTATGGTTACGGTTAGTGTTAGGCTTACTGTTAGGGTTAGGTTTAGGGGTTAGGGTTTGCGGATAAATTTAACTTTAGGTTTCGGTTTACGGTTAGGGTTAGGGTTATGATTAGCTCTAGCGTTAGGCTTACGGTTAGGGTTAGTGTTACGGTTAGTTTTAGTGTTAGTTTTATGGTTAGGTTTGGCGTTACAGTTAGGGGTTAGGTGTGAGACATAGGGTTAGGTTTAGGGTTAGGTTTATGTTTAGGTTTAGAGTTAGGCATATTGTTATGTTTAGAGTTAGAGTTTAGGGTTAGTGTTAGGGTTAAGGTTAGGGTTAGGGTTAGGTTTAGGTTTAGAGATTAGGGTTATGGTTAGGTTAGGTTTAGGGTTAGCGTTAGTGTTAGGGTAAGGGTTAGGGTTAGGGTTACAGTTATGATTAGGGTGAGGATTAGAGTTTAGGGTGTAGGAAGAGGGTTAGGATTATGCTTTGGGTTTGTGTTAGGGTTAGCTTTATGATTATGTGTAGTGTTAATGTTAGGGTTAGATTTAGGGTTAGTTTTAGAGTTAGGGTTAGGGTTAGGGTAAGGGTTAGGTGTTAGGGATAGTGTTAGGGTTAGTGTTAAATTTAGGGTTAGTTTTAGGTTTAGGGAGAGTGTTAGGGTTAGGGTTAGGTTTTGTGGTTAAGTTTAGTATTAGGATTACAGTTAATGTTACGGTTAAGTTTAGAGGTTAGTGTTAATGTTAGTTTTAGGGTAGGTTTAGCGTTCAGGTTAGGGTTAGTGTTAGGTTTGAGTTAGGGTTAGGGTTAGTTTTAGGTTTAGGTTTAGGGTTAGGGCTACGGTTAGGGTTAGTGTTAGGGTTAGAATTTAGGGTTAGGGTTAGGGATTGGATTAGATTTAGGGTTAGGGTTAGTTGTTTGGTGTTAGCGTTAAGGTTAGGGTTAGGGTTAGGCTTATGGTTAGAAGTTAGCATTAGGTTTAGGGTTAGGTCAGTGTTAGAGTTAAATGTTAGGATTAATGCTAGGGTTAGAAGTTTTGTTTAGTGTTAGTGTTAGTGTTAGGATTAGTGTTACGGTTAGTGTTAGGGTTAGAGGTTAGTTTTAGGTTTAGATTTAGGTTTAGGGTTAAGTTAGGGTTAGGGTTAGGGGTATTGGTTAGGGTTAGGTTTAGGGTTAGGGTTAGGTTTAGGGTTATCGTTAGGGTTAGTGTTAGAGTTATGATTTAGGGTGAGGGTTAATGTTAGGTTTAGGCTTATGGTAGGTTTAGGGTTAGGGTTAGTGATAGAGGTTAGTGTTAAGGTTAGGGTTGTGGTTAGGATCAGGGTTAGGGTACAGTTAGAAGTAAGGGTTAGCGTTTGGTTTAGGGTTAGGGTTAGGTTCATGGATAGTGTTATGGTAGGTTTAGGGTTAGGGTTCAGGTTAGCTATTACGGTCAGTGTTAGGGTTAGTTTAAGGGGTAGGGTTAGGGTTAGGGTTAGAGATTAAGGTTAAGTTTAGGGTTAGGTTTATGGTTCGGGTCAGGGTTAGTGTTAGTGTTAGTGTTAGGCTTAGAGTTTCGGATTAGTGTTAGGTTTATGGTTAGTGTTAGCGTTAGTGTTAGGATTAGTGTTAAGTGTAGGGTTAAATTTTAGGGTTAGGGTTACGTTTAGGGTTAGGATTATTTTTAGGGTTAGGATTAGAATTTAGTGTTAGAGTTAGGTTAAGGGTTAGGGTTACTGTTCCGGTTAGAGTTAGGTTTAGGTTTAGGTTTAGGGTTAGGTGTTAAATGTTGGGAATAGGGTAATAGTTAGGCTTCGGGTTAGGTTTAGGTTTAGGGTTAGGTTTAGTTTTAGGCTTAGGTGTTAAATGTTGGGAATAGGGTAATGGTTAGGCTTCGGGTTAGGTTTAGGGTTTGGGGTTAGATATTAGGGATAGAGTTAGTGTTAGGGTTAGGTTTAGAGTAAGGTTTAGGCTTAGGGATAGTGTTAGGTTTAGGTTTAGGTTTAGGGTTAGGGATAGTGTTAGGGTTAGGGTTAGGGTTAGGTTTAGGGTTACAGTTTAGTTTTAGGGTTAGGTTTAAGGTTATGTTATTGTTAGGGTTAGGTTTAGGATTACAATTTATGGTTGGGGTAGGGTTAGTTTTAGGGTTACGTTTAAGTTTAGGGTTAGGGTTAGGGTTAGGGTTAGGGTTAGTGTTTAGTTTTAGGGTTAGGTTTAGTGTTAAGTTTTGGATTAGGGTTAGGTTTAGGATTACAATTTATAGTTGGGGTAGGGTTAGTTTTAGGGTTACATTTAATGTTAGGGTTAGGGCTAGGTTTAGGGTTAGACTTTAGTTTTAGTGTTAGGTTTAGGGTTAAGCTTAGGGTTAGGGTTAGGTTTAGCATTACAATTTATGGTTGGTGTTGGGTTATTTTTAGTGTTATGTTTAAGGTTAGGGTTAGGGCTAGGTTTAGGGTTAGACTTTAGTTTTAGTTTTAGGTTTAGAGTTAAGGTTAGGGTTAGGGTTAGGTTTAGCATTATAATTTATGGTTGGTGTAGGGTTAGTTTTAGGGTTACATTTAAGGTTAGGGTTAGTGCTAAGTTTTGGGTTAGGTTTAAGGTTAAGGTTACGGTTAGGGTTAGAAGTTAGTTTTAGGTTTAGACTTAGGTTTAGGGTTAAGGTTAGGGTTAGGGTTAGGGTTAGGGTTAGGGTTATGCTAGGGTTACGGTTAGGGTTAGGGTTAAGTATTACAGTCAGGTTTAGGGTTAGTTTAAGTGGTAGGATTAGGGTTAGGAATTAATGTTAGGTTTAGGGTTATGGTAATGGTTATGTTTAGGGTTAGTTTTTGGGTTAGGGCTAGGGTTAGGATTAGGGTTATGATTAGAAGTTAGGGTTAGGTTTAGGGTTAGGTTTATGGTTACAGTTAGGGTTAGGGGTAGTGTTACGCTTAGGGTTATGGGTTAGGTGTTAGCGAGAGGATTCAGATTAGGTTTTGGGTTACCGTTAGCGTTAGGGTTACGATTATGTTTGGGGTTAGGCTTAGGTTTAGGGTTAGGTTTAGGTTTAGTGTTAGTTTTAGGGTTAGGTTTATGGTTAGTGTTTTGGTTTGGTGTTAGAGATAGCGTTAGGGTTAGGCTTAGGGTTAGGTTTAGGGTAAGGGTAAGGTTTAAGGTTAGTGTTAGGGTTAGGAATCGTGTTAGGTTTAGGGTTAGGGTTTAGGGTTAAGTTTAGGGATAGGGTTAGGGTTAGAGTTAGAGTTAGAGTTAGGGTTAGGGTTAGGGTTAGTGTTACTGTTAGGGTTAGGGTTAGGGTTTGGGTTAGGGTTAGTGTTACAGATAGAGCTTATGGTTAGTTTTAGTATTATAGTTAGGGTTAAGGTTAGAGTTATGGTTAGGGTTAGAGGTTAGCTTTAGATTTAGGGTTAGAGTTTGGCTTTTGGTTTAGGGTTAGTTTTAGGCTTAGAGGTTATGGTTAAGTTTAGTGTTAGGTTTAAGGTTAATACTTAGGTCTAGTTTTAGGGTTAGGGTTAGGGTTAGTGTTAGGATTAGTGTTAGGCTTAGGGTTAGGTTTTAGGTTTTAGGGAAAGTGTTAGGGTTAGGTTTATGTTTAGGGTTAGCGTTAGGTTTATGGTTAGAGGTATGGGTTAAGGTTAGGGTTAGGGTTAAGGTTAGGGTTAGGGTTAGGGTGAGTGTTAGGATTAGGGTTAGGGTTAGGGTTAGGTTTAGGGGTAGGGTTCGGGTTAGGGTTAATGTTATGGTAAGTTTATGGTTAGGGTTAGGGTTACATATTACGGTCTGTGTTAGCATTAGTTTAAAGCGTAGGGTTATTGTTAGTGTTAGGGATTAATGTTAGGTTTAGGGTTAGGTTTATGGTTAGAGATAGGGTTAGGCTTAGAGTTTAGGGTTATTGTTAGGTTTGTGTTAGGTTTAGGGTTAGGGTTAGGATTAGGGTTAGGTTTATGGTTAGGGATAGGGTTAGGGTTAGAGTTTAGGGTTATCGTTAGGTTTGTGTTAGGTTTAGGGTTAGGGCTAGGATTAGGGTTAGTGTTAGGGCTTGGATTAGGGTTAGTGTTATTGTTAGCGGTTAGGTGTTAAGGATAAATTTGTAGTTAGGGTTAGGGTTAGTTTTAGGGTTAATTTTAGACTAAGGTTAGGGTTGGTGTTAGGGTTAGGTTTAGAGTTAGAGGTATGGGTTAGGGTTAGGGTTAGTGTTAGGGTTAGGTTTAGAGTTAGGTTTAATTTTAGGCCTAGGTTTTGGGTTATGTTTAGGGTTAAAAGTTAGGTTTAGTTTTAGTTTTAGGGTTAGTGTTAGGGATAGGTTAGGGTTAGAGGTTAAGTTTAGGATTAGGGTTAGGATTAGGATTAGGTTTAGGGTTAGGGTTAGAGGTATGTATTAGTGTTAGGTTTAGGGTTAGAGATTAGTGTTAGGTTTAGGGTTAGAGATTAGTGTTAGGTTTAGTTTAAGGTTTAGGTTTAGGGTTAAGGATAGTGTTAGGTTTAGTGTTAGGGTTGGGCATAGTTATAGTGTTAGATTTAGGGTTAGGGTTACGGTTTAGGTTTAGGGTTATTGTTATAGTTAGGGTTAGGTTGAGTTTTAGTTTTAAGGTTATGGTTAGGGTTAGGGTTAGGTTAGGTTTCTGGTTTGGGTTCGGCTTAGGGTTCTAGTTTAGGGTTAGGTTTAGGGTTAGTGTTAGGTTTAGGGATTGGGTTAGGTTTAGGGTTCAAGTTTAGGGTTAGGGTTAGTTTTAGGGTTAGGCTTAGGGTTAGAGTTACCTTTAGGATTAAACTTTAGGCTTAGAGTTAGGTATAGGGTTAGGTTTAGGGTTACGGTTAGGGTTAGAGTTAGGGTTATGGTTAGGGTAGGGCTAGGTTTAGTGTTAGCCTTAGTGGTTATGTGTTAGGCAGACCGTTTGTGTTAGGCTTCGGGTTACAGTTGGGTTTACAGTTATGGTTAGGTATAGGCTTAGGGTTAAGCTTAGGGTTAGTGTTAGGTTTAGGTTTAGGTGTAGGGTTAGGGTTAGTGTTAGGTTTAGGGTTAGGGTTGGGGTTAGGGTTAGGGTTAGGGTTAGGGTTAGGTTTAATGTTAGTTTTAGGGTTAAGGTTAGGGTTTAGTGTTTGGGTTATGGTTAGGATTAATGTTATGATTAGGGTTAGGATTAGGTTGAGCTTTAGGGTTAGGTTTAGGGTTAGCATTAGTGTTAGGGTTAGGATTAGAATTAGCATTAGGGTTAGGGTTATGTTTACGTTTAACATAAGGGTTACTGTTTGGTTTAGTGTTAGGTTTAGGGTTAAGTTTAGCATTAGGGTTATAGGTTAGTTTTAGGTTTAGGCTTAGGTTTAGTGTTAAGGTTAGGGTTAGGGTTAGGCTTACGTTTAGATGTATGGGTTAGGATTAGGGTTAGGGTTAAGGTTATTGTTAGGATTAGGGTTATGTTTAGGGTTAGGTTTATGCTTAGGTTTAGGATTAGGGTTAGAGTTATGGTTAGAGTTTAGCTTTAGGTTTAGTGCTATAGTTTAATGTGAGTGTTAGGGTTAGGTTTAGGCTTAGTGTTCATGGTTAGGCTTAATATTAGTGTTATTGTTAAAGCTTATGTTTTGGGTCAGGGTGAGTGTTAGGATTAGAGTTAGGGTTAGTGTTAGTGTGAGGGTTAGAGGTATGGGTTAGGGTTATCATTATGGTTAGGTTTAGGGTTAGGGTTATGCTAGGTTTAGGGTTAGCGTTAGGGTTAGTTATTACAGTCAGGTTTATGGTTAGTTTAAGGGGTAGGGTTAAGGTTAGGGATTAATGTTAGGTTTAGGGTTATGGTTATGGTTATGGTTATGTTTAGGGTTAGGGTTTGGGTTAGGGTTATTGTTAGGGTTACGATTACAAGTTAGGGTTAGGGGTAGGATTAGTTTTATGGTTACAGTTAGGGTTGGGGGTAGTTTTAGGCTTAGGGTTAGGTGTTAGGTGTGAGGGAGAGTAAAAAGATGAGGCTTCAGGTTACGGTTAGCATTAGGGTTACGATTAGGTTTAGGGTTAGGCTTAGGGTTAGGGTTAGTGTTATCTTTAGTGTTAGTTTTAGGGTTAGATTTATGGTTAGGGCTGGGGTCTGGTGTTAGGGATAGTATTAGGGTTAGGTTGAGGGATAGGTTTGGGGTAAGGGTTAGGTTTATGGTTAGTGTTAGGGTTAGGAATCGTGTTAGGTTTAGGGTTAGGGTTTAGGGTTAGGTTTAGGGTTAGGGTTAGAGTTAGAGTTAAAGTTAGGGTTAGGGTTATATGTTAGGGTTAGTGTTAGGGTTACCGTTAGGGTTAGGTTTAGGGTTAGAGTTAGGGTTAGTGTTACGCATAGATTTTACGGTTAGGGTTAGGGTTAGAGTTAGGTTTAAGCTTAGGGTTATGGTTATGGTAAGAGGTTAGCCTTAGGTTTAGGGATAGAGTTTGGGTTTAGGTTTAGGGTTAGGTTTAGGCTTAGAGGTTATGGTTAAGTTTAGGGTTAAGGCTAGCGTTAAAACATAGGTTTAGTTTTAGTGTTAGGGTTAGGGTTAGTTTTATGGTTAGTGTTAGAATTAGTGTTAGGGTTAGGGTTATGGGTTAGGTGTTAGGGAAAGGGTTAGGGTTAGGTTTAAGTTTAGGGTTACCATTAGGTTTAGGGTTAGAGGTATGGGTTACGGTTAGGGTTAGGGTTAAGTTTAGGATTAGGGTTAGGGTTTGGGTGAAGGTTAGGGTTATGTTTAGAGGTATGGGTTAGGGTTAGTTTTATGGGTACGGTTCGGGTTAGGGTTAGTGTTATTGTAGGTTTAGGGTTAGGCTTAGGTTTACGTATTACGGTCATGGTTAGCGTTAGTTTTATGCATAGGCTTATGGTTAGGGTTAGGGATTAATATTAGGTTTAGGTTTATGGTTCGGGTTAGGGTAGGGTTAGGTTTAGAGTTTAGGGTTATTGTTAGGTTTGTGTTAGGGTTAGGGCTATGGTTAGGATTATGGTTAGGGTTAGGGCTTGGATTAGGATTAGGGTTAAGTTTAGGGTTAGATTTAGGGGTTAGGTGTTAGGGATTGGTTTAGGGTTAGGCTTCGTGTTATGTTTAGTGTTATGGTTACGATTAGGTTAGCGTTAGGGTTAGTGTTAATGTTTGCATTAGATTTATGTTTAGTTTTAGGATTAGGTTTAGGGTTAGGTTTAGGGATTAGGTGTTAGGGATAATTTTGTAGTTAAGGTTATGGTTAGTGTTAGTGTTAGGGTTAGAATAACTTTAGGGATAGTGTTAGGGTTACAGTTAGGGTTTGACGTATGGGTTAGGGTTAGGGTTAAAGTTAGGTTTCGAGTTAGGTGTAGTTTTAGGCTTAAGGTTATGGTTAGGTTTAGGGTTAAAAGTTAGGTTTAGTGTTAGTTTTAGGTTTAGGCTTAGGGATAGGTTAGGTTTAGTGTTAGGGTTAGAGTTAGGGTTAGAGGTTAAGGTTAGGATTAGGGTTATGATTAGGGTTAGGGTTAGGGTTAGGGTTAGGGTTTTGTTTAGGGTTAGAGGATATGGGTTAGTGTTAGATTTAGGGGTAGTTTTAGGATTAGGGTTAGTATTAGGATTAGGAGTAGAGTTATGGTTAGGCTTTGGGTTATGGTTATGGTTAGGGTTAGGTTTAGGGTTAAGATAGGGTTAGGGTTAGGTTTAAGGTTAGAGTTTAGTTTTAGGGTTTGGTTTAGTTTTAAGGTTAGGGTTAGGGTTAGCTTTAGGATTACAATTTATGGTTGGGTAGTGTTAGATTTAGGGTTACATTTAACTTTAGGGTTAGTGCTATGTTTAGGGTTAGTTTAAGGCGTTAGGTATTAGGGATAGGGTTAGAGTTAGACTTCCGGTTACAGTTAGGTTTTGCATTACAATTAGGTTTAGGCTAGGGTTATGGTTAGGGTTAGGGTTAGGTTTAGGGTTAGGGTTAGATTTAGAGGTAAGGTTAGGTTTAGGGTTAAGGTTAGGGGTTAGGTGTTAGTGACAGGGTTAGGGTTAGAGTTAGGTATTACAGCCAGGTTTTGGGTTCGTTTAAGGGGTAGAGTTAGAGTTAGGTTAAGGAATTAATGTTATGTTTAGGGTTACAGTTATGGTTAGGTTTAGGTTTATGGTTATGTTCGAAAGTTAGGGTTAGTAGTACGGTTAGGATTATGGTTACTCTTAGGGTTAGGGTTAGTGTTAGGGTTAGGGTCAGGTGTTAGAGGTTAGGGAGAGGTTTAAAGTTAGGCTTCAGATTATGGATAGGGTCAGGGTTATGATTAGCGTTAGGGTAAGGCTTAGGGTTAGGGTTAGTGTTAGGGTTAGTTTTAGGGTTAGGTTTAGTGTTCTGGTTAGGGTTTAGGTTTTAGGGATAGGGTTCGGCTTAGGTTTATGTTTAGGGTTAGGGTTAGGGCTAGTTTTAGGTTTAGAGTTAGGGATTAGGGTTAGTGTTAGTGTTAAGGTTATTTTTAGGGTTAGAGTTTAGGGTTATTGTTAGGTTAGGGTTATGGTTACTTTTAGGGTTAGGGTTACTGTTAGGGTTAGGGTTAGGGTTATGATTAGGGTGAGGATTGGAGGTTAGGTCTTTGGAAGAGGGTTAGGTTAGCCTTTGGGTTAGGGTTAGCTTTAGGGCTACGATTAGTTTTAGAGATAGGGTTAGGGTTAGATTCAGGGTTTGTTTTAGTGTTAGGGTTAGGGTTAGACTTAGGGTTTATGTATTAGGGATAGTTTTAGTCTTAGTGTTAGGTTTAGGTTTAGGGTTAGAATTATGAATAGTGTTAGGGTTAGGATTAGGGTTAGTGGTTAAATTTAGGGTTAGGATTACGGTTAGTGTTAGGGTTAAGTTTAGAGGTTAGTGTTCGTTTTAGTGTTAGGGGTAGGGTTAGTGTTAGGGTTAGGGTTAGGGTTAGATTTAGGTTTATGGTTAGGTTTATATTTAGGGTTAGGGTTAGGGTTAGGATTAAGGTTAGGGGTGGTGTTAGGATTAGAATTTAGTGTTAGGTTTAGGGTTAGGATTAGGTTTAGTGTTAGGGTTAGGTTTTAGGTGTTAGCATTAAGGTTAGGTTTAGGGTTATGGTTAGTGTTAGGGTTATGGTTAGACAGGTTTAGGGTTAGGGTTAGGGTTAGGGTTATGTTTAGATTTTAAGTTTAGGATTAAGGTTAGTATTAGAAGTTTGGTTTAGTGTTAGTGTTAGGGTTATTGTAAGGGTTAGTGTTAGGGTTAGAGGTTAGTGTTAGGTTTAGAGTTAGGTTTAGTGTTGAGGTTAGGGTTAGGGTTAGGTTTATTGTTAGACATATAGGTTAGGGTTAGGGTTAGGTTTAGGGTTAGGTTTAGGGTTAGGCTTATGGTTAGGTTTAGGGTTAGGGTTAGGTTTGGGGTTAGCGTTATGGTTAGTGTTAGAGGTATGGTTTAGGGTTAGTGTTAGGTTTAAGGTCATGGTAGGTTTAGGTTTAGTGTTAGAGGTTAGGTTTAAGTTTAGGGTTGTAATTAGGCTCAAGTTTAGGATAGGGTTAGAAGTAAGGGTTAGGTTTAGGTTTAGGGGTAGGGTTAGGTTTAGGGATAATTTTATGATACGTTTAGTTTTAGGGATCAGGTTATTTATTACGGTCTGTGTTAGGGTTAGTTTAAGGGGTTTGGTTAGGTTCAGGGTTAGGGATTAATGTTACATTTAGTGTTAGTTTTATGGTTAGGGTTAGGGTTAGTCTTAGGGTTAGGGTTAGATTTGGATTTAGGATTATGGTTAGGGTTAGTTTTAGAGTTTAGGATTAGGGTTAGGTTTAGCATTAGTGTGAGTGTTAGGGTTAGGTTTAGGGTTAAATTATAGGATTTGGGTTACGTTTAGCGTTAAGGATATTTTTAGGGTTAGAATTAGAATTTAGGGTTAGATTTAGGTTTAGGGTTAGTGTTACGATTACGGTTAGGGTTAGTGTTAGGATTAGGTTTAGGTTTAGGTGTTAAATCTTAGGAAGACGGTTATGGTTAGTCTTTGGTTTAGGGTTAGTGTTAGGGTTAGGGGTTAGGTAGTAGGGATAGAGTAAGCGTTAGGGTTATGGTTAGGGTTAGGGTTTGTGTTAGGGTCAGGTTTAGGGTAAGGTTTAGGGTTAGGGATATTGTTAGGTTTAGGGTTAGGTATAGTGTTAGGTTTAGGTTTAGGGTTAGCGTTAGGGTTATGTTTAGGTTTAGGGTTCGAGTTTAGTTTTAGGGTTAGGTTTAGTGTTAAAGTTAGGGTTAGGCTTAGGTTTAGGATTACAATTTATGGTTGGGTAGGGTTAGTTTAGGATTATGTTTAACGTTAGGGTTGGGGCTAGGTTTAGGACTTGTTTTAGGGGTTAGGTGTTAGGTAGAGGGTTAGAGTTAGGCTTCCGGTTACAGTTAGGTTTTGGGTTACAATTAAGTTTGGCTTAGGGTTATGGTTAGGGTTAGTGTTAGGTTTAGGGTTAGGGTTAGTTTTAGAGTTAGGGTTATGGTTAGGGTTATGGGTTAGGTGTTAGCCACAGGGTTAGGGTTAGCGTTAGGGTTAGTTATTACTGTCAGTCTTCGGGTTAGTTTAAGGGTTAGTGTTAGGGTTAGGGCTAGGTTTAGGGTTACAGTTTAGTTTTAGGGTTAGGTTTAATGTTATGTTATTGTTAGGGTTAGGGTTAGGATTACAATTTGTAGTTGGGGTAGGGTTAGTTTTAGGGTTACGTTTAATGTTAGGGTTAGGGCTAGGTTTAGGGTTAGACTTTAGTTTTAGTGTTAGGTTTAGGGTTACGCTTAGGGTTAGGGTTATGTTTAGCATTACAATTTATGGTTGGTGTAGGGTTAGTTTTAGGGTTATGTTTAAGGTTAGGTTTAGGGCTAGGTTTAGGGTTAGACTTTAGTTTTAGGGTTAGGTTTAGAGTTAAGGTTAGCGTTAGGGTTATGTTTAGCATTATAATTTATGGTTGGTGTAGGGTTAGTTTTAGGGTTACGTTTAAGGTTATGGTTAGTGCTAGGTTTAGGGTTAGGTTTAGGGTTAACGTTAGGGTTAGGGTTAGAAGTTAGTTTTACGTTTAGACTTAGGTTTAGGGTTAAGTTTAGTGTGTTAGGTTTAGGGTTAGATGTATGGGTTAGGGTTAGGGTTAGGGTTAAGGTTACGGTTAGAATTATGGTTATGTTTAGGGTTAGGGTTAGGGTTAGTGTTAGGGTTAGGGTTAGGATTAGGAATAGGGTTGTGGTTAGAGTTTATCTTTAGGTTTAGTGTTAGAGTTTGGCGTGAGGGTTAGGCTTAGAGTTTATGCCTCGGTTTAGTTTTAGGGTTATTGTTAAATCTTAGGTTTTGTGTTAGGGTGAGAGTTAGGATTAGGGTTAGTGTTAGGGTTAGTGTTAGTGTAAGGGTTAGAGTTATGGGTTAGGGTTATGCTTAGGGTTAGTGTTAGGGTTAGGGTTATCCTAGGGTTAGGGTTAGGGCTAGAGTTAAGTATTACAGTCACGTTTAGGGTTAGTTTAAGGGGTAAAGTTAGGGTTAGGAATTAATGTTAGGTTTAGGGTTATGGTTATGGTTATTTTTAGGGTTAGCTTTTAGGTTAGGGTTTGGGTTAGGGTTACGATTAGAAGTTAGTGTTAGGGTTAGGGTTAGGTTTATGGTTACAGTTAGGGTTAGGGGTAGTGTTACGCTTAGTGTTAGGGGTTAGGTGTTAGGGAGAGGATTAAGATTAGGCTTCGGAATATGTTAATGTTAGGGTTACGATTAGTTTTAGGATTAGGCTTAGGGTTAGGGTTAGGATTAGGTTTACTGTTAGTTTTAGGGTTAGGTTTATGGTTAGTGTTGGGGTTTGGTGTTAGAGATAGCGTTAGGGTTAGGTTTAATGTTAGGTTTAGGGTAAGGGTTAGGTTTACGGTTAGGGTTAGGATTAGGATTCGTTTTATGTTTAGGGTTAGGGTTTAGGGTTAAGTTTAGGGATAGGGTTAGGTTTAGGGTTAGAGTTAGAGTTAGAGTTAGGGTTCGTGTTACCGTTAGGGTTAGCATTAGGGTAAGGTTAGTGTTAGGGTTACGGATAGAGTTTATGGTTAGGTTTAGTATTATAGTTAGGGTTAAGTTTAGGGTTATGGTTATGGTTAGAAGTTAGCTTTAGGTTTAGGTTTAGAGTTTGGCTTTTGGTTTAGGGTTAGTTTTAGGCTTAGAGGTTATGGTTAAGGTTAGTGTTAGGGTTAGGGTTAAAACTTAGGTTTAGTTTTAGGGTTAGGGTTAGGGTTAGTGTTAGGATTCGTGTTAGTGTTAGGGTTAGGTGTTAGGTTTTAGGGAAAGTGTTAGGGTTAGGTTTATGTTTAGGGTTAGCTTTAGGTTTAGGGTTAGAGATATGGGTTATGGTTAGGGTTAGGGTTAAGGTTATGTTTAGGGTTCGGGTGAGTGTTAGGGCTAGGGTTACGGATAGGTTTAGAGGTATCAGGTTTAGGTTTAGGAGTAGGGTTCAGGTTAGCGTTAATGTTATGGTAAGTTTAGGGTTAGGGTTAGGGTTTCGTATTCTGGTCTGTGTTAGCGTTAGTTTAACGCGTAGGGTTATAGTTAGGGTTCGGTCTCAATGTTAGTTTTAGTGTTAGGTTTATGGTTAGGGATAGGGTTAGGGTTAGAGTTTAGGGTTATTGTTAGGTTTGTGTTAGGGTTTGGGTTAGGGTTAGGGTTAGGGTTAGGGCTTGGATTAGTGTTAGGGTTATGGTTGGGGTAGGTGTTAAGGATAAATTTGTAGTTTGGGTTAGAATTAGTGTTAGTGTTAATTTTAGGTTAAGGTTAGGATTAGTGTTAGGGTTAGGTTTAGGGTTAGAGGTATGGGTTAGTGTTAGTGTTAGGGTTAGGGTTAGTGTTAGTGTTAGGGTTAGGGTTAGGTTTAGAGTTAGGTTAATTTTAGACCTAGGTTTAGGGTTAGGTTTAGGGTTAAAAGTTAGGTTTAGTTTTAGTTTTAGGGTTAGTGTTAGGGATAGGTTAGTGTTAGGGTTAGGGTTAGGGTTAGAGGTAAAGTTTAGGATTAGGGTTCGGATTAGTGTTGGGGTTAGGTTTAGGGTTAGCGGTATGGATTAGTGTTAGGTTTAGGGTTAGAGATTAGGGTTCGGCTTAGTTTAAGTTTTAGGGTTAGGGTTAGGGTTAGGGATTAATGTTACATTTAGTGTTAGGTTTATGGTTAGGGTTAGGGTTAGTCTTAAGGTTAGGGTTAGAGTTTAGGATTATGGTTAGGTTTAGGGTTAGTGTTAGGGTTAGTGTTAGAGTTTAGGATTAGGGTTAGGTTTAGCGTTAGTGTTAGGGTTAGGGTTAGGTTTAGGGTTAAATTTTAGGGTTATGGTTAAGTTTAGTGTTAGGGTTATTTTTAGGGTTAGGATTAGAATTTAGTGTTAGAGTTAGGTTTAGGGTTAGGGTTAGGGTTACGGTTAGGGTTAGGGTTAGGTTTAGGTTTAGGTTTAGGGTTAGGTGTTAAATGTTAGGAATAGGGTAATGGTTAGTCTTCAGGTTAGGTTTAGGGTTAGGGCTTAGGTATTACGGATAGAGTTAGTGGTAGGGTTAGGGTTAGGGTTAGGGTTAGGTTTAGGGTTAGACTTTAGTTTTAGTGTTAGGTTTAGGGTTATGCTTAGGTTTAGGGTTAGGTCTCGCATTACAATTTATGGTTGATGTAGGGTTAGTTTTAGGGTTACGTTTAAGGTTAGGGTTAGGGCTAGGTTTAGGTTTAGAGTTAGGGGTTATTTGTTAGGGAGAGGGTTAGATATAGGCTTCCGGTTACTCTTACGTTTAGGGTTATGATTAGGTTTAAGCTTAGGGTTATGGTTAGGGTTAGGGTTAGTTTTAGGATTAGGGTTAAGGTTAGGGTTAGGTTTAGGGTTAGTTTTAGGGTTAAGGTTAGGGTTAGATTTAGGGTTAGTATTAGAGTTAGGGATTAGGTTAGGGTTAGGCGTTAGGTGTTAGGGATAATGTTAGGGTTAGTGTTAGGTTTAAGGTTAGGGTTAGGTTTAGGGATAGTGTTAGGGTTAGAGTAAAAGGTTAGGATTAAGGTTAGGGTTAGAAGTTTGGTTTAGTGTTACTGTTAGTTTGAGGGTTAATGTTAGTGTTAGGCATAGAAGTTAGTGTTAGGTTTAGAGTTAGGTTTAGGATTAAGGTTAGGCTTAGAGATAGGTTTAGGGTTAGAGGTATGGGTTAAGGTTAGGGTTAGGGTTAGATTTAGGGTTAAGGTTAGGTTTAGGTTTAGGGTTAGGGTTAGGGTTAGGGCTAATGTTAGAGGTATGGGTTAAGTTTAGGGTTAGGGTTAGGTTTAGGGTTTGGTAGGGTTAGGGTTAGGGTTAGGGTTATGTATTATGGTCAGTGTTAGTGTTAGTTTAACGGGTATGGTTAGGGTTAATGGTAGGGATTTATGTTAGGTTTAGTGTTCGGTTTATGTCTAGTTTTAGGGTTAGTGTTAGTGCTAGGGTTAGAGTTTAGGGTTAGTGTTAGGTTTCCAGTTATTGTTACAAGTTAGGGTTAGGGTTATTGTTAGCATTAAGGTTAGGGTTAGGGTTAGGGTTAATGCGTGAGGGTTAGGTTTAGGCATAGGCTTAGGTTTAGTGTTAGGGTTAGGGTTATTGTTATAGTTTATGGTTAGTGTTAGTGTTAGAGTTAGGGTTAAGGTTAGGGTTAGGTTTAGGTTTACATTTAGGGTTAGGGTTAGGGGTTAGCTGTTAGGGATATTGTTAGGGTTAGGCTTCGTGGTACGGTTAGGGTTAAGGTTACAATTAGGTTTAGTGTTAGTGTTAGGGTTAAGGTTAGAATTTAGAATTAGGGTTGGGGGTTACGTTAGCGTTTTGGTTACGGTTAGATTTTAGGTTTAGGTTTAGGGTTAGTTTTAGGTTTAGGGTTATGGTTAGAGTTTAGCGTTAGGTTTAGTTTTAGGTTTAGGTTTAGGGTTAGGGTTAGCTTTAGGGTTGGGGTTATGGTAGTGTTAGGTTTAGGGTTTGTTATTACTGTCAGGTTTCGGGTTTGTTTAATGGTAGTGTTAGGGTTTAGATTAGGGATTAATTTTAGGTTTAGGGTTAATGTTATGTTTAGGGTTATGGTTATGTTTAGTGTTATGGTTAAGGTTAGGTTTTGGGTTAGAGTTTAGGATTAGAGTTAGGGTTAGGATTGGGATTAGAATTTAGGGTTAGAGTTATGTTTAGGATTAGGGTTACGGTTAGGGTTAGCGTTAGGTTTAGTTTTAGGGTTAGGGTTAGGGTTAGGGTTTGGGGTTAGGTGTTAGGGAGAGTGTTAGGGTAGGTGTCAGTGTTAGGGATTAGTTGTTAGGGAGAGTGTTATGCTTAGGCTTTGTGTTACCGTTTGGGTTCCGGTTACAGTTAGGTTTAGGGTTGGTGTTAGGGTTAGGGATAGAGTTTAGAAATAGGGGTAGCGTTAGGGTTTTGGGTTAAGGGTAGGGGTAGTGTTAGCTTTATGGTTGCGGTTAGAGGTTAGCGTTATGTTTATGGCTGGAGTTAGTGTTAGGGTTAGTGTTAAAGGTTAGTGTTAGGGTTAGTGTTAGCGTTACAGTTTTGGGTTAGTACTAGCTTGAGGGTTAGGGTGTTTGGGTTAGGTTTAGGGTAAAAGTTTATGGTTAGGGTTAGGTTTAAAGTTAGGAATAGAATTTATTGTTAGGGGTAGGGTTAGGGTTTTGGTTACCGTTAGGGTTAGGGTTAGGGTTAGTGTTACGGTTAGTGTTAGGGTTAGGTGTTAGTGAGAGGGTTAGGGTTAGGCTTTGGGTTACGGTTAGTGTTATGGTTATGATTAGGTTTAGGGTTAGGGTTAGGGTTAGGTTTACGGTTAGTTTTAGTGTTAGGTATAGGGTTAGGGTTAGGGATTAAGTGTTACGGATAGGATTAGGGTTAGTGTTAGTGTGAGGGTTAGGTTTAGGGTTACAGTTAGGTTTAGGGTTAGAGTTAGGGTTAGGGTTAGGGGTACATATTAGAGGTAGGATTAGGGCTATGTTTTGGGTTAGGGTTAGTTTTACGGTTAGGTTTAGCACTATGGATAATGTTAGGGTTAGGGTTAGGCTTTAGGGTTAGTGTTAGGGTTGGGGTTAGTATCAGGTTTATGATTATGGTTAGAGGTTAGCATTAGGTTTAGTGTTAGAGTTTGGGGTTAGGGTTAGGGTAAAGGTTAGGCTTAGTGTTTATGGTTAGGGATAGGGTTAGGGTTAGGGTTAGTGTTAGTGTTAGTGTTAGTCTTAGTGTTAGGTTTAGAGATATGGGTTAGGATTATGGTAAGGGTTAGGATTAGGGTTAGGTTTAGGGTTATGCTATGGTTAGGGTTAGTGTTAGGGTTAGGTATTACATTCAGTTTTAGGGTTAGCTTAAGGGGTAGGGTTAGGGTTAGGTCTAGGGATTAATGTTAGCTTTAGGGTTATGTTTATGGTTAGCGTTAGGGTTAGTGTTAGGGTTAGGTTTAGATGTTAGGATTAGTGTTTGGGATAGGGTTATGGTTATGGTTAGGTTTAGGTTTAGTGTTAGATTTAGGTATAGGGGTTAGTTGTTAGGGAGAGGATTAAGATTAGGCTTTGAGTTACGGTTAGCGTTAGGGTTACAATTAGGTTTAGGCTTAGGCTTATGATTAGGGTTAGGGTTAGGGTCTTGCTCTAGGGTTAGGGTTAGTGTTAGAATTTGGGTTAGGATTAGGGTTAGTTTTAGTGTTAGGGATATGGTTATGGTTAGGCTTTGTGTTATGGTTGGGGTTAGGGTTAGGGTTAGGGTTAGGGTTAGGGTTAAGGTTAGGTTGAGGGTTAGGGTTAGGGTTAGTGTTTGGGTTAAAAGTTAGGTTTAGTCTTAGGTTTAGGGTTAGGGTAGGGATAGGTTTAGTGTTAAGGTTAATGTTAGATGTTAGGATTAGTGTTAGTGTTAGAATTAGGGTTAGGGTTATTGTTAGGGTTAGTTTTAGGCTTAGGGTTAAAGGTATGAGTTATGATTAGGTTTAGGGTTAGTGTTACTGCTAGGATCATGGTTAGAGTTAGGGCTGGGTTATGCTAGGTTTAGGATTAGAGTTAGGGTTAGGTATTACAGATTGGGTTAGGGTTTGTTTAAGGGGTAGAGTTATGGTTAGGGTAAGGGATTAATGTTAGGTTTAGGGTTAGGGTTATGGTTATGGTTATGGTTATGGTTAGGGTTAGAGTTAGGGTTAGTGTTACAGGTTAGTGTTAGGGTTAAGATTAGGGTTAGTGTTATGGTTAGAGTTTAGGGTTACATTTACTGTTAGGGTTAGTGTTATGGTTATGGTTATGGTTAGGGTTATGGTTAGAGGTTAGCATTTTGTTTACGGTAAGAGTTAGGGTTAGGGTTAGGGTTAGGCTTAGAGCTGATGGTTAGGGTTAGGTTTAGGCTTAGGGTTAAATATTAGGTTCAGGGTTTGTTTTGTTTTAGGGTAAAAGTTAGGGATAGGTTAAGGGTTAGAATTAGGGTTAGTGGTTAGGTTATGGTTAGGATTATGGTTAGTGCTAAGGTTAGGTTTAGAGTTTAGTGTTAGTGTTAGTATTAGGGTTAGGTTTAGTGTTAGATTTAGGGCCAAGGTTAGAGTTTGAGTTAGGGTTAGGTTTACGCTTAGGCTTATGGTTAGTGTTAGGGTTACAATTCGGTTCTGTTTAGGGTTAGGGTTACGTTTAGGTTTTGCATTAGATTTAGCTTTAGGGTTAGGGTTAGGGTTAGGTTTAGGGTTGGGTGTTATGGATAGGGTTAAGTTTATGGTTATGGTTATGGTTATGTTTTGGGTTAGGGTTAGTGTTAGGGTTAATTTTAGGGGTTGTGTTATGGATAGGGTTATGGTTATGGTTAGGTTTAGGGTTAGGTTAGGGTTAGGGTTAGGATTAGGGTTAGGTTTATGGTTACTCTTAGGGTTAGGTTTAGGGTTAGGTTTAGTGTTAGGATTAGAATTTAGCGTTATGGTTAGGGTTAGGGTTAGGCTTATGGGTTAGGGTTATTGTTATGGTTATTGTTAGACATTAGTGTTAGTTTTAGCTTTATGGTTAGGTTTAGGGTTAGGGTTAGGATTAGATTTAAAGGTTAGTGTTAGGGTTAGGGTTAGGGTTACAGTTTAGTTTTAGTATCAGTGTAGGGGTTAGGTTTAGGGTTTGGTGGAGGTTTAGGGTTAGAGTTTAGGTTGATGGTTAGGTTTAGGGTTAGGGTTACTCTTAGGGGTAGCGTTAGAGTTAGTGTTAGTGTTAGGGTTAGGGTTAGGTTAGGGTTAGGGTTAGGATTAGGGTTAGAGTTAGGGTTAGGTTTAGTGTTAGGGTTATGATTAAGGTTAGGGTTAGGGGTTAGGTGTTAGGGAGAGTTTTAGTGTTAGGCTTTGTGTTAAGGTTAGGGTAGGTTTTAGATTAGTTTTAGGGTTGGGGTTAGGGTTAGGGTTAGGCTTAGTGTTAGGGTTAGGTTTAGGTTTAGGTTTAGGGTTAGGGTTAGGGTTAGAAGTTTGGTTTAGTGTTAGGGTTAGGCTTAGGATTAGGGTTACGTTTAGCTTTATGTTTAGAGGTTAGCATTTGTTTTAGGGATAGTGTTAGTGTTAGAGGTAGGGTTAGGCTTAGAGGTTATGGTTATAGTTAGGGTTAAGTTTAGGGTTAAAGCTGGGGTTCAATGTTATGGTTATGGTTAGAGGTAGGGTTACGGTTAGGGTTATGGTTAGAGGTTAGCTTTTGGTTTAGGGTTAGAGTTATGGTTAGTGTTAGGGTTAGTGTTAGGCTTAGAGGTTATGGTTAGGGTTAGGGTTTGGGTTAGTTTTAAAGCTTAGGTTAAGAGTTAGGGTTAGTGTTAGGTTTAGCTTTAGGAATAGTATAAGGCCTAAGATTAGGGTTAGTGATTCGTTTTAGTGTTAGGGTTACAGTTAGTGTTAGGGTTAGGTTTAGAAGTTACTGTTAGTTTTACGGTTACGGTTAGGGTTAGTGTGAGGGTTAGGGTTAGTGTTAGAGTTAGGCTTAGGGCTAGGTTTAGGCTTAGGGTTATAGTTAGGGTTTTGGTTATAATTTGGTTAGCAGTAGGTTTAGGGTTAGAGTTAGGGTTATGGTTAAGGTTAGCGTTTAGGGTTAGGGTTAGGATTAGGGTTAGTGTTATGGTTAGGGTTAGGTTGAGTTTATGGGTTAGGGTTCGGGTTAGAAGTTAGGTTTAGTGCTAGGTATAGGGTTATGGTTAGGGATGCTTTAGGGTTAGGGTTAGTGTTAGAGTTTAGGGTTAGTGTTAGTGTTAGGGCTGGGGTTATGTTTAGGGTTAGGGTTAGGTTTAGGGTTAGAGGTATGGGTTAGGGTTAGGGTTAAATTTAGTGTTATGGTTAGGGTTAGGCTAGGGTTAGGGTAGGGTTAGGTTTAGGTATTACAGTCAGGCTTAGCGTTCGTTTAAGGGGTATTGTTAGCGTTAGGGTAAGGGATTAAAGTTACGTCTGGGTTAGGCTTATTGTTATGCTTATGTTTATGGTTAGGGTTAGGATTAGAAATTTGGGTTGTGGTTAGGGTTAGGGTTAGGGTTAGGCTTAGTGTTAGGCTTAGGTGTTAGGTGTTAGGGAGAGGGTTAAAGTTAGGCTTCGGATTACGTTTAGGGTTAGTGTTACGGTTAGGTTTAGGATTAGCCTTAGGGTTAGTGTTATTGTTACGGTTAGGTTTAGTGTTAGTTTTAGGGTTATGTTCAGCATTAGGGTTAGGGGTTAGGTGTTAGTGATTGGGTTAGGGTTAGCGTTCGGGTGAGGTTTACAGTTAGTGTTGGTTTTTAGGATAGTGTTAGTTTTAGGCTTAGTGTTTAGGATTATTGTTAGGGTTGGGGTTAGTGTTAGGGTTAGAGTTAGGGTGAGGGTTAGGCTTAGGGTTTAGCTGTTAGGCTTAGGTGTTATGGAGAGGGTTGGGTTTAGGCTTAGGGTTATGGTTAGGGTTAGAGTTACGTTTAGGTTAGGGTTAGGGTTATGGTTAGGTTTAGGCTTAGATGTTAGGGATAGGTTTAGGGTTTGCTTTAGTGTTTTGGTTAGAGTTTAGGGTTTCCGTTAGGGTTAGGGATAGGGTTTGGTTTAGGGTTAGTGGTTAGCGTTAGGTTTGGGTTAGGGTTAGGGTTAGGCTTAAAGTTAGTGTTAGTTTTAGGGTTAGATTTAGCATTAGGCTTTGGGGTTAGGTGTTAGAGTCAGGGTTAAGGTTAGGGTTAGGGTTAGAGTTAGGTTGACAGTTAGGGTTAGGCTAAGGAATAGTATTAGCTTTCGGGTTAAGTTTTAGGGTTAGTGTTACGAATAGGGTTCAGGTTATGGTTAGGCTTCGGCTTATGATTAGGTTTAGGGTTAGGTTTAGGGTTAGAGTTCATGGTTATGGTTTGGTTTAGGGTTAAGGATTAGGATTAAGATTAGGGTTAGGGTTACCGTTAGCTTTAAGGTAATGTTTAAGTTTAGGTTTAGGGTTAGGGTTATTGTTAGAGTTTAGCTTTTGTTTTAGGGTTAGAGTTAGTCTTAGTGTTATGTTTAGTGTTAGGATTAGAGGTTATGGTTAGGTTTAGGGTTGGGGTTAGGGTTAAAGCTTAGGTTCAAGGTTAGGGTTATGGTTAGTGTTATGTAAGCTATATGCTAAGGGTTAGGATTAGCGTTGTTTTTTTTAGGGTTAGGTTTACGGTTAGGGTTAGGGTTAGGTTTAGAGATTAGTGTTAAGTTAAGGGTTAGTTTAGGGTAAGTGTGAGCGTTAGGGTTAGGCTTAGAGTTAGGTTTAGGTTTAGGGTTATGATTAGGGTTATGTTTAGGGTTAGGGTTACAATTACGTTAGAGTTAGGGTTAGGGTTAGGTTTAGGTTTTGCATTAGGTTTAGTGTTAGTGTTAGGATTAGGGTTAGGGTTAGGTTTAGGGGTTAGGTGTTAGGGATAGGGTTATGGATTAAGGTTAGTGTTAGGGTAGGGTTAGGGTTAGGGTATGGGTATGGTTAGGGTTACAGTTACGTTTATGATTACAGTTTAGCGTTAGGTTTAGGGTTAGGGTTAGGTTTAGGGTTTGGGTGTGAGTTAAAGGTTAGTGTTAGGTTTTGGTTTATGGCTAGAGTTTAGTGTGAGTGTTAGTGTAAGAGTTAGGTTTAGGGTTAGGGTTGGGTTTAGGGTTAGAGTTAGTGTTAGGGTTAACGTTAGGATTAGAATTAGCGTTGCACTTAGTGTTATTGTTATGTTTAAGGTTAGCGTTAGGAATTAGTTGTTAAGAAGAAGGTTAGATTTAGGCTTTGGGTTACGGTTAGGGTTAGGGTTACAATTAGGTTTAGTGTTAGGGTTAGGTTAAGGTTAGTGTTAGGGTTATGGTTAGGAATAGCATAAGGGTTAGGTTTAGGGTTAGTGGTTAGTATTAGGGTTAAGTTTACAGTTATATTTAGGGTTAGGTTTAGAGGTTACTGTTAGTTTTAGGGTTAGGGTTAGGGTTAGTGTGAGGGTTAGGGTTAATGTTTAGGGTTACGGTTAGGATTAATGTTAGTGTTATGGTTAGGTTGAGGTTGTTAGGGTTAGGGCTAGAGTTAGAAATTAGGTTTAGTACTAGGTTTAGGGTTAGGCTTAGGGATAGTTTAGGGTTAGGGTTAGTGTTAGAGGTTAGGGTTAGTGTTAGGGTTAGGGTTAGCATTTAGAATTAGGGTTAGGATTAGGGTTAGTGTTATGGTTAGGTTTAGGGTTAGGTTTAGGTTGAGGTTTAGGGTTAGTATTAGGTTTAGTGTTATGCTAGGGTTAGGTTTAGGTATTACAGTCAGGCTTAGGTTTAGTTTAAGGGGTAGGCTTAAGTTTGGGATAAGGTATTAATGTTAGGTCTGGGTTATGGTTAGGGTTTGGGTTAGGATTTGAATTTAGGGTTATGGATGGGGTTAGGGATATGGTTACGTTTAGGGTTGGGGTTAGTGATAGCCTTAGGGTTAGGGGTTAGTATTTAGGGAGAGGGTTAAGTTTAGGCTTCGGGTTACCGTTGTGGTTAGTGTTACGATTAGGTTTAGGTTTAGGATTTGGTTAAGGGTTAGGGTTAGGTTAGGTTTAGTGTTAGTTTTAGGGTTAGGTTTAGCGTTAGGTTTAGGGGTTAGGTGTTAGGTATAGGGTTATGGTTACGGTTAGGTTTAGCGTTAGGTTTACGGATAGGGTTAGGGTTAGGTATACTGTTAGGTTTAGGGTTAGGTTTTAAGGTTAGGGTTAGGGTTAGGTTTATATGTTAGTGTTAATGTTAGGTTTAGGTTTAGATTTTAAGGTTAGTGTTAGGGTTAGGGTTAGGTTTAGGGTTACGGATTGGCTTTGGGTTCCTGTTATGGTTAGAGTTATGTTTAGGTTAGCGTTAGGGTTAGGGTTAGTGTTAGATGTTAGCGATAGGTTTAGGATTAGGGTTGTCGTTATGGTTAGAGTTTAGGGTTAGGGTTAGGGTTAGGGTTAGTGTTTGCGGTTAGTGTGAGTTTTGGGTTAGGGTTAGGGTTAAAGCTTAGGTTTAGTGTTAGATTTAGGGTTAGGGTTAACTTTAGTGTTGGGGTTAGGGTTCGGGTGAGGGTTATGGATAGACTTTAGCGTTAGGTTTAGTGATAGAGTTTGTGGTTAGGATTAGGTTTAGGGTGAGTCTTAGAAGTTATGGTTAGGGTTATGGTTAGAGTTACTGTTAAAGCTTAGGTTTAGGGTTAAGATTAGCATTAAGGTTATGGATAGTGTTAGTGTTAGGGTTACAGCTAGGCCTAGGGTTATGGTTAGGGTAAGGATTACATTTAGGATAGGGTTAGGGTTAGGGTTAGGGTTAGAATTAAGGTTTAGTGTTAGTTTTAGTTTTAGGGTTAAGTATAGGTTTAGGGTTAGGGTTAGTGTTAGGTTTAGGGTTAGGGTTAGGGTTAGGATTAGAATTTTGCGTTAGGGTTAGGTTTAGTTTTAGGGGTTAGGTGTTAGGGATAGGGTAATGGTTATGGGTAGGTTTTGGTTTAGGTTAGGAATAGTGTTAGGGTTTGGTGTAGGTTTAGGGTTAAGGTTATAGTTAGGGTTAGGATTAGAATTTAGGGTTAGGGTTAGGGTTAGATTTGCGGGTTAGGGCTAGAGTTATGGTTATGGTTACTGGTTAGCGTTAGGTTTAGGGTTAGGGTTAGGGTTAGAGTTTGGGTTCGAGTTAAAGTTTAGGGTTAGGGTTACAGTTAGAGTTTAGGGTTTGTGTTCGGGTAAGGGTTAGGTTTAGGGTTAGAGTTCAGGGTTATGGTTTGGTTTTGGGTTCAGGCTACTGTTAGGGTTAGTGTTAAGGTTACACTTAGTGTTAGGGTTATGATTAAGGTTAGGGTTATTGGTTAGGTGTTAGGTAGTGGGTTAGGGTTAGGCTTTGGGTTACAGTTAGGGTTAAGGTTATGATTCGGTTTAGGATTAGGTTTACGGTTAGGGTTAGCGTTAGGGTTAGGTCTAGGGTTAGTTTTAGAGTTAGGGTTAGGGTTAGGTGTTAGGTGATAGTCATAGTGTTAGGGTTAGAGTTAGGGTTAGGTTTAGGGTTAGTTTTAGAGTTAGGGTTAGGGTTAGGGTTAGGTGTTAGGTGATAGCCATAGGGTTAGGGTTAGGGTTAGGGTTAAGTTTAGGGTTTGGTTTAGGGTTACGGTTAGGTTTAGGGGTAGTGTTAGCGTTAGGGATAGTGTTTAGGATTAGGGGTAGGGTTACGGTTAGTGTTAGGATTAGGTTTAGGGTTAGGGTTAGAAGTTAGGTTTAGTGTTAGGGTTAGGGTTAGAGTTCCGGTTAGGGTTAGGGTTAGGGTTAGAGATTAGCATTTTGTTTAGGGTTGGAGTTAGAGTTAGGGTTAGTGTTAGGGTTAGGGTTAGACTTAGAGTTTATGTTTAGGGTTAGGGTTAGGGTTAAAGCTTAGGTTCAGGATTACGGTTTGGGTTAGTTTTACGGTTTGAGTTTAGGGTTAGGTTTAACTTTAGGGTTTGGGTTAATGTTATGGTTAGAGGTTAGCTTTCGTTTTATGGTTAGTGTTAGGCTTAGTGTTAGGGTTAGTGTTAGGCTTATAGGTTATGGTTAGATTTAGGATTCAGGTTAGTGTTAAAGCTTAGGTTCAGTTATGGTTTGTGTTATGTAAAGGATAAGCTAAGGGTTAGGATTAGTGTTAGTGGTTAGTGTTAAGTTTAGAGTTACGGTTATGGTTAGAGGTTAGCTTTAGGTTTAGGGTTAGTGTTAGGGTTTGGGTTAGAGTTAAAGATTAGGGTTAGGTTTAGGGTTACATTTAGAGTTTATGGTTAGTGTTAGTGTAAGAGTTAGGTTTAGGGTTAAGGTTAGGTTTAGAGTTAGGGTTAAGTTTAGGGTTAGTTTTAGAGTTAGGGTTAGTGTTAGGTTTAGGGGTCAGGAGTTAGCGATAAGGTTAGGGTTAGGCTTCCTTTTAGGGTTAGGTTTAGGGATAGTGTTAGGGTTAGGGTTAGGGTTTAGGGATACGGTTAGGGTGAGGGTTTGGGTTAGATTTAGGTTTAGGTTTAGGTTTAGTGTGAAATTTAGAAGTTAGCTTTAGTGTTATGTTTAGGGATAGTGTTATGGTTAGGGCTATGGTTAGGGTTAGTGGTTAGCATTTGGTTTAGGGTTAGAGTTAGGGTTAGGTTTAGGGCTAGGTTTAGGCTTAGAGGTTATGGTTATGGTTATGGTTATGGTTAAGGTTAGGGTTAAAGCTTATGTTCAGGTTTATGGTTATGGTTATGGTTAGGATTACAGTTTGAGTTTAAGATTAGGTTTAAATTTATGGGTAGGGTTATTGTTATATTTAGAGGTTAGCTTTAGTTTAGGGTTACAGTTAGTTTTAGTGTTAGGGTTAGTGTTAGGCTTAGAGGTTATTGTTAGGGTTAGGGTTATGGTTAGGGTTAAAGCTTAGGTTCAGGGTTAGAGTTAGGTTTGGGGTTAGGGTTAGGGATATGGTAAGGTTGAGGATTAGGGTTAGTAGATATTTTTAGGGTTATGGTTACGTTTAGGGTTATGGTCAGGTTTAGAGGTTAGTGTTAGTTTTAGGGTTAGGGTTAGTGTGAGGGTTATGGTTAGGATTAGAGTTAGGGTTAGGTTTAGGGTTAGGCTTAGGGTTATGCTAAGTGTTACAGATACAATTCGGTTAGCATTAGGGTTAGGGTTAGGGTTTGCATTAGATTTAGTGTTAGTGTTAGTGTTTGTTAGTGTTAGTGTTAGTGTTAGTGTTAGGGTTAGGTTTAGGTGTTAGGTGTTAGAGATAGTGTTATGGGTTAGGTTCGTGTTGGGGTTAGGGTTAGGATTAGGTTAAGGTTATGGTTAGGGTTAGAGTTTAGTGTTAGTTTTAGGGTTTGGGTTAGTGTTAGGTTTAGGGTTAGGGTTAGGGATAGGTTTAGGGTTAGGGTTAGTGTTAGAGGTTAGGGTAAGTGTTAGGGTTAGGGTTATGGTTAGGGTTAGATTTAGATGTATGGGTTCGGTTTAGGGTTAGGGTTAGGGTTAGGTTTATGGTTAGGGTTATGCTAGGGTTAGGGATATATTTAGGGTTATGTTTAGGTATTACAGTAAGGCTTAGGCTTAGTTTAGTTGGTAGTGTTAGGGATAGGGTAAGGGATTAATTTTAGGTCTGGGTTAGGGTTATGCTTAGGGTTAGGTTTAGGGTTAGAGGTTAGGTGTTAGGAAGAGTGTAAAGTTTAGGCTTTGTGTTACGGTTAAGGTTAGTGTTACGATTAGGTTTAGGGTTAGGATTAGGGTTAGGTTTAGTGTTAGTTTTATCGTTAGCTTTAGTGTTAGATTTATGGGTTGGTGTTAGGGATAACGATAGTTTTAGGGTTAGGTTTAAGGTTAGGTTTACGGTTAGGGTTAGGTTTAGGGATAGTGTTAGCTTTAGTGTTAGGGTTTAGGATTAGTGTTACTGTTATTGTTATGGTTAGGGTTACGGTTAGGCTTCAGGTTACGGTTAGGTTTAGAGTTACATTTAGGTTAGGGTTAGTGTTAGGCTTAGGTGTAGGTTTGGGTTAGGGTTAGGGTTAGATGTTAGGGATAGGTTTAGGGTTATGGTTAGTATTACGGTTATGGTTAGAGTTTTGGGTTAGGGTTAGGGTTAGGGTTAGATGTTAGGGATAGGTTTAGGGTTATGGTTAGTATTATGGTTACGGTTAGAGTTTTGGGTTAGTGTTAGGGTTAGCGTTAGTGGTGAGCGTTAGGTTTGGGTTCGGGTTAGGGTTAATCTAATTTTTAGGTTTAGGTTTAGGGTGACTGTTAGGCTTAGGGTTAGGGTTAGTGTTAGGTTTAGTGTTAGGGTTAGTGTTAGGTTTAGGGTTAGGGTTAGTGTTATGCTTAGGGTTTAGCGTTAGGTTTCGTTATAGAGTTTGGGGTTAGGGTGAGGGTTAGTGTGAGGCTTAGAAATTATCATTAGTGTTAGGGTGAGGATTAAGTTTAAAACTTAGGTTTAGGCTTAGTGTTAGCATTAGGGTTAGGGATAGGGTAAGGGTTAGGATTAGGTTTAGTAGTTAGGATTAGGGGATAGGTTTATGATTTGGGTTATGTTTAGCTTACAGTTAGGGTTAGGGTTAGGGTTAGATTTGCAGTTAGGCTTACGATTTGGATTAGGATTAGTGTTAGGGTTACGGTTAGATTAAGGTGTTAGGTTTTAGGGATAGGGTTAGGGTTAGGCTTCGGGTTACGGTTAGTGTTAGGGTTACAATGAGGTTAGGTTTAATGTTAGGGTTAGGGGTAGAGTTTGCGTTAGATTTAGGGTTAGTTTTAAGGTTAGGGTTAGGGTTATATTAGGGGTTAGGTGTTAGGGATAGGGTTATAGTTAGTGCTAGGGTTAGGGTTAGGTTTAGGTTTTAGTGTTAAAATTATGGTTAGTGTTAGCCTTAAAGTTAGGGTTAGGGTTACAGTTAGGGTTAGTGTCATGGTTAGGGTTAGGTTGACGTTTAGGGTTAGGGTTACAGTTTGGATTAGTGTTAGGGCTTAAGGTTAGGGGTCAGGGTTAGTGTTATTGTTTAGGGTTACGTGTTAGGTTTAGGGTTTAGTGTTGTGGTTAGGCTTAGGGTAGGTTTTGGGTTAGGGTTAGGGCTAGGGTTACTGCTTAGGGTTACTAGATTTAGGGTTAGGGTTACGATTTGGGTTAGAGATTATGGTGACACCTAGGGTTATGGTTATGGTTAGTGTTAGGGTTATGGTTAGGGTTAGGGTAAGATTTAGGTTTAGGGTTAGGCTTAAGTTTAGGGTTAGAAATTAGTGATAGTGTTAGGGTTAGGTTTATGGTTAGGCTTAGGGTTACTTTTAGTTTTAGGGTTAGGGTGTAGTGTTAGTTTTAGGGTTAGAGTTAGGGTTATGGTTAGGCTTCACGTTATGGTTAGGGTTAGGGTTACAATTAGGTTTAGTGTTAGGCTTACGGTTAGAGTTAGGGTTAGCGTTAGGTTCAATGTTAGTTTTAGGGTTAGGTTTAGCCTTAGGGTTAGGGGTTAGGTGTTCGGGATAGGGTTATGGTTAGGGTAGGGTTAGGGTAGGTCTACAGTTAGGGTTAGGGTTAGGGATAGTGTTAGTTTTAGGGTTAGTGTTAGTGTTAGCGTTAGGGTTAGGATTACGGTTAGTCTTCGGGTTACGGTTAGGGTTAGATTTATGATTAGGTTTGGGTTAGGGTTAGGGCTAGGTTTAGGGTTAGGGTTAGCGTTAGGGTTAGATGTTAGGTATAGGTTTAGGGTTAGGGTTAATTTTACTGTTAGAATTTAGTCTTAGATTTAGGGTTAGGGTTACAAGTTAGGTTTAGTGTTTGGTTTAGTTTTAGGATTAGGGATAGGTTTAGGATTACGGTTAGTGTTATAGGTTAAGGTTAGTGTTAGTGTAGGGTTAGAGTTAGGGTTAGAGGTATGTGTTAGGGTTAGTGTTACCATTAGTGTTAGGGTTAGGGTTATTGTTAGCCTTAGAGGTTATGATTAGGGTTAGGGTTAAAGTGTACATTCAGGGTTAGTGTTAATGTTACATTTAGCGTTAGGGTTAGGGATATGCTAAGGGTTAGGATTAGGTTTAGTGGTTTTTTTAGGGTTAGGTTTACGGTTAGAGTTAGAGTTAGGTTTAGAGGTTAGTATTAGTGTTAGGGTTAGGTGTAGGGTTAGTGTGAGGGTTAAGGTTATGGTTAGACATAGGGTTAGGCTTAGGACTAGGCTTAGGTTTATGGTTAGGGTTAGGGTTAGGGTTATGGTTAAAATTAGGTTAGCATTAGGGTTAGGGTTAGGGTTAGAGTTTGCGTTAGATTTAGTGTTCAGGTTAGGGTTTGAGTTAGGGTTAGGTTTAGGGATTAGGTGTTAGGCATAGGTTTATGGGTAAGCGTTAGTGTAATGGTTAGGGTTAGGGTTAGGGTTAGGGTTACGGTTAAGGTTAGTGTTAGGTTTAGGGTTAGGGTTAGGCTTAGAGTTTCGTTTTGGGTTAGAGTTAAATGTTAGGGTTAGGGTTTGGGTTAGAGTTAAAGGTTAAGGTTAGGGTTAGGGTAACGGTTAGAATTTAGGGTTAGTGTAAGTGTAAGGATTATGTTTAGGGTTAGGGTTAGGTTTAAGTTTAGCTTTAGAGTTAAAGGTTATTGTTAGGTTTAGGGGTAGGGTTAGTGTTAGGGGTAAGGTTAGGTTTACGCTTAATGTTGGGTTATGATTAAGGTTAGGTTTAGGAATTAGATGTTAGGGAGAGGGTTAGGGTTAGGCTTTGGGTTATGGTTAGGGTGAATGTCACGATTAGATTTAGGTTTAGGGTTACGGTTATGGTTAGTGTTTGTTTTATTGTTAGTTTTAGAGTTAGGGTTAGTGTTAAGGTTAGGGGTCAGGTGTTAGCGATAGAGTTAGGGCTAGGGTTAAGTTAAAGGTTCAGTTTAGGGTTAGGGTTAGGGTTAGGGATATTGTTGGGGTTACGGTTAGGCTGTAGGGTTAGTGTTAGTATTAGGGTTAGTTTTAGGTTTGGGGTTAGGGTTAGTGTTATGGTTAGAAGTTAGGTTTAGTGTTAGGGTTAGTGTTAGTGTTAGGGTTAGGGTTAGTTTTAAGTTTGGGGTTAGGGTTAGTGTTACGGTTAGAAGTTAGGTTTAGTGTTAGGGTTAGTGTCATGGTTAGGGTTAGTGTTAGTGTTACGGTTAGCATTATGGTTAGAGGTTAGCATTTGGTTTAGGTTTAGATTTAGGGTTATTGTTAGTGTTAGTGTTTTGCTTACAAGTTATCGATAGTGTTAGGGTTAGGTTTAAAGCTTAGGTTCAGGGTTAGTGTTAGTGATTATTTTAAGGCTAGGGTTACGGTTATGGTTAGGGTTAAGTTTAGAGGTTGGTGTTAGGGTTAGGGTTAGGTTTCAGGTTAGTGTGAGAGTGAGGGTTTGGGTTATGGTTACAGTTAGGGTTAGGGTTAGGGTTAGGCTTAGAGTTATGGTTAGAGTGAGGTTTACAATTAGGTTAGCATTAGGTTTAGAGTAAGGATTAGGGTTAGGGTTAGGTTTTGGATTACGTTTAGGGTTAGGGTTATGTTTAGGTTGAGAGTTAGGTTGTGGGTTAGGGTTAGGATTTGGATTTGGGTTAGTTTTAGAGTTAGGGTTATGTTTTAGAGTTTAGGTTAAGGTTGGGGTTAGGAGTTAGCAATAGGGTTAGTGTTAGTGTTAAGTTTAGGGGTTAGGTGTTAGCGATAGGGTTAGGGTTATGGTTAAGTTTAGGGTTATGGTTAGGGTTAGGTTTAGAGGTTAGTATTAGGGTTAGGGTTAGGGTTAGTGTGAGGCTTAGGGTTAGGGCTAGAGATAGGTTTAGGTTTAGGGTTAGGCTTAGGGTTATGGTTAGTGTTAGGGTTTCAATTAGTTTAGCATTAGGGTTAGGGTTAGGTTTAGGGTTTGAGTTAGATTTAGTGTTAGGGTTAGAATTAAGTTTATGGTTAGTTTTAGGGGTTAGGTGTTACGGATTGTGTTATGTATTAGGGTTAGTGTTAGTGTTAGCATTCGGTTTGGGGTTAGGGTTAGTGTTATGGTTAAGGTTAGTGTTTAGGGTAACTGTTAGGATTAGGGTTAGTGTTATGATTAAGTTTAGGGTTAAATTGAAGTTTAGGGTTAGGGTTAGTGTTAGAAGTTAGGTTTAGTGCTAGGTTTAGGCTTAGGGTTAAGGATAATTTAGGTTTAGGGTTAGAGTTAAAGGTTAGGGTTAGGGTTAGGGTAAGGTTTAGGGTTAAGGTTGGGGTTAGATGTATGAGTTAGGTTTAGGTTTAGGTTTAGGGTTAGGGTTATGCTAGGGTTAGGGTTAGGGTTAGGTTTATGTATTACAGTCAGGCTTAGGGATAGTTTAAGGGGTAGGTTTAGGGTTAGGGTAAGGGATCAATGTTAGGTCTGGGTTACGGTTATGGTTATGGTTATGGTTATGGTTATGGTTATGGTTATGGTTAGGGTTAGGATTAGAAGTTAGGGTTAGTGGTAGGGTTAGGGATATGGTTACATTTAGGTCTAGGGTTAGGGTTACTGTTAGGTGTTAGGTGTTAGGGAGAGGGTTAAGGTTAGGCTTCGTGTTACGGTTACGGTTAGTGTTACGATTAGGTTTAGGGTTAGGCTTAGGGTTAGGGATATGCTTAGGTTTAGTGTTAGTTTTAGGGTTAGGTTCAGTGTTAGGTTTAGGGTTTAGGTGTTAGGGATAGGGTTAGTGTTAGGGTTACGGTTAGACTTCCGGTTAGGTTTAGGTTTAGAGTTACGTTTAGGTTAGTTTTAGAGTTAGGGTTAGGGTTAAGGTTAGTCTTAGGGTTAGGGTTAGATGTTAGGGATATGTTTAGGGTTAGGATTAGTGTTTGGTTTAGGTTTTGTGTTAGGGTTAGCGGTTAGCTTTAGATTTGGGTTAGGGTTAGGGTTATTTTTAGGGTTAGGGTTAGTGTTAGGTTTAGGGTTAGGTTTAGGGTTAGGGTTATGGTTAGAGGTAAGCGTTAGGTTTAGTGATAGAGTTTGTGGTTAGTGTTAGGATTAGTATGAGGCTTAGATGTTATTTTTATGGTTATGTTTACGATTCGGGTTAAAGATTAGGTTTAGGGTTAGGGTTAGGGTTAGCTTTAGGGATAGGGTTAGTGTTAGGGTTAGGGCTAGGCTTAGGGTTATGGTTAGGGTTAGGATTACATTTAGGTTAGTGTTAGGGTTAGGGTTATAATTTAGGGATAGTGTTAGGTATAGGGTTTGGGTTAGGGATAGGTTTAGGGTTAGGGTTAGTGTTAGGGGTTAGTGTTAGTGTTAGGGTTAGCGTTAGCCTTAGGATTAGGGTTAGGATTTGAAATTTGTGTTAGGGTTAATTTTAGGGGTTATCTGTTAGGGATAGGGTAAGGGTTATGGTTAGGTTTAGTGTTACGTTAGGGTTAGGGTTAGGTTTTCGGTCATGGTTAGGGTTAAGATTAGAATTTAGGGTTAGTTTTAGGGTTAGGTTTACGGGTTAGTGTTAGGGTTACAGTTATGCTTAGAGTTTATCGTTAGTTTTAGGGTTAGGGTTTGTGTTAGTGTTAGGGTTTGTGTTAGAGTTAATGGATAGGGTTACGGTTAGGTTTACGGTTAAGCTTTAGGGTTAGTGTTAGGGTAAGTGTTAGGTTTAGGGTTAGAGTTTACGGTTATGTTTCGGTTTAGGGTTTTGGTTATTGTTAGGGTTAAGGTTAGGTTTATGCTTAGTGTTAGGGTTATGATTAAGATTAGGTTTAGGGGTTAGGTGTTAGGGAGATGGTTAAGGTTAGGCTTTGGCTTATGGTTAGGGTTTGGGTTACGATTAGGTTTAGGGTTAGGGTTAGGTTTAGGTTTAGGTTTTGGTTTAGGTTTAGGTTTTGGGTTAGGGTTAGGGTTAGTGTTAGTGTAAGAATATAGGTTTAGTGTTAGGGTTAGGTTTAAGGTTAGGGTTAAGGTTAGGTTTAGGGTTAGACTATAGCGTTTGGTTAGGGTTAGATTTAGGGTTAGTGTTAGTCTTAGAGGTTATGGTTATGGTTGTGGTTAGGGTTAGGGTTAAAGCTAAGGTTCAGGTTTACAGTTAGGGTTAAGTTTAGTGTTATGGTTAGCATTTAAGGTTAGGTTTAATATTTGCGTTAGGCTTAGGGTTATGGTTAGAGGTTAGCTTTTGTTTTAGGTTTAGAATTAGTGTTAGTGTTAGGGTTAGTGTTAGGCTTAGAGGTTATGTTTATGGTTAGGGTTGGGTTTAAAGCATAGGTTCAGGGTTAGGGTTAGGGGTAGGGTTAGGTTAGGGATATGCTAAGTGTTAGCATTACGGTTAGGGTTAGGGTTAGGGTTAGGGTTAGGTTTAGAGGTTAGTGATAGGGTTAGGGTTAGTGTTAGGGTTAGTGTGAGGGATAGGGTTAGGGTTAGAGTTAGGTTTATGGTTTGGGTTAGGCTTAGGGATATGGCTGGGTTAGGGTTACAATTAGGTTAGCATTAGTGTTATGGTTAGGGTTAGGGTTAGTGTTAGAGTTAGATTTAGGGGTTAGGTTTTAGGGATAGGGTTATGGATTAGGGTTAGTGTTAGGGTTAGTGTTAGGGTTATGGTTAGAATTAGGGTTACGGTTATGGTTAGAGTTTAGCATTAGGTTTAGCTTTAGGGTTAGGGTTAGGGTTTGGGTTAGAGTTAAAGATTATGATTAGTTTTAGTGTTACAGTTCAAGTAAGGGTTAGTGTTAGGATAAGGGTTAGATTTAGGGTTAGAGTTACGTTTAGAGTTAGAGTTTTGGGTTATGGTTCGATTTAGGGTTAGGATTATTTTTTGGATTAGGTTTAGGGTTACGCTTTTGTTAGAGTTATGATTAAGGTTAGGGTTAGGAGTTATGTGTTAGGGAGTGGGTTAGGTTTAGGCCATGGGTTACAGTAAGGGTTAGGGTTACGATTAGTTTTAGGGATTGTGTTAGTGTTAGGGTTAGGGTTAGGTTTAGAGTTAGTTTTAGAGTTAGGGTTAGGGTTAGTGTTAGGGGTTAGGTGTTAGTGATAGGGTTAGGATTATGGTTAGTTTTATGGTTCAGTTTATGGTTATGGTTAGGGTTAGGGATAGTGTTAGGGTTAGGGTTAGGTTTTAGGGTTAGTGTTACGGTTAGGTTTAGGTTTAGGTTTAGGTTTAGGGTTACGGTTAGTGTTAGGGTTAAAAGTTAGGTTTAGTGTTAGTGTTAGGGTTAGGTCTGGGTTATGGTTAGAGGTTAGCGTTTGGTTTAGGGTTAGAGTTATAGTTAGGGTTTGGGTTAGATTTAGTGTTAGGGTTAGGGTTAGTTTAGAGGTTATTGTTAGGGTTAGTGTTAGGATTAGTGTGAGTGTTAGGGTTTGGGTTAGAGTAAGGTTTATGGTTAGGTTTAGGGTTACAATTAGGTTTGCCTTAGGGTTAGGGTAAGGGTTAGTTTTAGGGTTTGGGCTAGATTAGTGTTAGGGTTCATGTTAGGGTTAGGGTTATGTTTAGGGGTTAGGTTTTAGGGATAGGGTGATGGGTTAGGGTTAGTTTTAGGGTTAGGGTTAGGGTTAGGGTTACGGTTTGAGTTAGGGTTATGGTTATGGTTAGAATTTAGTGTTAGTTTAGGGTTCGGGTTAGTGTTAGGGTTAGTGTTACAAGTAGGGTTAGGATTAGTGTTATGGATAGACTTTATCCTTAGTTTTATGGTAAGGGCTAGGTTTAGGGTTAGGGTTAGTTTTAGGGTTAAAGTTTAGGGTAATAGTTCAGTTTAGGGTTAGGGTTAGTGTTAGGGTTACGCTTAGTGTTAGGGTTAGTTAGGGTTAGGCTATTGGTTTCGGTTTGGGTTAGGGTTACGATTAGGTTTAGGGTTAGAGTTAGGGTTAGTGTTAGTGTTAGTGTTAGGGTTAGGGTTAGGGTTAGGAAGTTAGGCTTAGCATTAGGGTTAGAGGTTAGGTGTTTGAAATAGGGTTAGGGTTAGGGTTAGGTTTAGTGTTCAGTTTAGGGCTAGAGTTAGGGGTAGGGATAGCATTAGGAATAGGGTTAGGGTTTAGGTTTAGGGTTTTGTTTAGGTTTAGGTTTAGGGTTAGGGTTAGGGTTAGTGTTAGGGTTAGAAGATAGTTTTAGTGTTAGTGTTAGTGTTAGGGTTACAGTTATGGTAAGAGGCTAGCATTTGTGTTAGGATTAGATTTAGGGTTAGGGTTAGTGTTACGCTTAGAGTTTATGATTAGTGTTAGGATTATTGTTAGGGTTAAAGCTTAAGTTCAGGTTTACGGTTAGGGTTAAGGTTACGGTTATGGTTAGAGTTTAAGGTTAGGATTAAGGTTAGGGTTCGAGTTAGGGATATGGTTAGAGGTTAGCTTTTGGTTTACGGTTAGAGTAAGGGTTAGTGTTAGGGTTGGTGTTAGGCTTATAGGTTATGGTTATGGTTATGGTTATGGTTATGGTTATGGTTATGGTTAGGTTTAAAGCTTAGGCTGAGGGATAGGATTAGGGGTAGTGTTCGTTTAGGGATATGCTAGGGGTTAGGATTAGGGTTAGTGTTTAGTTTTAGGGTTAGGGTTATGGTTAGGGTTAGGGTTAGGTTTAGATGTTATTGTTAGTGTTAGTGAGAGGGTTAGGTTTATGGTTAAAGTTAGGGTTATCGTTAGGGATAGGCTTAGGTTTATAGTTAGTGTTAGGGTTACAATTAGGTTAGCGTTAGGATTAGGGTTAGGGTTTGCTTTAAATTTAATGTTCGGGTTAGGGTTAGTTTTGGGGGTTAGGTTTTAGGGATAGGGTTATGCATTAGGGTTATTGTTAGGGTTAGCATTAGGGTTAGGGTTACGGTTAGAGTTAGGTTTATGATTAAGGTTATGGTTATGAGTTAGGTGTTAGGGATAGGGCTAGGGTTAGTCTTTGGGTTTCAGTTAGGGTTAGGGTTATGATTGGGTTTAGGGTTTGTGTTAGAGTTAGGGTTAGTGTTAGGGTTAGGTTAGGGTTAGGGTTAGTCTAAGAGTTAGGGTTAGGGTTAGGGTTTAGGTGTTAGCGATATGGTTAGGGTTATGTTTAGGATTAGGGTTCGGTTTAGGGTTAGGGTTAGAGTTAGGGATAGTGTTAGGGTTACAGTTAGAGTTTAGGGTTAGGGTTAGTGTTAGGTTTATGTTTCGGTTTATGGTTAGGGTTAGTGTTAGGATTTGAAGATAGGTTTAGTGTTAGGGTTAGTGTTATGGTTAGGGTTATGGTTAGAGGTTAGCTTTTGGTTTAAGATTAGAGTTAGGGTTAGGTTTAGGGTTTTGGTTAGGCTTAGAGGTTATGGTTAGGATTTTGGTTAGGGTTAGGTTTAGGGTTCAACTTGGGTTCAGGTTTACATTTAGGGTTACAGTTAGGGTTACGGTTAGAGTTTAGGATTAGGTTTAAGGTTATGGTTAGGGTTAGGATTATGGTTAGAGGTTAGCTTTTGTTTTAGGGTTTTGTTAGGGTTAGTGTTAGGCTTAGAGTTTATGGTTAGTGTTAGGTTTAGGGTTAGGGTTAGGATTAAAGCTTCACTTCAGGGTTAAGATTAGCATTAGGTTTAGGGTTAGGGACATGGTAAGGTTTAGGATTAGGGTTAGTGGTTAGTTTTAGGGTTAGGGTTATGGTTAGGGTTAAGGCTATGTTTGAATGTTAGTGTTAATGTTAGGTTTAGGTTTAGGGTTTCTTTGAAGGTTAGGGTTAAGTTTAAAGTTTGTGTTAGTGTTAGGGTTAGGTTTTGGGTTATGGTTAGTGTTAGGGTTACAATTAGGTTAACATTAGAGTAAGGGTTAGGGTTAGGGTTAGGGTTAAGGTTAGGTTTAGGTTTAGGTTTAGGTTTAGGTTTAGGGTTAGTGTTAGTGTTAGGATTGGACGTTAGTTTTAGTGTTAGTGTTAGGGTTAAAGTTACCATTTTGGTAAGAGGCTAGCGTTTGGTTTAGGGTTAGAGTTACGGTTAGGGTTAGGTTTAGGCTTAGAGGTTATGGTTAGGGTTAAGTTTAGGGTTAGTGTTAAAGCTTAAGTTCAGGTTTACGGTTACGGTTAAGGTTCGGGTTGCAGTTAGAGTTTAGGTTTAGGATTAAGGTTAGTGTTAGGGTTAGGGTTATGGTTAGACGTTAGCTATTGGTTTAGGGTTAGAGTTAGTGTTAGTGTTAGGGTTAGTGTTATGCTTTGAGGTTATGGTTAGGGTTAGGTTTAGTGTTAGGTTTAGGGTTAAAGCTTAGGTTCAGGGTTAGGGTTAGAATTAGCATTAGGTTTAGGGACATGGTAAGGGTTAGGATTAGGGTTAGTGGTTAGTTTTAGGATTAGGGATATGGTTAGTGTTAGAGTTAGTGTTAGATGTTAGTTTTAATGTTAGTTTTAGGTTTAGGGTTAGTGTGAAGGGTTAGGTTTAAGTTTAGATTTAGGTTTAGGTTTTGGGTTAGGCTTAAGGTTATGGTTAGTGTTAGGGGTACAATTAGGTTAGCCTTAGGGTTAGGTTTAGGGTTAGGATTAAGGTTAGGGTTAGGGTTAGTGTTAGGTTTAGGGGTTAGGTTTTAGGGATAGGGTTATGGGTTAGTGTTAGTGTTAGGGTTATGATTACGGTTAGAGTTAGGGTTATGGTTATGGTTAGAGTTTAGAGTTAGGTTTAAGTTAAAGGTTAGGGTTTGGGTTAGAGTTAAAGGTTATGGTTACGTTTAGTGTTACGGTTCGAGTTTAGGGTTAGTGTTAGGGTAAGGATTAGGTTTAGAGTGAGGGTTAGCTTTAGGGTTAAAGTTTAGGGTTATAGATCGGTTTAGGTTTAGGGCTAGTGTTAGGTTAGGATTACGCTTAGTGTTAGGATTATGATTAAGGTTCAGGTTAAGAGTTAGGTGTTAGGGATTGGGTTAGGGTTAGGCTTTGTGTTTCGGTTAAGGTTTGGGTTGTGATTAAGTTTAGGGTTAGAGTTATGGTTAGCGTTAGAGTTAGGTTAGGGTTAGTTTAAGAGTTAGAGTTAGGGTTAGGGTATAGGTGTTAGCGATAGGGTTAGTGTTAGGGTTAGGTTTACGATTCAGTTTAGGGTTAGGTTTAGAGTTAGGGATAGTGTTATGGTTAGGGTTAGGTTTTAGGGTTAGGGTTAGGGTTTGGTTTAGGTTTAGTTTTAGGGCTAGAGTTAGTGTTAGGTTTAGAAGATAGTTTTAGTGTTAGCGATAGGGTTAGGGTTATGGTTAGAGGCTAGCGTTTGGTTTAGGGTTAGATTTAGGGTTAAGTTTAAGGTTTTGGTTAGACTTAGAGGTTATGGTAATGGTTATGGTTATGGTTAGGGTTAAAGCTTAGGTACAGGTTTATGTTTAGTGTTACGGTTAGGGTTACATTTACAGTTACGTATTAGGTTTAAAGTTATGGTTAGAGTTAGGGTTATGGTTAGAGGTTAGCTTTTGGTTTATGGTTTGAGTTAGTGTTATGCTTAGAGGTTATGGTTAGGGTTAGGTTTAGGGTTAATGTTAGGGTTAAAGCTTAGGTTTAGGGTTAGGTTTAGGATTAGGGTTAGGGTTAGGGACATGGTAAGTGTTAGGATTAGGGTTAGTGGTTAGTTTTAGGGTTATGGTTATGGTTAGTGTTAGGTTTATGTTTAGATGTTAGTGTTAGGGTTAGGGTTAGTGTTAGGGATAATGTGAGTTTTAGGGTTAGGTTTAGAGTTAGGGTTAGGTTTGGCTTATGCTTAGGGTTATGGTTAGTGTTAGGGTTACAATTTGGTTAGCGTTAGGATTAGGGTTAGGGTTAGGGTTAGGTTTAGCTTTAAGGTTAGGATTAGGGATTAGGTGTTAAGGATAGTTTTATGGGTTAGGGTTAGTGTTATTGTTAGTATTAGGGTTAGGGTTAGGGTTAGGGTTAGAATTTAGGGTTAGGGTTAGGGTTAGAGTTTAGGGTTAGGGTTAGGGTTTGGGTTAGTGTTATAGTTAGGGTTAGGTTGAGGTTTAGGGTGAGGGTTAGGATTAGAAATTAGGTTTAGTGTTAGGTTTAGGGGTAGGGGTAGGGATAGGTTTAGGGTTAGGGTTAGTGTTAGAGATTAGAGATAGTGTTAAGCTTAGGTTTAGGGTTAGGTTTAGGGTTAGTGGTAGGGTTAGTGTTAGATGTATTGCTTAGGGTTAGGTTTATGGTTATGGTTAGGGTTAGCGTTATGCTAGGGTTAGTGTTAGGTTTAGGGTTAGGTATTACAGTCAGACTTAGCGTTAGTTTAATGGTTAGGGTTAGGTTTAGAGTAAGGGATTAATGTTAGGTCTGGGTTAGGGTTAAGGTTTTGGTTAGGGTTAGGATTAGGGTTAGGATTAGAAATTAGTTTTAGTGGTAGTGTTAGGGATATCGTTATGTTTAGGGTTAAGGTTAATGTTAGTTTTAGGGTTAGGTGTTAGGTATTAGGGAGAGTGTAAAGGTTAGGCTTTGCTTTACAGTTAGGGTTAGTGTCCACATTAGGTTTAGGGTTAGGCTTAGGGTTAGGGTTAAGTTTTAGTTTAGGGTTAGTTTTAGAGATAAGGTTAGGGTTAATGTTAGGGGTTAGGTGTTAGCAATAGTGTTAGGGTTAGTTTAGGTTTAGGGTTCGGTTTAGGGTTAGGTTTAGGGTTAGGGATAGTGTTAGTGTTAGTGTTTCGGGTTAGGGAGACTGTAAAGACTAGGCTTCGGTTTACAGTTAGGTTTAGTGTTCACATTAGGTTTCGGGTTAGGCTTAGGGTTTGGGTTAAGGTTAAGTTTAGGGTTAGTTTTAGAGTTTAGGTTAGGGTTAATGTTAGGGGTTGGGTGTTAGCAATAGGGTTAGGGTGAGGTTAGGTTTAGGGTTCGGTTTAGGGTTAGGTTTAGGGTTAGGGATAGTGTTAGTGTTAGTGTTTAGGGTTAGGGAAGGGTTAGGGTTAGGTTTAGGTTTAGGGTTTGGTTTAGTGTTAGGAAGGAAGTTAGTTTTAGTGTTAGTGTTAGGGTTACGGTTATGTTTAGAGTTTAGCGTTTGGTTTAGGTTTGGAGTTAGTGTTAGTGTTAGGGTTAGGCTTAGAGGTTATGGTTATGGTTAGGGTTAGTTTTAGGGTTAGGATTAAAGCTTAAATTCACATTTACGAATAGGGTTAAGGTTAGGGTTATGATTAGAGTTTAGGGTTATGATGAAGGTTAGGTTAGGGTTATGATTAGAGGTTAGATTTTGGTTTAGGGTTAGAGTTAGGGTTAATGTTAGGGTTATTGTTAGGCTTAGAGGGTATGGTTCTGGTTAGTGTTAGGGTTATTGTTAAAGCTTCTTTTGAGGATTAGGGTTAGGGGTAGGGATCATTTAGGGATATGCAATGGTTAGGATTAGGGTTAGTGGTTAGTTTTAGGGGTTGGGTTACTGTTAGTGTTATGGTTAGGTTTAGAGGTTAGTGTTAGGTTTACGGTTAGGTTTAGGGTTAGTGTGAGGGATAGAGTTAGGTTTAGAGTTAGGGTTATGGTTAGGGTTAGGCTTAGGGTTATGGTTATGGTTAGTGTTAGGGTTACAATTAGGTTAGCGTTAGGTTTAGGGATAGGGTTTGCGTTAGATTTAGTGTTAGGGTTAGGGTTAGGGTTAGGTTTAGGGGTTAGGTGTTAGCGATAGTGCTATGGGTTTGGGTTAGGCTTAGGGTTTTGGTTAGGGTTACGGATAGAGTTACGGTTATGGTTATGGGTAGAGGTTAGCCTTAGGTATAGGATTAGTGTTAGGGTTAGGGTTATGGTTTGGGTTAGAGTTAAAGGTTAGGGTTAGGTTTATCTTTATAGTTAGAGTTTAGGGTTAGTGTTAGGGTAAGTGTTAGGTTTAGGGTTAGGGTTAAGTTTAGGGTTACAGTTTAGGCTTATGGTTCGGTTTAGTGTAAGGGTTAGTGTTTGGTTTAGGGTTAGGATTAGGCTTAGTTTTAGGGTTATGATTAAGTTTAAGGTTAGGAGTTAGGTGTCAGGGAATGGGTTAGGGTTAGGCTTTGTGTTTTGGTTAGGGTTAGGGTTACGATTAGGTTTAGGGTTAGAGTTAAGGTTAGGGTTAGGGTTAGGGTTATGTTTAGGGGTTAGCTTTTCTTTTAGAGTTAGAGTTAGTGTTAGGGTTAGTGTTAGGCGTAGAGGTTATGGTGATGGTTAGGGTTACAGTTAGGTTAAAGTTTAGGCTGAGGGTTAGGTTTAGTGGTAGGGTTCGGTTAGGGATATGTCAAGTGTTAGGATTAGGGTTAGTGGTTAGTTTTAGGGTTTGGGTTACAGTTAAATTTAGGGTTTGTTTTAGAGGTTAGTGTTAGGGTTATGGTTAGGGTTAGTGTGAGGGTTAGAGTTAGGGTTAGGGTTAGAGTTAGGGTTATGGTTAGGGTTAATATTATGGTTATGGTTAGGGTTAGAGTTACAATTAGGTTAGCATTAGGGTTAGGGTTAGGGTTATGGTTTGCGTTCGATTTAGTGTTAGGGTTAGGGTTAGGGTTACGGGTAGATTTAGGAATACGGTTATGGGTAGATGTTAGCATTAGGTTTAGAGTTCAGGTTAGGGTTTGGGTTAGAGTTAAAGGTTATCATTGGGTTTAGTGTTACGGTTAGAGTTTAGGGTTAGTGTTAGTTAGAGTTAGGGTTAGGGTAGGGTTAGGTTTAGGGTTACAGTTTAGGGTTTTAGTTCAGTTTAGGGTTAGGGTTAGTGTTAGGGTTAGGGTTAGGTTTACGCTTAGTGTTATGGTGATGATCAAGGTTAGGGTTGGGAGTTAGGTGTTAGGGAGAGTGTTATGGTTAGGCTTTGGCTTTCGGTTAGGGTTAGAGTTACGATTATGTTTAGTGTTAGAGTTAGGGTTAGGGTTAGAATTAAGGTTAGTGTTAGGTTTAGGGTTAGTTGTAGAGGTAGGGTTAGGGTTAGGTTTAGGGGTTAGGTGTTAGCGATAGGTTTAGGGTTAGGGTTAGGTATAGTGTTGGGTTTAGGATTAGGGTTAGGGTTATGTTTAGGTTTAGGTTTAGGGTTAGGGTTAGGCTTAGTGTTAGGGTTAGAAGATAGGTTTAGTGTTAGTGTTAGAGTTATGACTAGTGTTGGGTTTAGGGTTAGGGTTAGGGTTAGGTTTATGTTTAAGTTTAGGATTAGGGTTAGTGTTAGGGTTAGAACATAGGATTAGTGTTAGAGTTAGGGTTAGGGTTAGGGTAATATTTAGAGGTTAGCGTTTGATTTAGGGTTCGAGTTACGGTTAGGTTTAGGGTTAGGGTTAGGCTAGGGGTTATGGTTAGGCTTAGGGTTATGTTTACGGTTCAAGTTTAGGTTCAGGTTTACATTTAGGGTTACGGTTAGGGTTATGGTTAGAGTTTAGGATTAGGTTAAAGTTTATGGTTAGGGTTAGGGTTATGGTTAGTGGTTAGCTTTTGGTTTAGTGTTAGAGGGTAGCTTTTGATTTAGGGTTAGAGTTAGGTTTAGGGTTAGGGTTAGGCTTAGAGGTTATAGTTAGGGTTAGGGTTAGGGTTAAAGTTAGTGTTAGGGTTAAAGTTAAGTTCAGATTTATGGTTAGGGTTAAGTTAGGGTTATGGTTAGAGTTTAGGGTTAGGATTAAGCTTAGTGTTAGGGTTAGGGTTATGGTTAGAGGTTAGCTTTTGGTTTAGGGTTAGAGTTAGTGTTAGTGTTAGGGTTAGTGTTAGGCTTAGAGGTTATGGTTATGGTTAGGTTTGCAGTTAGGGTTAAAGCTTAGGTTGAGTGTTAGAGTTAGGGGTAGGGTTCGGTTAGGGATATACTAAGTGTTAGGATTGGGGTTAGTGGTTAGTTTTAGGTTTAGGGTTACGGTTAGGGTTAGATTTAGAGGTTAGTGTTAGTGTTAGGGTTAGGGTTACGCTTAGGGTTAGTGTGAGGGTTAGGGTTAGGGTTATATTTAGTGTTATGTTTAGTGTTACGCTTAGGGTTATGGTTAGTGTTAGGGTTAAAATTGGGTTAGGGTTATGGTTAGGGTTAAGGTTTGCATTAAATTTAGTGTTAGTGTTGGTGTTAGGGTTAGGTTTAGATTTAGGGGTTAGGTGTTAGAGATAGGGTTATGGCTTAGGGTTACTCTTAGGGTTAGGGTTAGGGTTACATTTAGAGTTAGGTTTACAGAAATGGTTAGAGGTTAGCATTAGGTTTAGGGTTAGGGTTAGGTTTTGGGTTATAGTTAAATGATATTGTTAGGTTTAGGGTTATGTTTAGGGTTTAGGGTTAGTGTTAGGGTAAGGGTTAGGTTTGGAATTAGGGTTAAGTTTAAGGTTAAAGTTTAGAGTTATAGTTCAGTTTAGGGTTAGGGCTACTGTTAGAGTTAAGGTTAGGGTTACGCTTAGTGTTAGGGTTATAATTAAGTTTAGGGTTAGGAGTTAGGTGTTAGGGAGAGGGTTAGGTTTAGGCTTTGGGTTTCTGTTAGGGTTAGAGTTACAATTATGTTTAGTGTTAGAGTTAGGGTTAGGGTTAGCATTAGGGTTAGGTTAGGGTTAGTTTTAGAGTTAGGGTTAGGATTAGGGTTACTGTTTAGGTGTTAGCGGTAGAGTTAGGGTTCAGGTTAGTTTTATGGTTCGGTTTAGGGTTAGGTTTAGAGTTAGGGATAGTGTTAGGATTAGGGGTAGGGTTTAGGGTTAGGGTTAGGGTTTGGTTTAGGTTTAGTTTTAGGGTTATGGATAGTGTTAGTGTTAGAAGGTAGGTTTAGTGTGAGGGTTAGGCTTAGTCTTAGGGTTAGGGTTAGGATTAGGGTTAGGGTTAGTTTTAGTGTTATCCTAGGTTTAGGGTTAGGTTTATGGTTAGGTATTAGAGTCAGGCATAGGGTTAGTTTAAGTGTTAGGGTTAGGGTTAGGGTAAGGGATTAATATTAGGTTAGGGTTACGGTTACGATTCGAAGTTAAGGTTAGTTGTAGGGTTAGGAAAATGGTTAGGGTTAGGGTTAGGGTTAGTGTTAGCATTAGGTTTAGGCATTAGGTGTTATGGCAAGTGCAAAGGTTAGGCTTCGGTTTACGGTTAGTGTTACTTTTACGACTAGTTTTAGGTTTAGGCTTAGACTTATTTGTAGGGTTAGGGTTAGGTTTAGTGTTAGTTTTAGGTTTAGGTTTAGCGTTATGGTTAGGGTTTAGGTGTTAGGGATAGGTTTAGGGTTAGGGTTAGGTTTACGGTTATGGTTAGGGTTAGGGATAGTTAGGTTCAGGGTTAGGGTTTAGGGTTAGTGTTAGTGTTAGTGTTAGGGTTAGGGTTATGGTTAGGCTTCGGGTTATGGTTAGCGTTAGAGTTACGTTTAGCTTAGGGTTAGACTTAGGTTTATGGTTAGGTTTAGGGTTAGGGTTACATGTTAGTGATCGGTTTTGGTTCAGGGTTAGTGTTATGGTTAGAGTTTAGGGTTAGGGTTAGGGTTAGGTTTAGGGTAGGCAGTTAGCATTAGGTTTGGTTTAGGGTTAGGGTTAAAGCTTAGGTTTAGGGTTAGTGTTAGGGTTAGTGTTAGGATTAGGGTTAGGGTTAGGGTAAGTGTTAGGCTTATGTTTAGAGGTTAGCGTTAGGTGTAGTGATAGAGTTTGGGGTTAGGGTGAGGGTTAGAGTGATGCTTAGAAGTTATCATTAGGTTTAAGGTTAGGCTTAGGGTTAAAGCTCAGGTTTAGGGTTAGGGTTAGCGTTTAGGTAAGGGATAGGGTAAGAGTTAGGATTAGGTTTAGTTGTTAGGTGTAGGGTTAGGTTTACGGTTAGGGTTAGGTTTAGGTTTAGAGTTTATTGTTAGTGTTAGGTTTAGGGTTAGGGTTAGGGTTAGGGTTAGTGTTAGGGTTAGGTTTAGGGTTAGGGTTAGGTATAGGGTTACGGCTAGGCTTCGGGTTACTGTAAGGCTTAGGGTTACAATTAGGTTTAGGGTTAGGCTTAGGGTGGGGTTAGGGTTAGTGTTAGGATTAGTGTTAGTTTTAGGGTTAGGTTTAGCATTAGGTTTAGGGTTTAGGTGTTAGGGATAGGGTTAGGGTTAGGTTAGGGTTAGGGTTAGGGTTAGGTTTATAGTTAGGGTTAGGGTTAGGATTAGTGTTAGGGCTTAATGTGAGGAGTTAGGATTATGGTTAGGCATAGGGTTAGGGTTATGGTAGAGTTAGTGTTAGGGCTTTGTATAGAGGTTAGTGTTAGTGTTATAGATAGAGTTTGTTGTTAGGGCTAGCGTTAGGATGAGGCTTAGATGTTATTTTTAGGGTTATGGTTAGGGTTAGAGTTAAAGCTTAGGTTTAGTGTTAGGGTTAGCATTAGGGTTAGTGATAGGTTTAGTCTTATGGTTAGAGCTGGGCTAGGGTTATGGTTAGGATTAGGATTACATTTAGGTAGGGTTAGGGTTAGAATTTAGGGTTAGTGTTATGTTTAGTGTTAGGGTTAGGATAGGTTTAGGGTTAGGGTTAGTGTTAGAGTTTAAGGTTAGTGTTAGTGTTAGGTTTAGGGTTAGGATTAGAATTTTTTTTCTTAGGGTTAGGGTTAGGCTTTTGTTTAGGTGTTAGGTGTTAGGTGTTAGGGATAGGGTAAGTGTTATGGTTAGGTTTAGGGTTAGGTTAGGGTTAGGGTTGGTGTTAGGTTTAGGGTTATGATTAGGGTTATGGTTATGGTTAGAATTAGAATTTAGCATTAGGGTTACGTTTATGGGTTAGGGTTAGGGTTACGGTTATGATTTGAGATTAGCGTTAAGTTTATGGTTAGGGTTAGGGTTAGGTTTAACGTTTTGGTTAGAGTTAAATTTAGGGTTAGTGTTACGGTTAGAGTTTAGGGTTAGTGTTAGGGTATGTGTTAGGTTTAGGTGGTTAGGATTAGGGTTAGAGTTTAGTGTTATGGTTCAGTTTAGGGTTAGGGCTATTGTTAGGATTAGGGTTAGGTTACGCTTAGCTTTAGGGTTATGATTAAGATTAGATTTAGGAGTTAGGTGTTAGGGAGGGGGTAAAGTTTAGGCTTTGTGTTATGGTTAGTGTTTTTGTTACGATTAGGTTTAGGGTTAGGGTTAGGTTTAGGTTTAGGTTTAGGTTTAGTGTTAGTTTTAGAGTTAGGATTAGTGTTAGGTTCAGATGTTAGGTGTTAGTGATAGGGTTATGGTTAAAGTTACGTTTAGGGTTTGGTTTAGGGTTAGGGTTAGGGATAGTGTTAGGGTTAGGATTAGCATTTAGGGTTAGGGTTATGGTTTGGGTTAGGATTAGGTTTAGGGTTAGGGTTAGTGTTAGGTTTACAAGTTAGTTTTAGTGTTAGGGTTAGGGTTATTAGTTAGTTTAAGTGGTAGGGGTAGGGTTAGTGTTAGGGATTATTGTTAGTTTTAGGGTTATGGTTAGAGTTTAGCGTTTGGTTTAGGGTTAGGGTTAGGGTTAGGCTTAGAGGTTTTGGTTATGGTTATGGTTAGTTTTAAAGCTTAGGTTCAGGGTTAGGTTTAGGGGTAGGGTTCAGTTAAGGATATGACAAGGATTAGGATTAGGGTTAGTGGTTAGTTTTAGGGTTAGGGTTACCCTTAGCGTTAGGGTTAGGTTTACAGGTTAGTGTGAGCATTAGGGTTAGGGTTAGGGTTATTTTTTGTGTGAGGGTTAGGTTCAGGGTTAGAGTTAGTTTTATGGTTAAGGTTAGGCTTAGGGTTATGTTTAGGTTTAGGGTTATAATTAGGTTAGCGTTAGGGTTAGGTTTACATTAGATTTAGTGTTAGGGTTAGGGTTATGGTTAGGGTTAGGTTTAGGGGTTCGGTGTTAGTAATAGGGTTATGTGTTAGGGTTAGTGTTAGAGTTAGGGTTAGGGTTACGGTTAGAGTTAGGGTTACTCTTATGGTTAGAGGTTAGCGTTAGTTTTAGGATTAGGGTTAGGGTTAATGTTTAGTTTAGAGTTAAAGGTTAGGTTTAGGTTTAGCATTACCATTAGAGTTTAGGGTTAGTGTTAGGGTAAAGGTTAGGTATAGGGTTAGGGTTAGGTTTAGGGTTATAGTTTAGGGTTACGGCTCGGTTTAGGGTTAGGGTTAGTGTTAGTGTTAGGGTTAGGTTTACGCTTAGTGTTAGGGTTATGATTAAGGTTAGGGTTAGGAGTTAGGTGTTAGGGAGTGGGTTAGGGTTAGGCTTTGAGTTAGGGATAGGGTAGGGGTTAGGATTAAGGTTAGTCCTTATTTTTATGGTTAGGGTTATGGTTAGAGTTACTGTTAGGTTTAGACGTTAGCGTTAGGGTTAGGGTTAGGGTTAGGGTTAGAGTTAGTTTTAGTGTAGGGTTAGGTTTAGAGTTAGGCTTACGTTTAGGGATAGGGTTACGGTTAGGCTTTGGGTTTTGTTTAGGGTTAGGGTTACGATTAGGTTATGATTAGGGTTAGGGTTAGCATTAGGGTTTGGTTTGCTTTTAGCGTTAGTGATTGGATTAGGATTAGCATTAGGGTTATGGTTAGGTTCAGGGATTAGGTGTGAGGGAAAGAGTTAGGGTTAGGCTTCGAGTTACCGTTGGGTTAGGGTTACGATTACGTTAGGGTTAAAGTTAGGGTTAGGGTTAGTGAAAGGGATAGTGATTGCATTAGATTTAGGGTTAGTTTTAGAGTTAGGACTGGCATTAAGTTTAGGGGTTAGGTTTTTTGGATAGGGTTATGGTTATGGTTAGGGTTAGGGTTAGGTTTAGCGTTAGTTTTATGGTTATGGTTAGTATTAGAGTTTATCGTTACTGTTATGGTTAGTGTTTGGTATTACTGTCCGCGTTAGGGTTAGTTTAAGTGGTAGGGGTAGGGTTAGTGTTAGGGATTATTGTTAGGTTTAGGTTTATGATTAGTTTTAGGGTTATGGTAGGTTTAGGGTTAATGTTAAGGTTAGAGTTTCGGTTTAGAGTTAGGGTTAGCCTTAGGGTTTGGTTAGGGTTAGAGTTGGGGGTCAGGGTTAGGGTTAGTGTTAGCGTTAGGATTAAGGCTACGTTTCGTGGTAGGGTTTTGGTTAGGTTTAGGGTTAGGGTTAGTGTTAGCGATAGTGTTCAGATTAGAAGTTAGCGTTGGGGTTAGGTTTAGCTTTACGGTTAAGGTCAGAGGTTAGGGTTAGGGTTAGGGTTAGGATTAGGGTAGTAGCTTATGGTTAGTTGTTAGGGTTAGGGATGGGGCTTCTGTTAGGGGTTAGGGTTATTGTTAGGCTCAGGTTTAGTGTTAGGTTCAAGGTAAAGGTTAATGTTTGGCTTAGGATTAAGTTTAGGGTTAGGTTTAGGGTTAGGGTTAGTGTTAGGATTAGGGGTCAGGGTTAAGGGTTAGGGTTATGGTTATTGTTAGCCTTAGGGTTAGTGTTATGGTTAGGTTTAGTGTTATGGTGAGGGTTACAGTTAGGATTAGCATTAGAGTTAGGGTTAGGAATTTCGGTTATGGTTAAGGTTAGAGGTTAGGGTTAGGTTTAGGGTTATGGTTAGGTTGACAATTACAGTTAGGTGTTAGGGATCGGGTTAGGATTAGGGTTACTGTTAGTGTTAGGGTTAAGGTTAACTTTAGGGTTAGAGTTACAGTTAGGGTTAGTCTTAGAGGGTTAGGGTTAGGGTTAGTGTTAGGGTTACTGTTAGTGTTAGTGTTAGGGTTACTGTTAGGGTTAGAGTTAGGGTTACCATTAGGGTTAGGGTTACTGTTAGGGTTAGGGTTAGAGTTAAGGTTAGGTTGAGGGTTAGAATTAGGGTTAGAGGTTTGGTTTAGAGTTAAGTTTAGGGTTAGGGATAGGGTTTGGGGTTTGAATTAGTGATATTGTTAGTGTTAGGTTTATGGGTAGGGTTAGGGTTCCAGATTAGGGTTAGGGTTAAGTTTACAGTTAGGGATAGAGTTAGTGTAAGGTTTAGATTTAAGGATTAGGTTTAGGGTGAAGGTTATTGTTAGGGTTATGGTTAGGGTTAGGCTTAGGGTTAGCGTTAGGGATAGGGTTAGGTTTAGTTTTAGGGTTAGAGTTTGCAGTTGTGTTAGAGTTAGGGTTAGGCTTAGAGGTTAGTGTTAGGGTTAGGGTTAAGGTTAGGGTTAAAGCTTAGGTTTAGGGTGAGGGTTAGTGTTAGTGTTAGAAGTTGGTTTAGGGTTAGGGCTAGTTTTAGGGTAAGTTTTAGGGTTAGATTATGGTTAGGGTTAGGGTTTAGGTGATAGGGATAGTGTTAAACTTAGGGTTAGGTTTACACTTAGGGTTAGGGATATGTGTTAGGATTAGGGTTAGGGTTAATTTAGGGTTAGTGTCAGGGTTAGTGTTAGGGTTTTCATTAGGGTTAGTGTTAGATTTTATGGTTAGTGTTAGGGTTAGTATTACGGTTAGAGTTATGGGTTAGGGTTAGTGTTAGGAATAGGGTTAGGGTTAGGGTTATGCTAGGGTTAGGGTTAGTGTTAGGGTTAGGCATTACAGTCAATGTTAGGCTTAGTTTAAGGGGTAGGGTTATGGTTAGGGTTAGGGAGTAATGTTAGGTTTTACGGTTATGGTTATGGTTAGGGTTAGGATTCGGGTTAGGTTTAGGATTAGAAACTATGGTTAAGGTTAGGTTTAGTGTTAGTTTTAGGGTTAGGTTTAGGGTTAGGTTTGGGATTAGGGGTTAGGAATAGGCTTAGGGATAGGGTTAGGGTTAGGTTTTCAGTTAGCTTTATGCTTATGAATAGTCTTAGGTTTACGTTTAGGGTTAGGGTTTAGGGTTAGCGTTATGGTTAGTGTTAATGTTAGGGTTTAGATTTAGGGTTAGGGTTAGTTTTAGGGTTAGAATTTGGTTTAGTGTTAGAGTTAGGGTTCGAGTTAGAGTTAGAGTTGGGGTTAGGGTTAGATATTAGTGTTAGTGTTAGTGTTAGTGTTACAGTTAGAGTTTAGGGTTAGGGTTAAGGTTAGAGTTAGGATTGAAGGTTAGGGTTAGGGTTAGGGTTAGGGTTAAAAGTTAGGTTTCTGGTTAGGGTTAGGGTTAGGGTTAGTGTTAGTGTTAGTGTTATGGTTAGTGGTAGGTTTAGTTTGAGGTTTAGTTTTAGGGGTTGGGTTAGGGTTAGAAGTTAGGTTTAATGTTATTTTTGGGTTAGGGTTAGGGATAGGTTTAGGATTAGGGTTAGTGTTAGATTTTATGGTTAGTGTTAGTGTTAGGGTTAGTATTACTGTTAGAGGTATGGGTTAGGGTTAGTGTTAAAATAGTGTTAGGGTTAGGGTTATGCTAAGTTTAGGGTTAGTGTTAGGGTTAGGTATTACAGTCAATGTTAGGGTTAGTTTAAGGGGTAGAGTTACGATTAGGGTTAGGGAGTAATGTTAGGTTTAGGGTTATGTTTATCGGTATGGTTAGGGTTAGGATTTGGGTTAGGTTTAGGATTAAAAGTTATGGTTAAGGTTAGGTTTAGTGTTAGTTTTTGGGTTAGGTTTAGCATTAGGTTTGGGGTTAGGTGTTAGGGATAGGCCTAAGATTAGGGTTAGGGTTAGGTTTTCGGTTAGCTTTATGGTTAGGAATAGTTTTAGGTTTAGGGTTAGGGTTTAGGATTAGTGTTAGGGTTAGTTTTAATGTTAGGGTTAGGGTTAGGGTTAGATTTAGGGTTAGGGTTAGTGTTAGGGTTAGAAGTTGGTTTATTGTTAGGGTTAGGGTTAGGATTAGAGTTAGAGTTAGAGTTAAGGTTAGGGTTAGATATTAGTGTTAGGGTTAGTGTTACAGTTAGACTTAGGGTTAGGGTTAGTGTTAAAACTTAGGTTTAGGTTTAAGGTTATGGTTAGTGTTATTGTTAGGGTTAGGGTTAGGTTTAGGGTTATGTTAGTGTTAGTGTTAGCGCTAGGTTTAGGTGTTAGGTGTTACGGAGAGGGTTAGGGTTAGGCTTTGGGTTTCGGTTGGGTTTAGGGTTACAATTAGGTTTAGGCTTAAGGTTACGGTTAGGTTTAGGCTTAGGTTTAGGTTTATAGTTAGGGTTATGTTTAGCATTAGGTTTAGGGGTACTGTTTAGGGTAAGGTTTAGGTTTAGGGTTAGGTTTATGGTTAGTTTTAGGGTTAGGGTTAGGTTTGGTTTAAGGTTAGGTTAAGAGTTAGGGTTAGGTCGAGGTTAGGTTCAGGTTTAGGGTTAGGGTTAGAAGTTAGGTTTAGGATTAGTGTTACGGTTAGGGTTAGGGTTAAGATTAGGGTTAGGGTTAGAGGTTAGTGTTAGTTTTAGTGTTAGGGTTAGGTTTTGTGTTTGGGTTAGGGTTTAGTTGTTAGGGAGACGGTTATGGTTAGGCTTCGGGTTACGGTTAGTTTTAGGGTTACGATTAGCTTTAGGTTTAGGGTTATGTTTAGGGTTTGTTGTACGGTTAGGGTTAAGGCTATGTTTGGTGTTAGTTGTTAGGGATAGAGTTAGCGTTAGCATTAAGGTTAACATTAGTGTTAGGGTAGGTTTAGGGTTAGGGATAGTGTTAGGATTAAGCCTTGCGTTAGGGTTAAGATAGGCTTCGGGTTAGGCTTAGGGTTACGGTTTAGGGTTACGGTCAGTGTTATTATTAGGGTTAGGGTTAGGTTGAGGTTTAGATTTAGGGTTAGGTTAGTGTTAGTGTTAGGGTTAGGTTTCAAGTCAGGTTTAGGGTTAGGATTAGAGTTTAGCATTAGGTTTAGGGTTAGGGTTAGTGTTAGGTTTAGGGTTAGATATTAGGGTTAGTGTTGTTTTAGGGTTAGAGTTAGGCTTAGTTTCAGTATTAGAGTTAGGGTTAGGGATTAAGTTAGGTTTTGTGTTAGGGTTTGGTTGAGGGTTAGGGTTATATTTTGGGTTAGGGCTAGGGTTAGGGTTAGTTTTCGTGTTAGAGTTACGGTTAGGTTTAACTTTAGAATTCAGGGTTAGAATTACGTTTAGGGTTACGACTAGGCTTAGGCTTATGGTAGGGTTAGGGTTAGGTATTATGGTCAGGGTTAAATTTAGTTTTAGGGTTAGGGTTAGGGTTAGAGTTAGGTTTAGGGTTAGAGTTTACTGTTTGAGTTTGGTTAGGGTTAGGGATAGGGTTAGTGTTAGTATTAGGATTAGAAGTTTAGGTTACAGGTAGAGTTAGGGTTATGATTACTGGTAGGCTTAGGGTTAGTGTTAGGGTTAGGGTTAGGTGTTAGGTGTTAGGGAGAGGGTCATGGTTAGGCTTTGGGTTACCGTTAGTGTTAGCGTTACAATTATGTTTAGGGTTATGGTTAGTGTTATGGTTAGGGTTAGGTTTTTCGGTTAGTTTCAGAGTTAGGTTTAGGTGTTAGGTGTTAGGGATAGTGTTAGGGTTATGCTTAGGGTTAGGGTTAGGGTTAGGATTAGAGTTAGGGTTAGAATTAGTGTTAGGGTTATGGTTAGAGGTTAGCGTTAATTTTAGTGATAGAGTTTGGGGTTAGCGTTAGGGTTATGGTTAGGCTTACAGGTTATGGTTAGGGTTAGGGTTAAAGCTTAGGTTTAGGGTTAGTGTTAAGTTTAGAGGGTATTGTTAGGGTTAAGTTAGGGTTAGGATTATGGTTAGAGTTAGGTTTATCTTTAGTGTTAGTGTTAGATTTATGTTTAGTTTTAGGCTTAGGTTTAGGGTTAGGGATAGGGTTATGTTTAGGCTTTGGGTTATGGTTAGAGTTAGGGCTATGGTTAGGGTTAGGGTTATGGTTAGGTTGAAGTTTAGGGTTAGGGTTAGGGTTAGGGTTTGAAGTTAGGTTTAGTTTTCGATTTAGGGTTAGGGTTACGGATAGGTTAGTGGTAGGGTTAGGTTCACAGTTAGTTGTAGGGTTAGGTTTAAAGTTAGGGTTAGGTGTTAAGTGTTAGGGATAGGATTAGGGTTAGGCTTAGTTTTAGGGTTAGGGTTATGGTTAAGGTAGGTTTATGGTTAGTTTTATGTTTAGGGTTAGGTTTAGTGTTAGGTTTATAGTTAGGGATAGAGTTAGTGTTAGGTTAGGATTAGGGTTTGGGTTAGGGTTGTTGTTAGGGTTAGTGTTAGGGTTAGGGATAGGGTTAGGTTTAGGTTTAAGGTTAGGGTCCGGATTAGTGTTAAGTTAGGTTTTAGGGTTAGGGTTAGAATTAGTGTTAGGATTAGTGTTAGGGATGGGGGTTAGTGTTAGTCTTAGGGTTAGCGTTAGAGATAGAGTTAGGGTTAGGGTTAGTGGATTACGGTGAGTGTTATGGTTACGGTTAGGGTTAGGTTTAGGGTTACTTTTACAGTTAGTTGCAGGGTTAGGTTTAGCGTTAGGGTTAGGTGTTAAGTGTTAGCGATAGGATTAGGGTTAGGCTTAGGGTTATGCTTAGGGTTATGTTTATGGTTAGTTTTATTGTTAGGGTTAGGTTTAGGGTTAGGTTTATAGTTAGGGATAGAGTTAGTGTTAGGTTAGGGTTAGGGTTAGGGTTAGGGTTAGGGTTATTGTTAGAGTTAGGGTTAGGATTAGGCTTCGGGTTAGCATTTGGGATAGGGTTAGGTTTAGGTTTAAGGTTAGGGTCCGGGTTAGTGTTACGGTTAGGTTTAGAATTAGTGTTAGGTTTAGTTTTAGGGATGGGGCTTAGTGTTAGGCTTAGGGTTAGTATTAAAGATAGAGTTAGGGTTAGGGTTAGTGGATTAGGGTAAGAGTTATGGTTACGGTTAGGGTTAGGGTTAGGGTTAGGTTTATGGTTAGAGGTTAGGGTTATGGTTAGGGTTAGGGTTATGGTTAGGGTTAGGGTTAATTTTAGCGTTAGGGTTAGAAGTTAGGGTTTGTGTTATGGTTAACATTGGGGTTAGGTTTTAGGGCTTAGGATTACGTTCATAGTTTGTGTTCGTGTTAGTGTTATGGTTAGGGTTAGCATTACGGTTAGGTTTACAGCTTGGTTTAGGGTTAGTGTTAGGGTTAGAGGGTTAGGGATAGGGTTACGCTTAGGTTTAGGGTTAGGGTTATTTTTAGGGTTATGGTAGGTTTAGGATTAAGTTTAGGTTAGGGTTAGGGTTAGGGTTAGGGTAGGAGCTTATGGTTAGTTGTTACGGTTAAGGTTAGGGGTTCGGGTTATGGTATACAGTTATTGTTAGGCTTAGGTTTAGTGTTAGGTTTAAGGTAAAGTTTAGTGTTTGTGTTAGAATTAAGTTTAGGGTAAGGTTTATGGTTAGGGTTTGGGTTAGGATTAGGGGTCAGGGTTAAGGGTTAAGGGTTATGGTTAGGGTTAGGGTTAGCCTTAGGGTTAGTGTTAAGGTTAGGTTTAGGGTTATGGTGAGGGTTACAGTTAGGGTTATCATTACAGTTATCTTTAGGAATTTCGGTTAGGATTAGGGTTAGATTTAGGGTTATGGTTAGATTTACGGTTACATTTAGGGGTTAGGGTTCAGGGTAGGATTAGGGTTACTGTTAGTTTCAGGGTTAGGGTTTAGTGTTAGAGTTAGGGTAAGGGTTAATGTTAGAGGGTTAATGTTATTGTTAGGGTTAGGGTTAATGTTAGGGTTAGGGTTACTGTTAGGGTTAAGGTTAAGGTTAGGGTTAGCGTTACTGTTAGGGATTTGGTTTAGGGTTAAGTTTAGCGTTAGGGATAGGGTTAGGTGTTTGGGTTAATCATACTGTTAGTGTTAGGTTTATGGATAGGGTTAGGGTTAGGGATAGGGTTAGTGTTAGCTTAAGGTTTACGGTTAGGTTTAGTGTTACTGATAGTATTAGTATTATGCTTAGCATTAGGGTTAGGGTTAGGGTTAGGTTTAGGGTTAGGATTAGTGTTAGGGTTAATGTTAGAGGTTAGCATTAATTTTAATGTTAGATTTTGGGATTATTGTTAGGTTTAGAAGTTAGTCTTAGGGTTAGGTTAGGGTTAGTGTTAGGATTGGGTTGAGGTTTAGGGTTAGGGTTAGTTTTAGAGTTAGGGTTAAGGTTAGGGATAGGGTTACGGTTAGGCTTTGGGTTATGGTTAGAGTTAGGGTTAGGGTTATGGTTAGTGTTAGGGTTAGGTTGAGGTTTACTGTTAGGGTTAGTTTTAGGGTTAGGGTTTGAAGTTAAGTTTCTTGTTAGGTTTAGGGTTATGGTTATAGATAGGTTAGTGTTAGGGTTAGTGTTAGGGATAGAGTTTAAGGTTAAGTTAGGGTTAGGGTTATCGTTAGGGTTATAGTTAGGGTTAGAGTTAATGGTTAGTGTTAGCATTAGGGTTAGTTTCAGGTTTAGAGTTTAGGGTTAGGTTTAGGTTTAAAGTTAGGGTTAGTGTTAGGATAAGAAGTTACTGTTAGGGGTAGAGTTAGGGTTATGGTTACAGTTAGGTTTAGTGTTAGGGTTAGGTTTAGAGGTTAGGTTTTAGGGAGAGGGTTATGGATAGGCTGTGGGTTACGTTTAGTTTTAGGGTTTACGGTTAGTTTTATGGTTATGGTTAGGGTTAGGGTTAGAAATGAGGTTTAATGTTAAGTTTAGGGTTAGGTTTAGGGATAGGTTTAGGGTTAGGGTTAGTGTTAGAGGTTAGGGTTAGTGTTAGGGATAGGGTTAGGGTTAGAGTTAGGGTTAGTTTAAGGGTCATGGTTAGGTTTTGCTTTAGGGTTAGTGTTAGTCTTAGGTTTTTGGTTAGAGGTTAGTGTTAGGTTTAGGGTTAGAGTTTGGGGTTGGTTAGTGTTAGGATTAGGCTTAGAGGTTAGGGTTAGTGTTAGGGTTATGGTTAATGCTTAGTTTTAGGGTTAGGGTTAGGGTTAGTGTTAGGGTTATGGTTAACGCTTAGTTTTAGGGTTAGGGTTAAGGTTAGTGTTAGGGTTAGAAGTTGGTTTAGTGTTAGGCATAGTTTTAGGGTAAATTTTAGGGTTAGGTTTATCATTAGGGTTAGGGTTTACGTTTTAGGGATAGTGTTAGGTTTTGGGTTAAGGTTAGGGTTAGGTTTACTGTTAGGGTTATGGATAGTTTTAGGGTTAGGGTTAGGGTTAAGTTAGGGTTAGTTTTAGTGTTAGTTTTAGGGTTAAGGTCAGGGTTATCGTTACAGTTTAGCATTAGGTTTAGTGATAGAATTTGGGGTTAATGTTAGTGTTAGTGTTATGCTTAGAGGTTATGGTTAGACTTGAGGTTACAGTTAGGTTGAAAGCTTAAGTTTAGGGTTAGGGTTAAGGTTAGCGTTAGGGTAGGTTAAGGGGTAGGATTAGGGTTATTCGTTAGGTTTAGATTTAGGGTTAGGCTTCGGTTTAGAGGTTAGTGTTAGTTTTAGAGTTACGATAAGTATTAGGGTTAGGGTTAGGTTTAGAATTAGGTTTAGTGTTATGTTAGGCTTAGCGTTAGTGTTAGGTTAAGGGTAGTGTTATGTTTAAAGTTAGCACTTAGTGTTAGTGTTAGTGTTATGGTTAGGTGTAGGTTTAGGTTGAATTTTAGGTTTAGGGGTTAGGGTTAGGGTTAGAAGTTAGGTTTAGTGTTAGGTTTGGGTTAGGGTTAGGGATAGGTTTAGTGTTAGGGTTAGTGTTAGATTTTATGGTTAGTGTTAGGGTTAGGGTTAGTGTTATGGTTAGAGGTATGGGTTAGTTTTAGGGTTTGGATTATTGTTAGGGTTAAGGTTATGCCTGGGTTAGGGTTAGCACTAGGGTTAGGTATTACAGTCAGTGTTAGTGTTAGTTTATGGGGTAGGGTTAGGGTTAGGGTTGGGGAGTAATGTTAGATTGAGGGTTATGGTTATGGTTAGGGTTAGGGTTAGGATTCCAGTTAGGGTTAGGATTAGATGTTATTGTTATTTTTAGGGTTAGTTTAGGGTTAGGGTTTTGGTTAGGTGTTAGGGATAGGGTTAGGGTTATTTTTAGGGTTAGTTTTAGGTTTTTGGTTAGGTTTATGGTTAGGAATAGTGTTAGGTTTAGGGTTATGGTTTAGTGTTAGGGTTAGGGTTAGTGTTAGTGTTAGGGTTAGGGTTAGAATTAGGTTTAGGTTTAGGGTTAGGGTTAGTGTTAGGGTTAGAATTTGGTTCAGTCTTAGGGTTAGTGTTAGTGTTAGAGTTTAGTGTTAGGGTTAGTGTTAGGGTTAGGGTTAGTGTTAGGGTTAGGGTTAGGGTTAGGGTTAGGGTTAGGGTTAGGTTTCGCATTAGAATTTATTGTTAGACTTACTTTTAGGGTTAGGATTAGGCTTAGGCTTATGGTAAGGTTAGGATTAGGGTTAGGTATTACGGTCAGGGTTAATGTTAGTTTTAGGGTTAGGGTTAGACTTTAGGGTTAGAATTAGGTTTATGGTTAGAGATAAGGTTATTGTTAGGATTAGGATTAGAAGTTCTGGTTAGGGGTATGGTTAGGGTTATGATTACTGGTAGGGTTAAGGTTAGTGTTAGGGTTAGGGTTTGGTTTAGGGGTTAGGTGTTAGGGAAAGGGTTATGTTTAGTCTTCGGGTTATGGTTAGTGTTAGTGTTACCTTTAGGTTTAGGATTAGGTTTAGGTTTAGGGTTAGGTTTAGGTTTAGGGTTAGGTTTAGTGTTAGGGTTAGAAGTTGGTTTAGTCTTAGGATTAGTGTTAGGGTTAGAGTTAGAATTATAGTTAGGGTTAGGGTTATTGTTAGGGTTAGGGTTAGGTTGTGGTTTAGGTTTAGGGTTTGATTTAGGGTTAGGTTTAGGGTCAGGGTTACATTTAGTGTTAGAGTTTAGAGTTTGGTTTAAGGTTAGGGTTAGTGTTAGAGTTAGGGTTAGGTTTGGGCTTAGATATTAGGGTTAGGGTTAGGTTTAGGGTTAGTGTTAGTGTTAGGGTTAGTTTTATGATTATAATTAAGGGTTAGCGTTCAGGTTAGGGTTAGGTATTATGGTCAGGGTTAGGATTAGTTCTAGGGTTAGGTTTAGGTTTAGGGATTAATTTTACATTTTGGATTAGAGTTATGGTGAGGGTTAGGGTTAGGTTTAGGGTTAGGGTTAGGGTTATGCTATCGTTACGGTTAGGGTTAGGGTTAGGTATTACCGTCAGGTTTAGTGTTAGTGTAAGGGTTGGGTTAGTGTTAGGGTTAAAGATTAATGTTAAGTTTAGGGCTATGTTTATGTTTAGTGTTAGGGTTAGTGTTAGTGTTAGGGTTAGTATTAGATATTAGGGTTAGTGGCAGGGTTAGGGTAATGGTTACGGTTATGTTTAGGGTCAGGGTTATGTTTAAGATTAAGGGTTAGTTGTTAAGGAGAGGGTTAAGATTTGGCTTCAAGTTACGGTTAGCATTAGGGTTATGATTATGTTTAGGGTTAGGCTAAGGATTAGGGTTAGGTTTAGGTTTAGTGTTAGTTTTAGGGTTAGCTTTAGGGTTTGGGTTGGGGTTAGGTGTTAGTAATAGGGATAGGGTTAGTGTTAAGGTTAGGGTTAGATTTAGGGTAAGGGTTAGGTTTATGGTTAGGTTTAGTTTTAGGAATAGAGTTAGGTTTACGTTTAAGGTTTAGGATTAAGTTTAGGGTTATGGTTAGAGTTAGGTTTAGGTTTAGGGTTAGGGTTAATGTTAGGGTTAGAAGTTGGTTTAGTGTTAGTGTTAGGGTTAGGCTTTGAATTAGGGTTAGGGTTAGATGTTAGGGCTAATGTTAAGGTTAGTATTAGGGTTAGTGTTACGGTTAGAGTTTATGGTTAGGGTTAGTGTTAGAGTTGTGTTAAGGTTAGTGTTAGGTTTAGGGATAGCGGTTAGCATTAGGTTTAGGGTTAGATTTTGTGTTTAGCGTTAGGGTTAGGGTTAGTCTTAGATGTTATGGTTAAGGTTAGGGTTAGGGTTAAAACTTAGGTTTAGGTTTAGGGTTAGGGTTATGATTAGAATTTAGGTTTAGGGTTAGGTTTAGGTTTAAGATTACAGTTTCGATAAGGGTTATTTTTAGGGTTAGGGTTAAGCTTTAGGTGTTAGGGAGAGGATTTTGAATAGGCTTCGGGTTACAATAAGGTTTTGCGTTACGATTAGGTTTAGGTTTAGGTTTAGGTTTAGGGTTAGGGTTAGGGTTAGGGTTAGGGTTAGGGTTAGGGGTTATGTGTTAGTGATAGCGTTAGGGTTAGGGTTAAGTTTATCGTTATGTGTTAGGGATAGAGTTAGCGTTAGGGTTAGGGTTAAGTTTATCGTTAGGGGTAGGTTTAGGGTTAGGTTTATGGTTAGCGATAGTGTTAGGTTTATGGTTGAGGTTAGGATTAGGGATAAGGTTAGGTTTAGGGTTAGCATTTAGGATTAGGGTTATGGTTAGGTTTATTGTTAGGGTTAGGTTGACGTTTAGTGTTTGGGTTAGGGTTTGGGATAGGGTTAGTTTTAGGGTTAGATTTCAGATTATGGTTAGTGTTAGGGTTAGAGTTTAGGGTTAGGGTTAGGTTTGTGTTAGGGTTAGGCTCAAGGTTAGATATTAGGCTTAGTGTTAGGTATAGGTTTAGGTTTAGGGTTAGGGTTATGTTTATGATTAGAATTTAGGGTTAAGGTTAGGGTTAGGGTTAGCGTTAGGTACAGGTTTAGGGTTAGTGTTAGGCGTTAGGTGTTAGGGAAATGGTTAAGGTTAGGCTTTGGGTTATGGTTAGGTTTTAGGTTATGATTAGGTTTAGGCATAGGGTTTGGCTTAGGGTTTTAGTTAGGGTTAGCATTAGGTTTACGGTTATTTTCATGGTTAGATTTAGGGTTCGGGTTAGGGGTTAGGTGTTAGGTATAGTGTTAGGATTAGGGTTAGGGTTAGGGTTAGCGTTACAGTTAGGTTTAGGTTTATGGATAGTGTTAGGGTTAGGCTTAGGTTTAAGGATAGGGATAGGGTTAGGGTTAGGGTTTGGCTTAGATTTAGGGTTATGGTTAGGCTTAGAGTTTATGGCTAGGGTTAGTGTTAGTGTTAGGGTTAAAGTTTAGTGTTATTGTTAGGGTTACGGTTAGGGTTATGGTTAGGTTTAGAGGTTAGTGTTTGGGGTTAGCGTTAGGGTTAGGGTTATGGCTTAGAGCTTATGGTTAGGGTTAAAACTTAAGTTTATGGTTAGGGTTAGGTTTAGGGTTAGGTTTAGAGGTTAGTGTTAGTGTTAGGTTTAGGGTTAGTGTTTGTGTTAGGATTAGAGTTACGTTTAGAGTTAGGTTTAGGTTTAGGGTTAGGTTTAGGTTTAGGGTTAGAATTATGGTTACTGTTAGGGTTAGGGACAGGTTTATGGTTAGGTTTTGGGTTATGGTTATGATTAAGTTAGGGTTATGTTTAGGGTTAGGGTTAAGTTGAGGTTTAGTGTTAGGGTTAGTGTTAGGTTTAGGGTTAGGGTTAGGTTTAGAATTTAGGATTAGTGTTATGTTTAGAGTTAGGGTTAGGGATAGGTTAGTGTTAGGGTTAGGGTTAGGGTTAGAGGTTAAGGTTAGGGGTTGGGGTAGGGTTAGTGTTAGGGTTATGGTTCAGGTTAGGGTTAGTTTTAGTGTTAGGGTTAGGGTTAGGGGTTAGGTGTTAGGGTGAGGATTATGATTAAGCTTCGGGTTATGGTTTATTTTAGTGTTACGATTAGATTTAGGGTTAGCGTTAGGGTTAGTGTTAGAGTCAGAGTTAGGTTTACGGTTATGTTTAGGGCTAGGTTTAGGGTTAGGGTTAGGGGTTAGGTGTTAGGGATAGGGTTAGTGTTAGGTTTACGATTAGGTTTAGGTTTAGGTTTAATATTAAGGTCAGAGTTAGGTTTACAGTTAGGTTTAATGTTAGGTTTGGGTAGGGTTAGGTTAGGGTAAGGGGTTAGGTGTTAGGCATAGGGTTATGGTTAGGGTTAGAGTTCGGGTTAGGGTTAGGTTTACAGTTAGGTTTAGAGTTACGGATAGATTTTGTGTTAGAGTTAGTGTTTAGGGTAAGGGTTCGTGTTAGGGTTAGGTTTAGGATTAGGTTTAGGCTTATGGTTAGAGGGTAGCATTTGGTTTAGTGTTAGAGTTTAGATTTAGGTTTAGTGTTAGGTTTAGGCTTAGACGTTACTGTTAGAGTTAGTGTTAGGATTAGGGTTAAAGCTTAGGTTTAGGGTTGGGTTACAGTTAGGGTTAGGGTTAGGTTTAGAGTTTAGTGTTACGGTTAGTTTTAGTGTTAGTGTTAATGTTACGGTTAAGGTTAGGTTTAGAGTTAGGTTTAGTTTTAGGGTTAGGGTTAGGTTTAGGATTAGGGTTAGGTTTAGGATTAGGGTTAGGGTTATGGTTAGGCTTTTGGTTATGCTTAGGGTTGTTTAGAGCTATGGTTTAGGATTAGTGGTAGTGTTAGTGTTAGGTTTAGGGTTATGCTGGGATTAGGGTTAGGGTTAGGATTAGGGTTAGGGTGAGAAATTAAAGTCAGGGTTAGTTTAAGGGGTAGGTTTATGGTTAGGGTTACAGTCAGGGTTACGATTAGGGTTAGAGCTTATGGTTACGTTTATGGTTCAGTTAGGGTTATTGTTACATTTAGCATTAGATATTAGGGTTAGGCTTAGGGTTAGGGTAGTGTTAAGTTTAGGTTTAGGGTTAGGGCTTGGATTAGGGTTAGAATTTAGGGTTAGGTTTACGTTTAGGGTTAGTGTTAGGTGTAGGATTAGTATTTAGGGTTAGTGTTAGGGTTAGGGTTAGAGTTACGGTTAGACTTCAGATTACAGTTAGGATTGGGGTTATGATTAGGTTTAGGGTTAGGCTTAGGGTTAGGTTTAGGGTTATGGGTAGGTTTAGCATTAGGGTTAGGGTTTACTTGTTAGGGATAGGGTTAGTGTTATTGTAGGGTTAGGGTTAGGGTTACGGTTATGGTTATGGTTAGGTATTGTCTTAGCTTTAGGGTTAGGGTTACAGTTAGGCTTTGGGTTATGGTGAGGGTTAGAGATATGATTAGATTAGGGTTAGGGCTAGGGTTAGGGTTAGGGTTAGGGTTATGGTTAGAGGTTAGCATTCGGTTAAGTGTTAGAGTTAGGGTTAGGTTTAGGTTTAGGGTAAGGGTTAGGACAAGGTTTAGTGGTTATGTTTAGTGTTAGGATTATATTTAGTGCTTGGGTTAGTTTTAGAGGTTAGTTTTAGTGTTAGGATTAGGATGAGGGTTAGTGCTAGCATTAGGGTTAGGGGTTAGATTGGGTTAGGGTTAGTGTTAGGGTTTGGGTTAGTGTTAGTGTTAGGGTTAGGGTTATAGTTACGGTTAAGCTTATTACTGTTAGGGTTAGGGTTACGATTAGGTTTAGGGTTAGACTTAGGGTTATGGTTAGGTTTAGCATTAGGGATAGGTGTTACGTGTTAATGATAGGGCTAGGGTTAGGGTAGGGTTGGGGTTTGGTTTACCGTTAGGGTTAGGGTTAGGGTTAGGGTTAGGGTTAGCTTTAGGGTTAGGTTTTAGGGTTAATGTTAGGGTTAGTGTTAGGGTTAGGGTTACGGTTAGGCTTTGGGTTATGGTGTGGGTTAGAGTTATGATTAGGTTAGGGTTAGTGTTAGGGTTAGGTTTAGGTTTAGGGTTAGGTTTTGCGTTAGATGTAGTGTTAGGGTTAGGTTTATGGTTAGGGTTAGGATTATGGTTAGGGTTAGCGTTTTGGGTTAGGCTTAGGGTTAGGGTTAGTGTTATGTTAGGGTTAGGATTAGGTTGAGGTTTAATGTTAGGTTAGCATTAGGGTTAAAATTTAGATTTAGTGTTAGGTTTAGGCTTAGGGTTAGGGATAGGTTTAGGGTTAGGGTTAGTGTTAGAGGTTAGGTTTAGTGTTATGTTTAGGTTTAGGGTTAGGGTTAGAGGTATGTGTTTGGGTTTGTGTTAGTGTTAGGGTTAGCCTTATGGTTAGGGTTAGAGTTAGCATTATGGTTAGGGGTAGCATTTAGTGTTAGGCTTACTGTTAGTGTTAGTGTTATTGTTAGGGTTAGGATTAAGTTGATGATTAGTTTAAGTTTGGGTTAGAGTTACAAGTTAGGTTTCGTGTTAGGTTTAGGGTTAGGGTTAGAGATAGGTTTAGGGTTAGGGTTAGTGTTAGAGTTTAGGGTTAGTGTTATGTTTAGGGTTAGGGTTAGGGTTAGAGGTATGTGTTTGTGTTAGAGTTAGCGTTAGGGTTAGGGTTAAGGTTAGGGTTAGGGTTAGGTTTATCCTAGGTTTATTTTTAGGGTTAGGGTTAGGTATTATAGACACAGTTAGCTTTAGTTTAAGGGGTAGGGTTAGGGTTAGGGTAAGGGATTAATGTTAGATTTAGGGTTATGTTTAGGGTTAGGGTTATGGTTAGGGTTAGAGTTATGGTTAGGGTTAGTGTTAGATTTTAGTGTTAGTGTTAGGGTTAGTGTGAGGGTTAGGGTCAGTGTCACTTTTAGAGTTTAGGGTTAGCTTTAGGGTTAGGTTTAGGGGTAGAGTTAGGGTTATGGTTAGAGGTTAGCATACGGTTAAGTGTTAGAGTTAGCGTTAGGGTTATGTTTAGGGTTAGGGTTAGGGTTAGGGTAAGGGTTAGGACAACGGTTAGTGGTTAGGTTTAGGGTTAGGATTATGGTTAGTGATAGGGTTAGTTTTAGTGGTTAGTTTTAGTGTTAGAATTAGGGTTATGGTTAGTGTTAGCATTAGGGTTAGGGATTAGGTTGGGTTAGGTTTAGGGTTAGGGTTAGGGTTAGGGTTAATGTTAGAGGTTAGGTTTAGTCTTAGGGTTAGTGTTATGCTCAGTGTTTGGGTTATGATTAAGTTTAGCATTAGGGGTTAGCTGTTAGGGATTGGGTTAGTGTTAGTCTTTGTGTGACGGTTAGAGTTAGAGTTACGAATAGGTTTAGGGTTAGGGTTAGGGTTAGGGTTAGTTTTGGAGTTAAGATTAGGGTTAGGGTTAGGGGTTAGGTATTTTGATAGGGTTAGGGTTAGGGGTTAGGTATTTTGATAGGGTTAGGTTTAGGGTTAGTGTTCGATTTAGTGTTAGGGTTAGGGCTAGGGTTAGAATTAGTGTTACAGTTTAGGGTTAGGTTTAGGGTAAGGGTTAGGTTTAGGTTTAGGGCTAGGGTTAGGGCTATGGTTAGTGTTAGGGTTATGGTTAGAGGTTACCGTTTGGTTTAGGCTTAGAATTAGGGTTATGGTTAGGATTAGGCTTAGAGTTTATGGTTAGTGTTAGGGTTAGGAATTAAAGTCAGGCCTAAGGTTAGTTTAAGGGGCAGGCTTACAGTTAGGGTTACAGTCAGAGTTACGATTAGGGTTAAAGTTTATGGTTATAGGTAGGGTTATGGTTAGGGTTAGTGTTATGTTAGCGTTAGATGTTAGGGTTAGTGTTAGGGTTAGGGTTAGTGTTACGTTAGCGTTAGATGTTAGGGTTAGGGTTAGGTTTAGGATTACTGTTAGTGATAGGGTTAATTTTAGAGTTTAGTTTTAGTGTTAGGATTAGGGTTAGGTTTAGTGTTAGCATTAGGGTTAGGGGTTAAGTTGGGTTAGGTTTAGGGTTAGGGTTAGGGTTAGGGTTAGTGTTAGAGTTTAGGTTTAGGCTTAGGGTTAGGGTAATGCTCAGTGTTTGGGTTATGATTAAGTTTAGGGTTAGGGGTTAGTTGTTAGGGAGAGGGTTAGTGTTAGGCTTTGTGTGACGGTTACAGTTAGAGTTACGATTAGTTTTAGGGTTAGGGTTAGGGTTAGGGTTAATTTCAGGGTTAGTTTTGGAGTTAAGATTAGGGTTAGGGTTAGGGGTTAGGTGTTTCGATAGGGTTAGGTTTAGTGTTAGGGTTCGATTTAGGGTTAGGGTTAGGGTTAGGGTTAAAATTAGTGTTACAGTTAGAGTTTAGGGTTAGGTTTAGGGTAAGGGTTAGGGTTAGGTTTAGGGCTAGGGTTAGGGTTATGGTTAGAGTTAGGGTTATGGTTAGAGGTTAGCGTTTTGTTTAGGCTTAGAGTTAGGGTTATGGTTAGGATTAGGCTTAGAGATTATGGTTAGGGTTAGGGTTAGGAATTAAAGTCAGGCCAAAGGTTAGTTTAAGGGGCAGGGTTACACTTAGGTTTACAGTCAGGGTTACAATTAGGGTTAATGATTATGGTTATAGTTAGGGTTATGTTTAGTGTTAGTTTTAGGGTTAGTGTTACGTTTAGCGTTAGATGTTAGGGTTAGCGTTAGGGTTAGGGTTAGGCTTAAGTTTAGGTTGAGGGTTAGAGTTAGGGTTAGAAGTGAGGGTTAGGGTTAGGTTTAGGGTTAGGGTTAGCGTTAGGTTTAGGGTTAGAATTTAAGGTTAGTGTTAGGGTTAGGATTAGGGTTAGAGTTGCGGTTAGGCTTTGGATTACATTTAGGGTTAGTGTTATGATTAGGTTTAGGATTTGCCTTATGGTTAAGTTTTGGGTTACGGTTAGGTTTAGCCTTAGGGTTAGGGGTTACGTGTTAGGGATAGGGTTAGGCTTATGGTAGGGTTAGGGTTAGGTTTACGGCTATGCTTAGGGTTAGGTATATTGTTACCTTTAGTGTTAGGTTTTAGGGTTAGTGTTAGTGGTAGGGTAAGGGTTAGGGATATGGTTAGGCTTCGGTTTATGGTGAGGGTTAGAGTTATGATTAGGTTAGGGTTAGGTTTAGGTTTAGGTTTTGGTTTTGGATTAGATGTTAGGGATAGTTTTAGGGTTAGGTTAAGTGTTAAGGTCAGAGTTTAAGGTTAGTGTTAGGGTTAGATTTATGGTGAGCGGTTAGCATTAGGTTTGGTTTAGCTTTAGGGTTAAAGCTTAGGTTTAGGTTTAGGGTTAAGATTAGGGTTAGGGTTAGATGTTAGGGACAGGTTTAGGTTTAGGGTTAAGGTTAAAGCTTAATTTTGGGGTTAGGGTTAGTGTTAGTGTTAGTGTTAGGGTTAGGGTTAATTTTCTTGTGAGGGTTAGGGTTAGGGTTAGGGTTATGTTTAGTGGTTAGCATTTTTTTAGGGTTAGATTTAGGGTGAAGTTTAGCGTTAGGATTATGCATAGAGGTTATGGTTTGTGTTAGATTTAGGGTTAGGGTTAGCGTTAGAATTAGTCTTACAGTTAGAGTTTAGGGTTAGGTTTAGGGTAAGGGTTAGGTTTAGGGCTAGGGTTAGGATTATGGTTAATGTTAGGGTTATGGTTAGAGGTTAGTGTTTGGTTTAGGCTCAGAGTTAGCGTTAGGGTTAGGATTAGGCTTAGAGATTATGGTTATGGTTATGGTTAGTGTTAGGATTAGGAATTAAAGTCAGGCCTAGGGTTAGTTTAAGGGGTAGGGTTACAGTTAGGGTTACAGTCAGGGTTACGATTAGGTTTAAAGATTACGGTTATAGTTAGGGTTATGGTTAGGATTAATATTATGGTTAGCGTTAGATGTTAGGGTTAGGATTAGGGTTAGGGTTAAGTTTAGGTTTAGGGTTAGAGTTAGGGTTAGAAGTGAGGGTTAGGTTTAGATTTAGGGTTAGGGTTATTGTTAGGTTTAGGGTTAGTATTTAGGGTTAGTTTTAGGGTTAGGATTAGGGTTAGAGTTATGGTTAGGCTTCAGATTACAGTTAGGGTTAGTGTTATGATTAGGTTTAAGGTTAGCCTTAGGGTTAGGTTTAGGGTTAGGGTTATGTTTAGCGTTAGGTTTAGGGGTTACATGTTAGTTATAGGGTTAGGCTTATGGTAGGGTTAGGTTTACGGCTATGGTTTGGGTTAGGTATAGTGTTAGCTTTAGGGTTAGGTTTTAGGTTTAGTGTTAGTGTTAGGGTTAAGGGTTAGGCATATGGTTAGGCTTCGGTTTATGGTGCGGGTTAGAGTTATGATTAGGTTAAGGTTAGGTTTAGGGTTAGGGTTTGGGTTAGGGCTAGATGTTAGGGATAGTTTTAGGGATAGGGTTAGTGTTACGGTGAGAGTTTAAGGTTAGGGTTAGGGTTAGAGTTATGGTGAGCGATAAGTGTTAGGTTTGTTTTAGGGTTAGGGTTAAAGCTTAGGTTTAGCTTTAGGGTTATGGTTAGGGTTAGGATTAGATGTTAGGGACAGGTTTAGGTTTAGGGTTAGGGTTAGGGTTACATTTAGGTGAGGGTTAGGCTTAGGGTTAGGTTTAGGTTTAGGGTTATGTTTAGGGTTAGCGTTTAGTGTTAGGGTTAGTGTGAAGATTAGTGTTATGGTTAGCATTATGGTTAGGTTGAGGTTTAGGGTTAGTTTTAGGGTTAGGGTTAGAAATTATGTATAGTGTTAGGTTTATTGTTAGTGTTAGGAATAGGTTAGGGTTATGGTTAAGGTTAGGATTAGGCTTAGAGATTATGGCTAGGGTTAGGGTTAGGCTTATGGTTAGGGAAAGGGTAAGGGTAAGGTTTAGGATTAGGGTTAGTTATTAGTTTTAGGGTTAGGGTTGCAGTTAGGTTTAGGGTTAACTTTAGGTTTTAGTTTTAGGGTTAGGGTTAGGGATAAGGTTAGGGTTAGGACTACGGTTAGGGTTAGAGTTAGTGTTAGTGTTAGGGTTAGGATTAGAGGTATGGGTTAGGGTGAGGGTTAGGGTTAGGTTTAGTGTTAGGTTTAGTTTTAGGCTTAGGGTTGAATTTATCGTTCAAATTTAGGTTTATTGTTAGTTTTAGGGTTAGTGTTAGGGATAGGTTAGGGTTAGGGTTAGGGTTATGGTTAGCGGTATGTGTTAGGCTTAGGTTTAGGTGTAGGGCTAGGATTAGGGTTAGTGTTAGTGTTAGGGATAGGGTTACGGTTAGAGTTTGGTTATGTTTAGGGTTAGCGTTAGGGTTAGAGGTTAATTTTAGGTTTAGAGTTAGGGTTAGGGTTAGGTTTAGAGGTATGGCTTAGGGTAAGGTTTAGGGGTAGGGTTAGTGTTAGGGTTAGTGTTATGGTACATTTAGGGTTAGGTTTAGGGCTAGATATTACTGTCAGGGTTAGTGTAAGCTTAAGGGGTAGGGTTTGGGTTAGGTGAGAGTTAAGGCTTAGGGTTATGTTTAGAGTTTTGCTTTAGGTTTAGGGTTAGGGTTAGAGTTTAGGCTTAGGGTTAGGGTTAGGGTTAATGTTAGGGTTAGGATTAGAAGTTAAGGAGAGGGGTAGGGTTAGTGTTATGATTACGATTAGGGTTAGGGTTAGAATTACGGTTAGTGTTAGGGTTAGGTTTAGGGTTAGTGTTACCTCTAGGTTTACATTTAGGGTTACTGTTGGAGTTAGAAGTTGGTTTAGTGTTAGTGTTAGTGTTAGTGTTAGGGTTATGTTTAGAGTTAGAATTAGGGTTAGGGTTATATTTTTCAATTAGTGTTAGGGTTAGGGTTAGGGTTAGTGTTATGGTTAGAGGTTAGGGTTAATGTTAGTGTTATGGTTATGATTAGAAGTTAGCGTTAGGTTTAGGGTTAGAGTTGGGTTTAGGGTTAGGGTTAGGGTTAGGCTTAGACATTATGGTTAAGTTTAGGGTTAGGGTTAGGGTTAAAACTTAGGTTTAGGGTTAGGGTTAGTGTTAGGGTTAGAGTTACGGTTAGGGTTAGGTTTCGTGTTAGGGTTAGTGTTAGGATTAGGTTTAAGGGTTAGGTGTTATGGAGAGGTTTAGGGTTAGGCTTTGGATTATGGTTAGTGTTAGTGTTACGAATAGGTTTAGGGTTAGGGTTAGGGTTATTGTTAAGGTTAGGTTTACTGTTAGTTTTAGGGTTAGGTTTAGGTTTAGGGTTAGGGGTTTAGTGTTAGGGATAGGATTAGGGTTATGCTTAGGTTAATGGTTAGTGTTAGGGTTAGGGTTTGGGTTAGGTTTACGGTTAGTTGTAGGGTTATGGTTTGTTTTAGGGTTAGGGTTAGGCTTTAGGTTTCGGGTTAGAGTTAGGGTTAGGATTAGCGTTAGGGTTACAGTTAGAGTTTAGCTTTAGGTTTAGTGTTATAATTTGGTGTTAGGGTTAGGGTTAGGGTTAGGGTTAGGCTTAGAGTTTATGGTTAGGCTTAGTATTAGGGTTATTGTTAAAGCTTAGGTTTTGTGTTAGGGTGAAGTTTAGGATTAGGGTTAGTGTTAGGGTAAGGGTTAGATTTATGGGTTAGGGTTATGATTATGGTTAGGGTTAGGGTTATGCTAGCATTAGGGTTAGTGTTAGGGTTAGTGTTAGGTTTAGGTTTAGGATTAAAAGTCAGGGTTAGGGGTAGAGTTAGGTTTATGTTTACAGTTAGGATTAGGGTAATTGTTAGGCTTAGGGTTACTGGTTAGATGTTAGGGAGAGGATTAAGATTAGGCTTCAGGTTACGGTTAGTGTTACGATTAGGTTTAGGGTTAGGCTTAGGGTTAGGGTTAGGGTTAGGGTTAGTTTTAGGGTTAGGTTTACAGTTAGGTTTGGGGTTTGGTGTTAGGGATAGGGTTAGGGTTAGTTTTAGTGTTAGGTTTAGGGTAAGTGTTAGGTTTATGGTTAGGGTTAGGGTTAGGAATCGTGTTAAGTTTAGGGTTAGGGTTTAGGGTTAGGGTTTAGGATTAGGTTTAGGGTTACGTTTAGGATTACAGTTAGAGTTAGCATTAGGTTTAGATGTTAGGGTTAGGTTTAGGGTTACCATTGTGGTTAGGGTTAAGGTTCGGGTTAGTGTTATGGATAGAATTTAGATTTAGGTTTAGGTTTAGAGTTAGGGTTAAGTTTAGGGTTAGGGTTACGGTTAGAGGTTAGCGTTAGGTTTAGTGTTAGAGTTCGGGTTTAGGTTTAGGGTTAGATTTAGGCTTAGAGATTATGGTTAAGGTTATTGTTAGGTTTAGGGTTAAAACTTAGGTTCAGGTTTAGGGTTAGGGTTAGGGTTAGCGCTAGGGTTAGGGTTAGGGTTAGGGTTAGGTTTAGAGTTTGGTTTAGTTTTAGGCTTAAGGCTGGGTTAGGTTAAGGGTTAAAACTTAGGTTTAGTGTTAGTTTTAGGGTAAGGGATAGGAATAGGTTAGTGTTAGGGTTAGGGTTAGTGTTAGATGCTAAGTTTAGGATCAGGACTAGGGTTTGGGTTAGAGGTATGTGTTAGGGTTAGGTTTAGGGGTAGGGTTAGGATTAGCATTAGTGTTAGGGTTAGGGAGAGGGTTACTGTTAGGCTTTGGGTTATGGTTAGGTTTAGGTTTATGGTTATGGTTAGCTTTAGGTTTAGGTTGAGGTTTAGGGTTACAGTTAGGTTTAGTGTTAGAAGTTAGGTTTAGTGTTAGGTTTAGGGTAAGGGTTGGGATAGGTTAGTGTTAGGGTTATGGTTAGGGTAAGAGGTTAAGGTTAAAGTTAGTGCTCGGGTTAGGGTTAGGGTTATGGTGAGATGTATGGGTTAGGGTTTGGTTTAGTGGTAGGGTTATAGTTAGGGTTAGGGTTATGGTAGGTTTAGGGTTAGTTTTATGGCTAGGTATTACAGTCAGGGTTAGTGTTAGTTTAATGGGTAGGGTTCAGGTTAGGGTTAGGGTTAGGCTTAGAGTTATGTTTAGAGGTTAGCTTTACATTTAGGGTTAGGATTAGGGTTAGAGTTTAGGGTTAAAGTTAGGCTTAGTGTTAGTGTTAGGGTTAATGTTAGGGTTAGGATTAGAAGTTAGGGTTATGGGTAGGGTTAGGGTTATGATTACGTTTAGGGTTAGGGTTAGGGTTAGGTTTAGGGTTAGGGTTGGTGTTAGGTTGAGGGTTAAGGTTAGGTTTAGGTTTAGGGTTAGGATTACTGTTATGGTTAGAAGTTACTTTAGTGTTAGTGTTATGGTTAGGGTTAGGGATATAGTTAGAGTTAGAGTTAGGATTAGGGTTTGATTTTAGGGTTAGGTTTAGGGTTAGGGTTAGTGTTACGGATAGAGTTTAGGGTTAAGATTAGGGTTAGGTTTAGGGTTAGTGGTTAGCATTAGGTTTAGGGTTAGAGTTGGGTTTAGGGTTAGGGTTACGGTTAGGCTTAGATTTTATGTTTAATGTTAGGGTTAGGTTTAGTTTTAGTGTTAGAGTTAGTATTAGGGTTTAAGGTTAAGTTTAGGTTTAGTGTTACGTTTAGGTATAGGGTTAGATGTATGGGTTAGGGTTAGGGTTAGCTTTAGTGTTAGGGTTAGGTTTAGAGTTACGTTTAGTTTTAAGCTTAGATTTATGGTTAGGTTTAGGGTTAAATTTAGATTAGGGTTAGGGTTAGGCTTAGGGTTAGAGGTTAAGGTAAGGGTTAATGTTAGGATTATGGTTAGGGTTAGATATTTGGGTTAGGGTTAGTTTTAGGGATAGGGTTAGGATTATGGTTAGTGTTAGGCTTAGGGATAGGGTTACGGTTAGGCTTTGGGTTATGGTTAGGTTTAGGGTTAGGGTTATGGTTAGGTTTAGGATTAGTTTGAGGTTTAGAGTTAGTGTTAGGGTTAGGTTTAGAAGCTAGGTTTAGTGTTAAGTTTAGGGTTAGGGTTAGGGATAAGTTAGTGTTAGGGTTAGGGTTAGGATTAGAAGTTAAGGTTAGGGTTAGGTTTAAGGGTAGTGTTAGAGTTAGGGTTAAGGTTATGGTAGGTTTAGGGTTAGGGTTAGGGCTAGGTATTACTATCAGGGTTAGTGTTAGTTTAAGGGTTAGGGTTTGGATTAGGGTTAGGGCTAGGCTTAGGGTTATGTTTAGAGTTTAGCTTTAGGTTTAGTGTTAGGCTTAGGGTTGGAGTTTATTGTTAGCGTTAGGGTTAGGGTTGCAGTTAGGATTAGAAGTTAGGGTTACGTGTAGAGTTAGGGTTATTATTACGGTTAGGTTTATGGTTAGGTTTAGTGTTAGTGTTAGGATTAGGGGTTGAGGTTTAGAGTTAGAGTTAGGGTTAGGGTTAGAAGCTAGGTTTAGTGTTAAGTTTAGGGTTAGGGTTAGGGATAAGTTAGTGTTAGGGTTAGGGTTAGGATTAGAAGTTAAGGTTAGGGTTAGGTTTAGGGGTAGTGTTAGACTTAGGGTTATGGTTATGGTAGGTTTAGGGTTAGGGTTAGGGCTAGGTATTACTATCAGGGTTAGTGTTAGTTTAAGGGGTAGGGTTCAGATTAGGGTTAGGGCTAGGCTTAGGCTTATGTTTAGAGTTTAGCTTTAGGTTTAGTGTTAGGGGTTAGGTGTTAGGGAGAGGGTTAGGGTTAGGGGTAATGTTAGGGTTAGGGTTAGGGTTATGGTTAAGGTTAGTGTAGGGTTAGGGTTAGTGGTTAGTTGTTAGGGAGAGGATTAAGGTTAGCCTTTGGGTTACGGTTAGTGTTAGTTTCATGATTAGGTTCAGTGTTAGGCTTATGGTTAGGGTTAGTATTAAGGTCAGAGTTAGGTTTACCGTTAGGTTTAGGGTTAGGTTTAGGCTTAGGGTTAGGGGTTAGGTGTTAGGGATATGGTTAATGTTAGGGTTAGGGTTAGGGTTAGGTTTATGGTTAGGTTTGGGTTTATGGATAGTGTCAGGTTTAGGGTTAGGTTTCAGAGTTAGGGTTAGGGTTAGGTTTAGGTTTAGAATTAGGTTTAGGCTTTAGGGTAAAGACTAGCATTAGGTTTAGTGTTAGAGACTGGTGTTAGGGTTATGCTTAGTGTTAGGCTTAGAGGTTATGGTTAGGGTTTGTGTTAAAGCTTAGGTTTAGGGTTAGGGTTACAGTTAGAATTAGTGCTAAGTTTAGAGGTTAGTGCTAGGGTTAGGTTTAGAGTTAGTGTTAGTGCTAGGGTTAGGGTTACATTTAGAGTTAGGTTTAGGTATAGGATTAGGGTTAGGATTAGGATTACAATTTATGTTTAGGATAGGTTTAGGGTTCAGGTTATGTTTAAGGATAGGGTTAGGGCTAGGTTTAGGGTTAGAGTTAGAGGTTAGGTGTTAGCGACAGGGTTAGGGTTTGCCTTCCGGTTACGATTATTTTTTGCATTACGATTAGGTTCAGGCTTAGGGTTAGGGTTAAGGTTAGGGTTATGTTTAGTATTAGGGTTATATTTAGAGGTAGGTTAGGCTTCAGATTACGGTTAGCGTTAGGGTTACGATTTTCTTTAGTTTAAGGCTTAGGGTTAGGGTTAGTTTTAGGGTTAGTTTAAGGGTTAGTTTTAGGGTTAGGTTCAGTGTTAGGCTTAGGGCTTAGGTGTTATGGATAGGGTTAGGGTTAGGGTTAGGTTTAAGGTTAGGGTTAGTGTTAGGGCTAGTGTTAGGTTTAGAGTTAAGGTTATCATTAGTGTTAGGGTTAAGGTTAGGTTTATTGTTATGTTTAGGGTTAGAGTTTAGGGTTATGGTTAGTTTAGTGTTAGGGTTAGTTTTAGGGTTAGGGTTAGTGTTAGGGTTAGGGATAGGGTTATGATTAGGGTGAGGATTAAAGTTTAGGTGTTAGGAAGAGCGTTAGGGTTAGGATTTGGGTTAGGGTTAGGGTTAGGGCTCTAATTAACTTTACAGTTAGGGTTAGGGTTAGAGTTAGGGTTTGTTTTAGAGTTAGGGTTATGGTTAGAATTAGCGGTTAGGTGTTAGGGATAGTGTTAGTCTTAGTGTTAAGTTTAGGTTTAGGGTTAGGATTAGGGACAGTGTTAGGGTTAGGATTAGTGTTAGTGCTTAAGTTTAGGGTTAGGATTATGGTTAGTGTTAGGGTTAATTTTAGAGCTTAATGTTCGTGTTAGTGTTAGGGTTAGGGTTAGAGTTAGGCTTAGGTTTAGGGTTAGGTTTAGTGTTAGGTTAAGGGTAGTGTTAGGATAAGTATTTAGGTTTAGGGTTAGGATTAGGTTTAGGTTTAGGGTTAGGGTTAGGGTAGGGTGAGGTTTGGTGTTAGGGTTAGTTTTAGATGTATGGGTTAGTGTTAGGCTTAACCTTAGGTATAGCGTTATGGTAGCTTTAGGGTTAGGGTTAGTGTTAGAGTTTAGGTTTAGCGTTAGAGTTGTGGTTAGGGTCAAGGTTAGGATAGGGTTAGAAGTAAGGGTTAGGGTTAGGTTTAGGGGTAGGCTTAGATTTAGGGATATTGTTATTGTAGGTTTAGGGTTAGGGTTTGGGTTAGCTATTATGGTCAGTGTTAGGGTTAGTTTAAGGGGTAGGGTTAGGGGTATGGTTAGGGATTAATGTTATGTTTAGGGTTAGGTTTATATTTAGGGTTACGGTTAGTGTTAAGGTTAGGGTTAGAGATTAGGATTAGCGTTAGATTTAGGGTTAGTATTAGGGTTAGGGTTAGGTTTAGGGTTAAATTTTAGGGTTAGTGTTACATTTGGGTTAGGGTTATTTTTAGGGTTAGAATTAGAATTTAGGGTTAGAGTTAGGTATAGGGTCAGTGTTACAATTACGGTTAGAGTTAGGTTTAGGTTTAGGTTTAGGTGTTAAGTGTTTGGAAGACGCTTATGGTTAGGCTTCGGTTTAGGGTTAGTGTTAGGGTTAGGTTAAGGGTAGTGTTAGGATAAGTATTTAGGTTTAGGGTTAGGATTAGGTTTAGGGTTAGGGTTAGGGTTAGGTTAGGGTTAGGGTGAGGTTTGGTGTTAGGGTTAGTTTTAGATGTATGGGTTAGTGTTAGGCTTAACCTTAGGTATAGCTTTATGGTAGCTTTAGGTTAAGGTTAGTGTTAGAGTTTAGGTTTAGCATTAGAGTTGTGGTTAGGGTCAAGGTTAGGATAGGGTTAGAAGTAGGGGTAGGCTTAGATTTAGGGATATTGTTATTGTAGGTTTAGGGTTAGGGTTTCGGTTAGCTATTATGGTCAGTGTTAGGGTTAGTTTAAGGGGTAGGGTTAGGGGTATGGTTAGGGATTAATGTTATGTTTAGGGTTAGGTTTATATTTAGGGTTACGGTTAGTGTTAAGGTTAGGGTTAGAGATTAGGATTAGCGTTAGATTTAGGGTTAGTATTAGGGTTAGGGTTAGGTTTAGGGTTAAATTTTAGGGTTAGTGTTACATTTGGGTTAGGGTTATTTTTAGGGTTAGAATTAGAATTTAGGGTTTGAGTTAGGTATAGGGTCAGTGTTACAATTACGGTTAGAGTTAGGTTTAGGTTTAGGTTTAGGTGTTAAGTGTTTGGAAGACGCTTATGGTTAGGCTTTGGTTTAGGGTTAGTGTTAGGGTTAGGGCTTCTGTATTAGGGATAGAGTTAGCGTTAGGGTTACAGTTAGGGTTAGGGTTAGAGTTAGTTTAGGGTAAGGTTTAGGGTTAAGGATAGTGTTAAGTTTAGAGTTAAGTATAATGTTAGTGTTAGGTTTAGGGTTAGTTTCAGGGTTAGGTTTAGGGTAAGAGTTTAGTTTTAGGGTTAGGTTTAGTGTTAAAGTTAGGGTTAGGGTTAGGTTTAGGATTACAATTTATGGTTGGGCTAGGGTTAGTTTTAGGGTTATGTTTAAGGTTAGGGTTAGGGCTAGGTTTAAGTGTAGTGTTCTGGGTGAGGTGTTAGGGAGGGAGTTAGAGTTAGGCTTCAGGTTACGGTTAGGTTTTGGGTTACAATTAGAATTAGGCTTAGGGTTATGGTTATGGTTAGGGTTAGGGTTAGGTTTAGATTTAGAGTTAGATTTAGAGGTGGGGTTAGGGTTAGGGTTAGGTATTTCTGTCAGGTTTCATGTTAGTTAAGGTGTAGAGATAGGGTTAGAGCAAGGGATTAATGCTAGGTTTAGGGTTAGGGTTATGGTTAGGTTTAGGGTTAGGGTTAGAATTACAAGTTAGTGTTAGTGGTAGGGTTAGGATTATGGTTATGGTTAGGGTTAGGGTTAATTTTAGGTTTAGGGTTCGGGGTTATCAGTTAGGGAGAGGTTTAAGGTTAGGCTTCGGATTACGGTTAGCGTTAGGGTTACGATTAGATTTGGGGTAAGGCTTAGGGTTAGGGTTAGTGTTAGGGTTAGTTTTAGATTTAGATTTAGGGTTAGGTTTAGCGTTATGGTTAGAGGTTAGGTGTTAGGGATAGGGTTAGGGTTAGGTTTAGGTATACGGCTAGGGTTAGGTTTTAGGGATAGTGTTAGGTTTAGAGTTAGGGTTTAGGGTTAGTACTAGGGTTAAGGTTAGGGTTAGGTTTAGGGTTAGAGTTTAGGGTTATGGTTAGGTTACGGTTAGGCTTAGCGTTAGTTTTAAGTAAGTGTTAGGTTTAGGGTTACGATTAGGGTGAGGATTAGAGCTTAGGTGTTAGGAAGAGGGTTAGGATTAGGCTTTTGTTTAGGTTAGGGTTACCGTTATGATTAGGTTTAGTGTTAGGGTTAGGGTTAGATTTAGGGTTAGTTGTAGATTTAGGCTTAGGGTTAGGGTTTGGGTTTAGGTGTTAGGGATAGTGTTAGGGTTATTGTGAGGTTTAGGTTTAGGGTTAGGGTTAGGGATAGTGTTAGTTTTATTGTTAGGGTTTGTGGTTAAGTTTAGGATTAGGATGGCAGTTAGGGTTAAGGTTAGGGTTAGGGTTAGGGTTAGGGTTAGTGTTAGAATGAGGTTTCGGGATAGGGTTAGGTTTAGGGTTAGAATTGAGGTTTAGTGTTAGGTTTAGGGTTAGTGTTAGGGATAGTTTTAGGGTTAGGGTTAGTGTTAGAGGTTAGGGTTGTAGTTAGGGTCAAGGTTATGGTAGGGTTAATAGTAATATTTAGGGTTAGGTTTAGGTATAGAGATAAGTTTAGAAATAGTTTTATGGTAGGTTTAGGGTTAGTGTTCGGGTTAGGTATTATGTTCAGTGTTAGGGTTAGTTTAAGGGATAGGCTTTGACTGAGGGTTAGGGATTACTGTTAGCTTTAGTGTTAGGTTTACGGTTATTGTTAGGATTAGGATTAGTGTTAGGGTTAGGGTTAGTGTTTAGGATTAGTGTTAGGTTTAGTGTTAGTGTTAGGGTTAGGGTTAAGTTTAGGGTTAAATTTTAGGGTTAGTTTACGTTTAGGGTTATGGTTATTTTTCAGCTTAGGATTAGAATTTAGTGTTAGAGCTAGGTTTAGTGTTAGGGTTATGGTTATGATTAGAATTATGGTTAGGTTTAGGTTTAGGTGTTAAGTGTTAGGAAGAGGGTTATGGTTAGGCTTCGTGTTACGGTTAGGGTTAGGGTTAGGTTTATAGTGAAGTTTAGTGTTAGGGATAGTGTTAGGGTTAGGGTTAGTGTTAGGGTTAGGCTTAGGGTTAGGGTTACAGTTAGGGTTAAAGTTTAGGCTTAGTGTTAGGTTTAGGGGTAAGGTTAGGGTTAGGTTTAGGATTACATTTTATGGTTTGGGTAGTGTTAGAGTTAGGGTTACATTTAAGGTTATGGTTAGGGCTAGTTTTAGGTTTAGAGTTAGAGGTTAGGTGTTAAAGAGAGTATTAGTGTTAGGCTCCCAGTTACGGTTAGGTTTTGCATTAAGATTAGGTTTAGGCTTAAGGTTATGGTTAGGGTTAGGGTTAAGTTTAGGCTTAGGGTTAGATTTAGAGGTAGGGTTAGGGTTTGGGTTAGGGGTTAGGTGTTAGTGACAGGTTTAAGGTCAGTGTTAGGTATTACAGTCAGGCTTTGCGTTAGTTTAAGGGGTAGAATGAGGGTTAGGGTAAGAGATTAATATTAGGTTTAGGGTTACGGTTATTATTAGGTTTAGGGTTAGGGTTAGGATTAAAAGTTAGGGTTAGTTGTACGGTTAGGATTACGGTTATGGTTAGGGTTAGGGTTAGTGTTAGGGTTATTTTTAGGGTTAGGGTTAGTGTTAGGTTTAGGGTTTAGGTGTTTGGGATAGAGTTAGGGTTAGGTTTACGTTTAGGGTTTGGGCTACTGTTAGGTTTAGATTTAGGCTTTAGGGTTAGTGTTAGGGTTAAGGTTACATTTAGGGTTAGGTTTAGTGTTAGATTTTAGGGTTATGGTTAGGTTAGTGTTAGGGTTAGTTTTAGGGTTAGGGTTAGTGTTAGGGTTAGGGTTAGTGTTATGATTAGGTTGAGGATTAGAGGTTAGGTTTTAGTAAGAGGGTTAGGGTTAGGCTTTGTGTTTGGGTTAGTGTTAGGGCTACAATTAGGTTTACAGTTAGGATTAGGGTTATTTTAGGGTTTGTTTTAGAGTTAGGGTTAGTGTTACAGTTAGGTGTTAGGTGTTAGGGGTAGTCTTAGTGTTAGGTTTAGGTTTAGAATTAGGATTAGGGATAGTGTTTGCGTTAGGATTAGAGTTAGTGGTTAAGTTTAGGATTAGGATTACGGTTAGTGTTAGCAGTAAGTTTAGAGTTTAGTGGTCGTGCTAGTGTCAGGGTTAGGGTTAGTGTTAGGGTGAGGGTTAGAGTTAGGTTTTGGGTTAGGTTTAGGTTTAGTGTTAGTGTTAGTATTAGGTTTAAGGGTAGTGTTAGGATTAGAATTTAGGGTTATGTTTAGGGTTAGGATTAGGTTTAGGGGTAGGGTTAGGTGTTAGCTGTTAGCGATAAGTTTAGGGCTAGAGTTAGTGTTAGGGTTATGGTTAGCATTATCTTTAGGTTAAGGGTTAGGGTTAGGGTTAGAGTTAAATGTTAGGATTAAGGTTTGCATTAGAAGTTTGGTTTAGTGTTAGTTTTAGTGTTAGAATTAGGGTTAGTGTTAGGGTTACAGGTTAGTGTTAGTTTTAGAGTTAGTTTTAGGGTTAAGGTTAGGGTTAGGATTAGGTTTATTGTTAGACGTATGTGTTAGGGTTAGGTTTAGGGTTAGGTATAGGTTTAGGGTTATAGTTAGGTTTAGGTTTGTGGTTAGGGTTAGTGTTAGAGGTATGGGTTAGGGTTAGGGTTAGCGTTAGGTTTAGGGTTATGGTAGCTTTAGGTTTAGGGTTAGAGTTAGAGGGTAGATTTAAGTTTAGGGTTGTGGTTAGGGTCAAGGTTAGGATAGGGTTAGAAGTAAGGTTTAGGTTTTGGTTTAGGGGCAGGGTTAGGTTTAGGGATATTGTTATGGTAAGTTTAGGGTTAGGGTTCAGGTTAGCTATTATGGTCAGTCTTAGGGTTAGTTTAAGGGGTAGGGTTAGGGGTAGGGTTACGGATTAATGTTATGTTTAGGGTTAGGTTTATGGTTAGGGTTAGGGTTAGGGTTTGTGTTAGGTATTATTGTCAGGCTTCAGGTTAGTTTAAGGTGTAGAGATAGGGTTAGGGTAAGGGATTAATGTTAGGTTTAGTGTTAGGGTTATGGTTAGGTTTAGGGTTAAGCTTAGGATTAGCAGTTAGTGTTAGTGGTAGGGTTAAGATTATGGTTACGTTTAGGGTTACGGTTAGTTTTAGGGTTAAGGTTAGGGGTTAGGGGTTCGGGAGAGGTTTAAGGTTCGGCTTTGGATTACGGTTAGAGTTAGCATTACGATTAGCTTTGGGATAAGGCTTAGGGTTAGGGTTAGCGTTAGGGATAGTTTTATTGTTAGATTTAGGGTTAGGTTTAGCGTTAGTGTTAGGTGTTAGATGTTAGGGATAGGGTTAGTGTTAGGGTTAGGGTTAGGGTTAGTGTTAGGTTTAGAGTTAGGTTTTAGGGTTAGTGTTAGGGTTAAGGTTAGGGTTAGGGTTAGGTTTAGGGTTAGAGTTCAGGGTTATGGTTAGGTTAGTGTTAGGGTTTGCCTTAGTGTTAGGGTAAGGTTTAGGGTTAGGTTTAGTGTTATGATTAGGCTGAGGATTAGAGGTTAGATGTTAGGAAGATGGTTAGGTTTAGGCTTTGGGTTCGGTTTAGGGTTAGCATTAAGATTAGTTTTATTGTTAGGGTTAGGGTTAGGGTTAGATTTAGGGTTAATTTTAGAGTTAGGGTTAGTATTAGTGTTAGAGGTTAGTTTTAGGTTTAGAGTTAGCTTTAGGGTTAAGGTTAGGGTTAGGGTTTGGTTTAGGGTTAGATGTAGGGTTTAGGGTTAGGGTTAGGGTTAGGTTTAGGTTTAGATTAGGTTTAGGTTTAAGGTTAGATTCAGTGTTAGAGGTATGGGTTAGGGTTAGGTTTAGGGTTAGTTTTAGGTTTATGGTAGGTTTAGGGTTAGGGTTAGAGATAGAGGTTAGTGTTAAGGTCAGGTTTGGATTAGGGTCAAGGTTTGGGTGGGGTGAGAAGTAAGGATTAGGGTTAGTTTTAGAGGTAGGGTTAGGTTTAGGGATAGTGTTTTGGTATGTTTAGGGTTAGGGTTCGGGTTAGGTACTATGGTCAGTATTAGGGTTAATTTTAGGGGGTTGGATTAGGTTTAGGGTTAGGGATTAATGTTAAGTTTAGTGTTAGGTTTACGGTTCGGGTTAGGATTAAGATTAGTGTTAGGGTTAGGGATAGAGTTTAGCATTAGATTTAGGTTTAGGGTTAGTGTTAGGGTTAGTGTTAGCGTTAGGCTTAAGTTTAGGGTTAAATTTAAGGGTTAGGGTTACGTTTAGTGTTAGGGTATTTTTTAGGTTTAGGATTAGTGTTACGATTAGTTTTAGTGTTAGGGTTAGGGTTAGATTTAGGGTTAGTTTTAGAGTTATGATTAGGGTTAGGTTTTGGGGTTAGGTGTTAGGGATAGTGTTAGGGTTAGTGTTAGGTTTAGGGTTAGCTTTAGTTTTAGGAATAGAGTTACGGTTAGGGATAGTGTTTGTAGTTAAGTTTAGGGTTAGGATTACGGTTAATGTTAGGTTTAAGTTTGGAGGTTTGTGTTCATGTTAGGGTTAGGCTTAGTATTCGTGTTAGGGTTAGGGTTTGGGTTAGGGTTTGAGTTATGCTTAGGTTTTGTTTTAGGTTTATGTTTAGGGTTATGGTTAGGGTTAGGTTTAGGGGTAGTTTTAGGATTAGAATTTAGGGCTAGGGTTAAGGTTAGGATTAGGTTTAGGTTTAGGGTTAGGTGTTAGGTGTTAGCGTTAAGGTTAGGGTTAGGGTTAGACTTATGGTTAGAGTTTAACGTTAGGCTTAGGGTTAGGGTTATGGTCAGGTTTAGAGTTAAAGGTTAGTATTAAGGTTAGGTTTAGAAGTTTGGTTTAGTGTTAGTGTTTGGGTTAGTGTTAGTGTTAGAGGTTAGTGTTAGGTTTAGAGTTAGGTTTAGGGTTAATGTTAGGGTTAGGGTTAGGATTAGCTTTAGGGTTAGAGGTATGGTTTAGGGTTAGGATTAGGGTTAGAGTTATGGTTAGGGTTATGGTTATGGTTAGGTTTACGGTTAGGGTTAGGTTTAGGGTTAGGATTAGTGTTAATGTTAGAGGTATGAGGTAGGGTTAGGGTTAGGTTTAGTTTTAGGGTTATGGTACTTAGGGTTATGGTTAGTGATAAAGGTTAGTGTAAGGTTAGGGTTGTGGTTACTGTCAGGGTTTGGGTAGGGATAGAAGTAAGGGTTAGGGTTAGGTTTAGGGATAGGGTTAGTTTTAGGGATAGTGTTATGGTAGGTTTAGGGTTAGGGTTCGGGTTAGGTATTATCGTCAGTGTTAGGGTTAGTTTAAGGGTTAGGGTTCGGTTTAGGGCTAGGGATTAATGTTAGGTTTATGGTTAAGTTTATGATTCGTGTTATGGTTAGGGATAGTGTTAGGGTTAGGGTTAAAGTTTAGGATTAGTGTTAGGTTTAGGGTTTGTGTTAGGGTTAGTGTTAGGGTTAGGGTTAGGTTTAGGGTTAAATTTTAGGTTTGGGTTTCCATTTAGTGTTAGGGTTATTCTTAGGGATAGGATTAGAATTTAGGGTTAGAGTTAGGTTTAGGGTTAGGGTTACTGTTACGGTTAGGGTTAGGGTTAGGGTTAGGTTTAGTTTTAGGTGTTGAATGTTGGGAAGAGTTTAATGGTTATTCTTCTGGTTATGGTTAGGGTTAGGGTTAGTGTTAGAGGTTAGGTATTTGGGATAGAGTTATTGTTATGGTTAGGGTTAGGGTTAGGGTTAGGATTCAGTTTAGGGTAAAGTTTTAGGGTTAGGGATAGTGTTAGGTTTAGGATATTTTTATGGTTAGGGATAGTGTTAGGGTTAGGTTTAGGATTAGGGTTAGGTTTAGTGTTAGAGTTTACTTTTAGGGTTAGGTTTAGGTTTAAGGTTTTTTTTAGGGTTAGGTTTAGGATTACAAGTTATGATTGGGGTAGGGTTAGTTTCAGGGTTACATTTAAAGTTAGGATTAGGGCTAGGTTTAGGGTTAGAGTTTAGTTTTAGGGTAAGGTTTAGGCTTAAAGTTACGGTTAGGGTTAAGTTTAGGATTAAAATTTATGGTTGGAGTAGGGTTAGTTTTAGGGATAATTTAAGGTTAGGTTTAGGGCTAGGTTTTGTTTAGAGTTAGGTGTTAGGTGTTAGGGTGAGGGTTAGAGTTAGGCTTCTGGTTATGGTTAAGTTTTGGGTTACAATTAGGTTTAGGCTTAGGGTTAGGTTTAGGGTTAGGGTTAGGTTTAGTATTTGGGTTAGATTTAGAGGTAAGTTTAGGGTAAGGGTTAGGGGTTAGTTGTTAGCGACAGGGTTAGGGGTAGGGTTAGTGGTATGTATTACAGTCAGGCTTCGGGTTAATTTAAGTGGTAGTTTTAGTGTTAGGGTAATGGATTAATGTTAGGTTTAGGGTTAGGGTTATGGTTAGGTTTAGGTTTAGGGTTAGGATTAGAACTTAGGGTTAGTGGTACTGTTAGGATTATGGTTACAGTTATTGTTAGGGTTAGTGTTGGGATTAGGGTTTAGGGGTTAGGTGTTAGCACGAGGCTTAAGTGTAAGCTTCGGGTTATGGTTAGGGTTAGGGTTATCATTAGCTTTAGGGTAAGGCTTAGGGTTAGGGTTAGTGTTAGGGTTAGTTTAGTGTTAGATTTAGGGATAGGTTTAGCGTTAGGGTTAGGGCTTAGGTGTTAGGGATAGGGTTAGGGTTAGGGTTAGGTTTACGGTTAGGGTTAGGGTTAGGGATAGTGTTAGGTTTAGAGTTAGGTTTTAGGGTTAGTATTAGGGTTAATGTTGTTTTAGGGTTAGGGTTAGGGTTAGAGTTTAGGGTTATGTTTAGGTTAGGGTTAGGGTTATAGTTAGGCTTAGGGTTAGGGATAGGGTTTGGGTTAGGGTTATGATTAGTGTGAGGATTAGAGGTTAGGTGTTAGGGTTTAGGCCTTTGGGTTAGAGTTATGGTTAGGGTTATGATTAGTTTAGGTTTAGGGTTAGCGTTAGAATTAGGGTTAGTTTTAGAGTTAGGGTTAGGGTTAGGGTTAGGGCTTAGGTGTTAGGGATATTGTTAGAGTTAGTGGTAGGTTTAGGGTTAGGGTTAGGGATAGTGTTAGGGCTAGAGGTTATTGTTAGGTTTAGAGTATGGTTTAGGGTTAAGGTTAGGGTTAGGGTTAGGTTTAGGGTTAGAGGTTCCTGTTAGTGTTATGGATAGTGATAGGGTTAGGGATAGGGTTAGGGTTATGGTTAGGTTTAGGTTTAGGGTTATGGTTAGGTTTAGTGTTAGGGTTAGGGTTAGTGTTAGAGGTATGGGTTAGGGTTAGGGTTGGAGTTTGGTTTAGGTTTATGGTAGGATTAGGGTTAGGGTTAGTGTTATGGTTAGGTTTAGGTTTAGGTTTAGGGTTATGGTTAGGTTTAGGGTTAGGGTTAGGGTTAGTGTTAGAGGTATGGTTTAGGGTTAGGGTTGGAGTTTGGTTTAGGTTTATGGTAGGATTAGGTTTAGGGTTAGTGTTATGGTTAGGTTTAGGTTTAGGGTTATGGTTAGGTTTAGGGTTAGGGTAAAGGGTTAGTGTTAGAGGTATGGGTTAGGGTTAGGGTTGGAGTTTGGTTTAGGGTTATGGTAGGATTAGGGTTAGGGTTAGTGTTATGTATTACAGTCAGTATTTGTGTTAGTTTAAAGGATAGCGTTAGGGTTAATTGTAGGGATTAATGTTAATTTTAGTGTTAGGTTTATGGCTAGGGTTACGATTAGGGTTAGGGTTAGTGTTAGTTTCAGGGTTAGAGATTTGGGTTAGTGTTATTTTTAGGGTTATTGTTAGTGTTACAGTTAGGTTTAGGTTTAGAGTTTAGCGTTAGCGTTAGTGTTAGGCTTAGGCTTAGACGTCATGGTTAGGGTTAGTGTTAGTATTAGGGTTAAATCTAATGTTAAGGTTTAGTGTCACGGTTAGGGTTAGGGTTAGGTTTAGAGGTTAGTGTTAGGGTTATGTTTAGGATTAGTGTTTGTGTTAGGGTTTGGGTTAGTTTTAGATTTTTGTTTAGGTTTAGGGTTAGTGTTAGGATTAAGGATAGAATTAGGGTTAGGCTTAGGGTTAGGGTTAGTATTAGGGTCACGGTTAGGCTTTGGGTTACGGTTATGGTTAGTATTAGGGTTATGGTTAGGGTTAGGTTTAGGTTGAGGTTTAGGATTAGGGTTAGGGTTAGGGTTAGAAGTTAGGTTTAATGTTAGGTTTAGGGTTAGCTTTAGGAATAGGTTTAGGATTAGGGTTAGTGTTAGAAGTTAGGGTTAGTGTTAGGGTTAGCCTTAAGTTTAGGGTTAGGGTTAGGGTTAGACTTATGGGTGAGGGTTAGGTTTAGGCATAGGCTTAGGTTTAGTTTTAGGGTTAGGGTTACGGTTATACTTTAGGGTTAGTGTTAGGGTTAGAGTTAGGGTTAAGTTTAGGGTTAGTTTTAGGTTTAGGTTTAGGGTTCGGGCTAGAGGTTAGGTGTTAGGTAGAGAGGGTTAGGCTTCGTGTTATGGTTAGGGTTAAGGGTTAGGGTTAGGGTTAGGGTTAGGATTAGGGTTAGGGTTAAGGGTTAGTGTTAGGGTTAAGGTTAGGATTTAGAATTGGGATTTGGGGTAGCGTTAGTGCTTTGGTTACAGTTAGAGTTTAGGGTTAGTGTTAGGCTTAGGGTTATTGTTAGTGTTAATTTTAGGGTTATGATTAGAGTTTAGCGTTAGGTTTAGTTTTAGGTTTAGGGTTAGGGTTAGGGTTAAAGTTAGCTATAAGTTTGTGGTTATGGTAGTGTTAGGGTTAGGGTTTGTTATTACTGTCAGGTTTAAGGTTTGTTTAAGGGGTAGTGTTAGGGTTTAGTTTAGGGATTAATGTTAGGTTTAGGGTTAGTGTTATGTATAGGGTTAGGGTTATGTTTAGTGTTATGGTTTGGGATAGGTTTTGGGTTAGAGTTTAGGGCTAGAGTTAGGGTTAGCGTTAGGGTTAGGATTAGGATTAGAATTTAGGGATAGGGTTATGTTTAGGATTAGGGTTACAGTTAGGGTTAGGTTTAGGTTTAGGGTTAGGGTTAGTAGTTAGGTGTTAGGGAGAGTGTTAGAGTAGGTTTTAGTGTTAGGGATTACGTGTTAGGGAGCATGTTAGAGTTAGGCTTTGTGTTACCGTTAGGGTTAGGGTTACAATTAGATTTAGGGTTAGTGTTAGGGTTAGGGTTAGAGTTTAGAATTAAGTTTAGGGGTAGCATTAGGGTTTTGATTACAGTTAGAGTTTAGGGTTAGAGTTAGGATTAAGGTTAGGGGTAGTGTTAGCTTTAGGTTTCTGGTTAGAGGTTAGAGTTAGGTTTAGGGTTACAGTTAAAAGTTAGTGTTAGGGTTATGCTTAGTGTTAGCCTTTGAGTTTTGGGTTAGTGCTAGCTTGATGGTTAGGGTGAGAGTTAGGGTTAGGTTTAGGGTAGAAATTTAGGGTTAGGGTTAGGTTTAGGGTTAGGGTTAGGTTTATGGTTAGGTTTAGCACTAAGGCTAGTGTTAGTGTTAGGGTTAGACTTTTTATGTTAGGGTTAGTGTTATGGTTAGGATTCGGTTTATGGTTATGGTTAGAGGTTAGCATTAGGTTTAGTGTTAGAGTTTGGGGTTAGGGTTAGGGTTAGGTTTAGTGTTTATGGTTAGGGATAGGGTTAGGGTTAGGTTAGTTTAAGGGTTAGTCTTAGGGTTAGGGTTAGATGTATGGGTTAGGTTTATGGTAAGTGTTAGAGTTAGGGTTAGGTTTAGGGTTATGCTATGGTTAGGGTTAGTGTAAGGGTTAGGTATTACAGTCAGATTTAGGGTTAGTTTAAGGGGTAGGGCTAGGGTTAGGTCTAGGGATTAATATTAGGTTTAGTGTTATGTTTATGCTTAGTATTAGGGTTAGGGTTAGTGTTATGGTTAAGTTTAGATGTTAGGGTTAGTGGTAGGGATAGGGTTATGGTTATGGTTATGTTTAGGTTTAGTGTTAGGTTTAGCGATAGGGGTTAGTTATTAGGGAGAGAGTTAAGATTAGGCTTTGGGTTACGCTTATCGTTAGGGTTATGATTAGGTTTAGGGTTAGGCTTAGGGTTAGGGTTAGTTTAAGGTTTAGGTTTAGTGTTAGTTTTAGGGTTGGGTTTAGGGTTTCGGTTGGGGTTAGGACTTAGGGATAGGGATAGGTTTAGGGTTAGTGTTAGGGTTAGGTTTAGGGTAAGGGTTAGGTTTATGGTGAGGTTTAGGTTTAGGAATAGTGTTAGGTTTACGGTTAGGATTTACGCTTAGGTTTAGGGTTAGGGTTAGTGTTAGTGTTTAGGTTTAGGGTTAATGTTAGGGTTAGAAATTGTTTTAGTGTTATCGTTAGGGTTAGGTTTAGAGTTACAGTTAGGGTAATGGTTAGATGTTAGGGCTAAGGTTAGGGTTAGGGTTAGGGTTAGGGTTCCTGTTACAGTTAGAGTTTATGGTTAGGGTTAGTGTTAAGTTAGGGTTAAGGTTAGGGTTAGGGTTATGGTTAGAGTTTAGCCTTAGGTTAGGGTTAGGGTTAGGGTTAGGGTTAGGGTTAGGGTTAGGGTTAGGGTTAGAGGTTATGGTTTAATTTAAGGTTAGGCTTAGGTTTTAAACTTAGGTTTATGTTTAGGGTTAGGGTTAGGGTTCGTTTTATGGTTAGGGTTAGGGGTTAGGTGTTAGTGATAGTGTTAGGGTTAGGGTTAGGTAAGGGTTAGAGTAAGGGTTAGGGTAAGGGTTAGGGTAAGATTTAGGGTTAGGTTAGGGTTTGGGATAGTATTAGGGTTAGGGTTAGTGGTTAGGCTTAGAGGTTATGGTTAGGCTTAGTGTTAGAGTTAGGGTTAGGGGTTAGGCTTAGGGGTTATGGTTAGGGTTAGTGTTAGGGTTAAAGCTTAAATTTAGGGTTAAGTTTAGGGTCAGGGTTAGGTTTAGGGTTAGGGTTTGGGATAGGGTTACGTGTACGCTTCAGTTTAATTTTAGGGTTACCATTACGATTTGGGTAGTATTAGAGTTATGGTTAGCATTAGGGTTATGGTTAGGGTTAGGGTTAGGGTGTGGATTAGGATTAGCGTTAGGGTTAGGTTTAGGGTTAGGTTTAGGAATTAGGTGTAAGGGATAGGTTTACGGGTTAGGCTTCAGGTTACAGTTAGGGTTAGGGTTACTATTAGGATAGGGTTAGTGTTAGGGTTAGCATTTACATTAGATTTATGGTTAGTTATAGGGTTAGGGTTAGTGTTAGGTTTAAGAGTTAGGTGTTAGTGATAAGGTTGCAGTTAGTGTTAGGGTTAGGGTTGGGTTAGAGTTTAGGTTTAGGGCTAGTGTTAGGGTTAATGTTACGATAAGAATATATGTTTAGGGTTAGGTTTAGGTTAATGTGATGATTACAGTTAGAGTTAGATTTAGGTTTTGGGCTCTGGTTAAGTTTAGGTGTTAGTGAGAGGGTTTTGGTTAGGCTTCGGGTTATCATTAGATTTTGGGTTACAATTAGATTTAGGGTTAGGGTTAGGTTTAGGGTTAGTGTTAGGGTTTTGGTTAGGGGTTATGAGTTATGTATAGAGTTAGCGTTAATGCTAGGGTTAGGTATAGTGTTAGTGTTAGGTTTAGTGTTAGGTTTAGGGTTAGGGATAGTGTTAGGTTTAGAGTTAAGTTTAGGATTTGGGTTAGGGTTAGGGTTAGCTTTAGGGTTAGGGTTAGCTTTAGGGTTAGGTTTAGGGTTAGTTTTAGGATTAGGGTTAGGGTTAGGATTAGGTTTAGGGTTAGGGTTAGGTTTATGGTTGGGTTTAGGGTTAGTGTTAGATGTATGGTTTAGGGTTAGTGTTAGGGTTAGGTTTAAGATTTTGGTACGTTTCAGGTTAGGGTTAGGGTTATGTATTACGGTCAGTGTTAGTGTTCGTTTAACGGGTAGGGTTAGGGGTAGGGATAGGGATTAATGTTAGGTTTAGTGTTAGGTTTATGTCTAGTGTTAGGGTTAGGGTTAGGGTTAGTGTTAGTGTTAGGGTTACAGTTTAGGGTTAGTGTGAGGTTTAGGGTTTTTGTTAGTGTTAGGGTTAGGTTGAGGTGTTGAGTTTATGGTTAGGGTTAGTGTTAGGATTAGGCTTCGAGGTTATGGTTAGGGTTAGTGTTAGGGTTAGTGTTACAGCTTAGGTTTAGGTTTAGCGTCATGGTTAGGGTTAAGGTTAGGTTTAGAAATTATTGTTAGGGTTATGTTTTGGGTTAGTGTTAGTGTTAGTGTTTAGGTTAGGTTTAGAATTATGTTTAGGTTTAGGGTAAGTGTTAGGGTTAAGGATAGAATTAGGGTTAGGCTTAGGGTTAGGGTTAGGTTTAGGGTCATGGTTCAGCTTTGGGTTACGGTTATGGTTTGTGTTAAGGTTATGGTTAGGGTTATTTTTAGGTTGAGGTTTAGGGTTAGGGTTAGGGTTTGAAGTTAGGTTTAATGTTAGTTTTAGGGTTAGGTTTATGGATAGTTTTAGGGTTAGAGTGAGCGTTAGAGTTTAGGGTTAGGTTTAGGGTTAGCGTTAGGGTTAGGGTTAGGGTTAGAAGTTAGGTTTAATGTTAGGTTTAATCTTAGGTTTAGGGATAGTTTTAGGGTTAGTGTTAGCGTTAGAGTTTAGGGTTAGTTTTAGATTTAGCGTTAGGGTTAGGGTTAGGGTTAGGGTTTGAGGTATGGGTTAGGGTTAGGTTTAGGGTCAGAGTTAGTGTTATGGTTAGAGTTTAGGTTGAGTGTTAGGGTTAGAGTTAGGGTTAAGGTTAGGGATAGGTTTAGGTTTAGGGTTAGGGTTAGGGTTAGGGTTAGGGGTTAAGTGTTAGCGAGTTTGTTAGGGTTAGGCTCGTGTTATGGTTAGGGTTAATGTTACTGTTAGGTTTAGGGATAGTGTTAGGATTAAGGTTAGGGTTTAGAATTAGGGCTAGGGATAACGTTGAGGTTTTGGTTACTGTTAGAATTTAGGGTTAGGGTTAGGTTTATGGTTAGTGTTAGGTTTAGGGTTGTGGTTAGAGGTTAACGTTAGGTTTAGGGTTAGGGTTAGGTTTAGTGTTAGGATTTGGGTTAACGTTAGGGTTAGGTTTATGGTAGTGTTAGGGTTAGTGTTAGGTATTACTGTCAAGTTTACTGTTTGTTTAAGGGGTAGTGTTTGGGTTTGGGTTGGGGATTAATGTTAGGTTTTGTGTTAGTTTTATTTTAGGTTTAGAGTTATGTTTAGTGTTATGGTTAGGGTTAGGTTTTGGGTTAGAGTTTAGGGTTAGGTTTAGGGTTAGTGTTAAGTGTTAGTTGTTAGGGTGAGTGTTAGTTTTAGTGTTACATTTATGGGTTGGGTGTTAGGGAGATTGTTATGGTTAGGCTTCGTGTTACTGTTAGGGTTAGGGTTACGATTAGGTGCAGGATTAGTGTTAGAGTTTAGAATTAGGGTTAGTGGTAGTGTTAGGGTTTTGGTTTTGGTTAGAGTTTAGGGTTAGGGTTAGGGTTAGCTGTAGTGTTAGCTTTAGGGTTATGGTTAGAGATTAGCATTAAGTTTACAGTTAGTGTTAGGTTTAGGGTTAGAGTTAAAGGTTAGTGTTAGGGTTAGTGTTAGGGTTAGTGTTAGCGTTAGTCTTTAGGGTTAGTGCTATCTTCATGGTTAACGTGAGTGTTAGTGCTATGTTTTGGGTTAATATTTAGGGTTAATGTTAGGTTTAGGGTTAAGGTTAATGTTATGATTAGAAGTTAGTGTTAGGGGTAGGGTTCAGGTTAAGTTTACGGTGAGGGTTAGGGTTAGTGTTAGGGTTAGTGTTAGGGCTTAGATGTTAAGGAGAAGGTTAGGGTGTGTCTTCAGGTTATGGTTAGTGTTATGGTTATGATTAGGTTTATGGTTAGCGTTAGGGTTATGGTTAACTTTAGGTTTATGGTTAGTTTTATGTTTAGGTTTAGAGTTTGGGTTAGGGGTTACGTGTTAGGGATAGGATTAGGGTTTGGGTTAAATTTTGTGTTAGGGTTAGCTTTATGGTTAGTTTTAGGGTTAGAGGTAGGGTTAGGGTTAGGGGTTAAGTGTTAGGGGTAGGATTATGGTTAGGGTTAGGGTTAGGATTACGGTTATGGTTAGGTTTATTGTTACGTTTAGGGTTATGGATAGTGTTAGGGTTAGGGTTAGGCTTTAGGTTAAGGGTTAGTTTTAGGGTTAGGTTTCGGGTTAGGGTAATTGTTAGAGTTTAGCGTTAGGTTCAGTGGTAGAGTTTGGGGTTAGGGTTAGGGTTAGTGTTCAGCTTAGTGTTTATGGTTAGCATTAGGGTGAGGGTTAGGTTTTGTGTTAGAGTTAGTGTTAGGTTTATGGTTAGAGGTATGTGTTAGGGTTATGGTTAGGTTTAGGGTTAGGGTTAGGTTTAGGTTTATGCTATGGTTAGGGTTAGTGTTAGGGTTAGGTATTACAGTCAGATTTAGGGTTAGTTTAATGGGTAGGGTTAGGGTTAGGGCTAGGGATTAATGTTAGGTTTAGGGTTATGGTTATGCTTAGTGTTAGGGTTAGGGTTAGTGTTAGGGTTAAGTTTAGATGTTAGGGTTAGTGGTAGGGATAGAAGTATGGTTACTGTTAGGTTTAGGTTTTGTGTTAGGTTTAGGGTTAGGGGTTAGTTGTTGGAGAGAGGGTTAAGATTAGGCTTTGGATTATGATTAGTGTTAGATTTATCATTAGGTTTAGGGTTAGGCTTAGGATTAGGGTTACAGTTTGGTTTTCTGTTAGTTTTAGGGTTAGGTTTAGGGTTTGGGTTTGGCTTAGGTTTTAGGAATAGGGATAAGGTTAAGGTTAGGGTTACGGTTATGGTTAGGTTTAGAGTAAGGGTTAGGTTTATGGTGAGTTTTGGTTTTAGGAATAGTGTTAGGTTTACTGTTAGGTTTTAGGGTTAGGTTTAGGGTTAGGGTTTGGGTTAAGTTTAGGTTTAGTTTTAGGGTTAGTGCTAGGGTTAGAAGTTGGTTCAGTGTTAGGGTTAGGGTTAGGTATAAAGTTAGAGTTAGGGTTATGGTTAGATGTTAGGGCTAAGGTTAGGGTTACGGTTAGGGTTATTGTTACACTAGAGTTTATGGTTAGGGTTAGTGTTAGAGTTAGGGTTAAGCTTAGGGTTAGGGTTATGATTAGAGGTTGGTGTTCGCTTTAGGGTTAGAGTTCGTCTTTAGGGTTACGGTTAGGGTTTGGCTTAGAGTTTATGGTTAAAGTTAGGGTTAGGGTAATGGTTAAAACTTAGGTTTAGGTTTATGGTTAGGGTTAGTTTTACGGTTAGGTTTAGGGTTAGGGTTAGGGGTTAGGTGTTAGTGATATTGTTAGGGTTAGGGTTAGGGCTAGTATTAGGGTGAGGGTTAGGGTTTAGGTTAGGGTTTGAGTTAAGGTTAGTGTTTGAGTTAGTGATAGGGTTAGGCTTAGAGTTTAGGGTTAGGTTTAGGTTTAGGGTTAAAGCTGAAGTTTAGGGTTAGGTTTAGGGTTAGGGTTAGGGTTAGGGTTAGGGATAGGTTTACGCTTAGGCTTTAGGTTATTGATAGGGTTACAGTTATGATTAGGTTAGTGTTAGGGTTAGGGTTAGTTTTAGGATTACGGTTAGGTTTAGGGTTAGGGTTACTGTTATGATTAGGTTAGTGTTAGGATTAGGGTTAGGGTTAGGGTTATGGTTAGGGTTAGTGTTAGAGTTAGGGTTAGTGTTAGGGTTAGAGGTATGGGTTAAGATTAGGGTTAGTGTTAGGGTTAGGTTTAAGATTAGAGTTAGGGTTAGGGTTAGGATTAGGTTTAGTGTTATGGTTAGGGTTAGGGTGTGGATTAGGATTAGGGTTATGATTAGGGTTAGGTTTAGGGTTTAGGTGTTAGGAATAGGTTTATGTTTAGGCTTCGGGTTATGGTTAGGGTTAGGGTTACAATTAGGTTAGCGTTAGTGTTAGGGTTAGTGTTTTCGTTAGATTTATTGTTAGTTTTAGCGTTAGGGTTAGTGTTAGGTTTAAGGGTTTGGTGTTAGGAATAAGGTTTCAGTAAGGGTTATGTTTAGGGTTGGTTTAGAGTTTAGGTTTAGGGTTAGGTTTAGGGTAACTTTAGATTTAGGTTTATGATTAGTATTTAGGTTTAAGGTTAATGTTATGGTTACATTTAGGGTTAAGGTTAGGTTTAGGGTTAGGGTTAAGATTTAGGTGTTAGGGAGAGGGTTTTGGTTAGGCTTCGGGTTATGGTTAGGTTTTGGGTTACAATTAGGTTTAGGGTTAGGATGAAGGTTAGGCTTAGGCTTATGGTTAGGGTTAGGGATAGGGGTTAGGTGTTATGGATAGAGTTAGCGGTAGTGTTAGGGTTAGGTTTAGTGTTAGTGTTAGGTTTACGGTTAGGTTTAGGGTGAGGGATAGTGTTAGGTTTAGGGTTAAGGTTAGGGATAGGGTTATGGTTAGGGTTAGTGTTTAGGGTTAGGGTTAGTGTTAGGGTTATTTTTAGGCTTAGGTTTAGGTTGAGGTTTAGGATTCAATTTAGGGTTAGGATTAGGGTTAGTGTTAGGGTTAGGTTTCGTGTTAGGGTTAGGGTTTGGGTTACAGTTTAGTGTTAGGGTTAGGTTTAGGTTTTGTGTTAGGGTTAGGGTTAAGTATAGGGTTAGTTATTAGGCTTAGTGTAAGTTTTAGGGTTAGGGTTAGTGTTAGGGTTAGTTTTATAATTAGAATTTATGGTTAGGGTTACGTTTAAGGTTAGTGTTAGGGCTAGGTTGAATGTTAGCATTAGGGCTTAGGGAAAGGGTTAGGGAAAGGGTTAGGGTTAGGCTCTTGGTTAGGGTTAGGTTTAGAATTACGATTAGTTTTAGGCTTAAGGTTAGGGTTAGGGTTAAGTTTATGGTTAGTTTCAGGGTTAGGTTTAGGGTTCAGGTTAGGGGTTAGGTGTTAGGTATAGGGTTAGGGTTAGGGTTAGGGTTAGGGTTAGGGTTAGGGTTAGTGTTAGTGTTAGGTTTACGGTTAGAATTAGGGTTACCGATAGTATTAGGGTTATGCTTAGGGTTAGGGATAGGTTTAGGCTTAGGGTTACGATTAGGATTAGAGTTAGGGTTAGGGTTAGGCTTAGAGATTATGTTTATGATTAGAGTTAGGGATAGGGTTAAAGCTTAGCGTTACGGTTAGGGTTAGGTTTAGGTTTAGAGGTTAGTGTTTGGGGTTAGCGTTAGTGTTAGGGTTAGGCTTAGAGTTTATGGTTAGGGTTAAAGCTTAAGTTTATGGTTAGGGTTACAGTTAGGGTTAGCGTTAGGTTTAGATGTTAGTATTAGTGTTAGGTTTCACTTTATGTTTGTGTTAGTATTAGGGTTAGGTTTAGAGTTAGGGTTAGGTTTAGGTTTAGGGTTAGGCTTAGGGTTAGGATTAGGGTTAGTGTTAGTGTTATGGATAGGGTTACAGTTAGGCTTTGGGTTATGGTTAGGGTTATGGTTAGGGTTAAGTTTAGGTTGAGATTTAAGGTTAGGTTTAGTGTTAGGGTTAGGGTTAGAAGTTAGGATCATTGTTAGGTTTAGGGTTAGCATTAGGTATAATTTAGTGTTAGGGTTAGGGTTAGGGTTAGAGGTTAAGGTTAGGGTTAGGGTTAGCATTAATGTTAGAGCTATGGGTTAGGGTTAGATTTATGGGTAGTTTTAGAGTTAGGCTTAGTATTATGGTAGTATTGGCGTTAGGGTTAGGGCTAGGTATTACTGTCAGGGTTATGGTTAGTTTAAGTTGTAGGGTTAGGGTTAAGGTCAGGCTTAGGGTTATGTTTTCAGGTTAGTGTTAGGTTTAGGGTTATGGTTAGTGTTAGAGCTAAGAGTTAGTGTTAGGGTTAGTGTTAGGGTTAAGGTTAGGGTTAGGATTAGAAGTTAGAGTTAGGGGTAGAATTAGGTTTATGGTTACGGTTTTGGTTAGGGTTAGGGTTAGGGTTAGCGTTAGGTTTAGGGTTAGTGGTTAGGTGTTAGGGAGAGTGTTATGGTTAGGCTTCGGGTTATGGTTAGTGTTAGCGTTATGATTAGATTTAGGGTTAGTGTTATGGTCAGATTTAGGTTTCCGGTTGGGTTTAGGGTTAGATTTAGGGGTTAGGTGTTAGGGATAGGGTTAGGTTTAGGTTTAGGGTTAGGGTTAGGTTTACTTTTAGGTTTAGCATTACGGATAGTGTTAGTGTTAGGGGTAGGGTTTAGGGTAAGTGTTAGGGTTATTGTTAGGTTTAGTATTAGGTTTAGGCTTATGGTTAGAGGTTAGCTTTAGGTTTAGTGTTAGAGTGTAGGGTTAGAGTTAGGGTTCAGGTTAGGGTTAGGCTTAGAGGTTATCTTTAGGTTAGTGTTAGGATTAGGGTTAAAGCTTAGGTTTAAAGTTTGGGTTAGGGTTTGGTTTAGACGTTAGTGTTAGAAGTTAGGTTTAGTGTTAGTGTTAGGGTTAGGGTTAGTTTTAGAGTTAGGTTTAGGTTTAGTGTTAGGGTTAGGTTTAGGGTTAGAATTAGGGTTAGGAATAGGGTTAGGGTTAGAGTTATGGATAGGGTTATTGTTAGGCTTTGGTTTACGGTTAGTATTATGGTTAGGGTTATGTTTAGAGATATGGGTTAGGGTTAGCCTTAGGGTTAGGGTTAGGTTTAGGGTTTGGGTTATGCTAGGTTTAGGATTTGCGTTAGGGTTAGGTATTACAGTCAGGCTTAGGTTTCATTTAAGGGGTATGGTTATGGTTGGGGTTACGGTCAGGCTTACATTTAGGGTTAGAGATTATTGTTATAGTTTGGGTTATTTTTAGGGTTAGGGTTAGTGTTATGGTTAGGGTTAGATGTTAGGGTTAGGTTTAGGGTTAGGTTTAGGTTTAGGTTAGGGTTAGGGTTAGAAGTTAGTGTTAGGGTTAGGCTTAAAGGTTATGGTTAGTGTTAGTGTTAGGGTTAGAGCTTATGTTCATGGTTAGGGTTAGCATCAGGGTTAGGGATAGGGTAAGGGTTAATATTAGGGTTACTGACTAATTTTAAGGAGTAGGGTTACGGTTAGGGTTAAGGTTAGGTCTAGAAGTTAGTTGTAGTGTTAGGGTTATAGTTAGGGTTAGTGTTAGGGTTAGGGTAAGAGTTAGGGTTAGGGTTAGGGTTAGGCTTAGGGTTATAGTTAGGTTTAGGGTTACAATTAGGTTAGGGTTAGGGTAAGGGTTAGGGTTAGTGTTAGGTATTAGGTGTGAGGTATAGGTTTATGGGTTAGGGTAATGGTTAGGGTTATCGTTTAGGGTTAGAATTAGGGTTACTGTTATGGTTAAGGTTAGGGGTATGGTTAGGGTTATGGTTAGGGTTAGTCTTAGGGTTCGGTTTAATTTTAGGCTTAGGTTTAAAAGTACGGGTTTGGGTTAGGTTTAGGGTTAGTGTTTGGTTTAGGGTCATGGTTAGGGTTAGGGCTGGGTTATGCTAGGTTTAGGATTAGGGTTATGTATTACAGATTGGGTTGATGTTAGTTTAAGGTGTAGTTTTAGGTTTAGGGTAAGGGATTAATTTTAGTTTTAGTGTTAGGGTTAGGGTTAGGGTTAAGGTTAGGGTTAAGGTTAGGGTTAGTTTCATGGTTAGGGTTAGTGTTAGAGGTTAGTGTTAGTGTTAGGGTTAGGCTTAGGTTTAGTGTTACGGTTAGAGTTTAGTGTTACGTTTAGGATAGCATTAGTGTTATGGTTAGGATTACGGTTAGGGTTCGGGCTACGGTTAGAATTTAGTATTCTGTTTAGGGTAAGATTTAGGGTTAGGTTTAGGGTTAGGGTTAGTCTTAGAGGTGATTGTTAGCGTTAGGTTTAGGCTTAGGGTTAAATATTAGGTTCAGCATTTGGTTTAGGTTTAGGGTTAGGGTTAGGGATAGGGTAAGGTTTAGGATTAGGGTTAGTGGTTAGGTTTAGGGTTAGGATTACAGTTAGTGCTAGGGTTAGGTTTAGAGGTTAGTGTTAGTGTTAGGATTAGGGTTAGGTTTAGTGTTAAGGTTAGGGTTAAGGTTAGAGTTAGAGTTATTGTTATGTTTACGCTTAGGGTTATGTTTAGTGTTAGGGCTACAATTAGGTTCAGGTTAGGGTTAGGGTTAGGGTTAGCGTTAGGTTTTTCATTAGATTTAGCTTTAGGGTTAGGGTTAGGTTTAGGGGTTGGGTGTTAGGGATAAAGTTAAGGTTATGGCTATGGTTAGGGTTAGGGTTTGGGTTAGGGTTAGTTTTAGGGTTAGCGTTAGGGTTATGGTTAGGTTTAGGATTAGAATTTTGGGTTAGTTTAGTGTTAGTGTTAGGTTTAGTGGTTAGGTGTTAGGGATAGGGTTATTATTATGGTTAGGTTATGGTCAGGTTAGTGTTAGGGTTAGGGTTAGTTTTAAGGTTAGGGTTATGGTTAGGTTTAGGGTTTGGGTTAGTGTTAGGATTAGAATTTAGGGTTAGGTTTAGGTTTATGGGTTAGGGTTAGTGTTAGGTTTAGGTTTAGGTTTAGATTAAGTCTATGGTTAGGGTTAGGGTTAGATTTAAAGGTTAGTGTTAGGGTTAGGGTTACTGTTAGAGTTTAGGGTTAGTGTTAGTTTAAGGGTTATGTTTAGGGTTTTGTTTAGGTTTAGGGTTAGAGTTTAGGGTTATGGTTAGCTTTAGGGTTAAGGTTACTGTTATGATTAGGTTTAGGGTTAATGTTAGGGTTATGGTTAGTCTTAGGGTTATGATTAAAGTTAGGGTTAGGGGTTAGGTGTTAGCGGGAGATTTAGGGTTAGACTTTGTGTTATGGTTAGGGTAGTTTTTAAATTAGTTTTAGGGTTAGTGTTAGGGTTAGGGTTAGGTTTAGGTTTAGGTTTATGGTTAGGGTTAGTGTCAGGGTTAGAAGTTAGGTTTAGTGTTAGTGTTAGGGTTAGGTTTATGGTTAGAGGTTAGCATTTCTTTTAGGGTTAGACTTAGGGTTAGGCTTAGTGGTAGGGTTAGGCTTAGAATTTATGGTTATGGTTGTGGTTAGGGTTAGGGTTAAAGCTGAGGTTCAGTGTTACGGTTATGGTTATGGTTAGGGTTATGGTTAGTGTTATGGTTAGAGGTTAGGGTTAGGGTTAGTGTTAGCGGTATGGGTTAAGTTTAGGGTTAGGTTTAGGGTTATAGTAGGTTTAGGGTTAGGGTTAGTGTTAGAGGTTAACATTAAGGTTAGGGTTGTGGTTAGGTTCAGGGTTAGGGTAGGGTTAGGAGTAAGGGTTAGGGTTATGTTTAGGGGTTGGGTAAGGTTTAGGGATAGTATTATGGTAGGTTTGAGGTTAGGGTTCGGATTAGGTATTACTGTCAGTTTTAGGGTTATTTTAAGGTGTAAGGTTAGGGTTATGTTTAGGGATTAATGTTAGTTTTAGGGTTAGGTTTTTGGTTAGGGTTAGGGTTAAGATTAGGGTTAGGGTTAGGGTTAGGGGAGTTTAGGATTAGGGTTAGGTTCAGGGTTAGTGTTTGGGTTAGGTTTAGGTTTAGGGTTAAATTTTAGGTTTAGGGTTAAATTTAGGGTTAGGGTTATTTTTAGGCTTAGGATTAGAATTTAGGGTTAGAGATATTTTAGGGTTAGGGTTACGGGTATGTTTAGGGTTATGGTTAGGTTTAGATTTAGGTTTAGGTGTTAAGTGTTAGGAAGAGGGTTATAGTTAGTTGTCGGGTTAGAGTTAAGGTTCGGGTTAGGTTTAGGGGTTAGGTATTAGGGATAGACTTAGCCTTTGAGTTAGGGTTGTGATTAGGGGTCAGGTTAGGTTTAGGGTAAGGTTTAGGGTTAGCGATATTGTTAGTGTTAGTGTTAGGGTTAGGGTTAGGTTGAGATTTTGGTTTAGAGTTTATGTTTAGTGTTAGGTTTAGGGTTAAGATTAGGTTTAGGATTACAATTTATGGTTGGGGTAGGGTTAGGGTTTGCGTTACATTTAAGGTTAGGGTTAGGGGTAGGTTTAGGGTTAGAGTTATGGGTTATTTGTTAGGGAGAGGGTTAGGGTTAGGCTTCCAGTTATGGTTAGGTTTTGGGTTACGATTTGGTTTAGGCTTAGGGTTATGGTAAGGGTTAGGGTTAGATTTAGGGTTATGGTTAGATTTAGAGGTGGGGTTAGGGTTAGGGGTTAGTTGTTTTCGCGACACGATTAGGGTTAGGGTTAGAGTATATGATTAGGGTTAGGTTTAGAGTTAGTGTTAGGCTTAGTGCTAGGTTTAGGGTTAAATTTTAGGGTTAGGGTTACATTTAGAGTTAGGGTTATTTTCAGAATTAGGATTAAAATTTAGGTTTACAGTTAGGTTTAGGGTTAGGGTTACGATTACAGTTAGGGTTAGGGTTAGGTTTAGGTTTAGGGTTAGGTGTTAAGTGTTAGGAAGAGGGTTATGGTTAGGCTTCAGGTTGGGGTTAGGATTAGGGTTAAGTGTTAGGTATTAGGGATAGAGTTAGCATTACAGTTACGGTTAGGGTTAGGGTTAGGATTAGGTTTAGGGTAAGTTTTAGAGTTAGGGATAGTGTTAAGTTTAGGGTTAGGTTTAGGGTTAGGTATAGTGTTAGGGTTAGGGTTAGGTTTAGTGTTAAGCTTAGGGTTAGGTTTACAATTTATTGTTGGGGTAGGGTTAATTTTAGGGTTACTTTTAAGGTTAGGGTTAGGGCTAGGTTTAGGGTTAGAGTTATGGGTTAGGTGTTAGGGAGAGGGTTAAAGTTAGGCTTCTGATTACGGTTAGGTTTTGGGTAACGATTAGGGTTAGGGTGAGGGTTAGAGCTAAAGGTTAGTGTTAGGTTTAGGGTTCCGGTTAGAGTTTAGGGTTAGTGTTAGGCTTAGGGTTATGGGTTAGGTGTGAGCAACAGGGTTAGGGTTAGGGTTAGGGTTAAGGTTAGTCTTAGAGTTATGGTTTAGGGTTAGGGTAAGGTTTAGGGTTATTATAGGTTTAGAGTTTGGGTTAGTGATAGAGGTTAGGGTTAAGGTTATGTTTGTGGTTAGGGTCAGTGTTAGGGTAGGTTTAGAAGTAAAGTTTAGGGATAGGTTTAGGGGTAAGTTTAGGGTTAGGGATAGTGTTATGGTAGGTTTAGGCTTAGGGTTCGGGTTAGGTATTATGGTCAGTGTTAGAGTTATTTTAAGGGGTAGAGTTAGGGTTAGGGTTAGAGATTAATGTTAGGTTTAGGGTAAGGTTTATGGTTAGGGTTAGGGTTAGGGTTAGAGTTTATGATTAGGGTTAGGTTTAGGGTTAGTGTTAGGTTAGGTTTAGGGTTAAATTTTAGGGTGAGGTTTATGTTTAGGGTTAGGTTTATTTTTAGGATTAGGAATAGAATTTAGATTTTGTGTTAAATTTAGGGTTAGGGTTATGGTTACATTTAGGGTTAGGGTTAGGGTTAAGGTTAGGTTTAGGTTTAGGTTTAGGTGTTAAGTGTTAGGAAGAGTGTAATGGTTAGGCTTCGGGTTAGCGTTAGGGTTAGGGTTAAGGGGTAGGTATTAGGGATAGAGTTAGCGTTAGGGTTATGGTTAGTGTTAGGGTTAGGGTTAGGGTTAGGGTTAGGTTTAGGATAAGTTTTAGGGTTAGGGATAGTGTTAGGCTTAGGGTTACGTTTAGGCTCAGGTATAGTGTTAGGGTTAGGGTAATTTTACAATTTAGTTTTAGGGTTACATTTAGTTTTAAGCTAAGGGTTAGGTTTAGGTTTTGGGTAACAAGTTATGGTTGGGGTAGGGTTAGTTTTAGGGTTACGTTTAAGGTTAGGGTTAGGTGTTAGGTAGAGGGTTAGAGTTAGGCTTCCGGTTACGGTTAGATTTTGGTTAACGATTACGTTCAGGCTTAGGGTTATGTTTAGCGTTAGCGTTAGGTTTAGGGTCAGGGTTAGATTTAGAGGTAGGTTTAGGTTTAGGGTTAGGGGTTAGGTGTTAGCGACAGGATTAGGTTTAGGGTTAGAGTTAGGGTTAGTCTTAGAGGTATGGTTTAGGGTTAGGGTTAGGTTTAGGGTTATGGTAGGTTTACCGTATTGTTAGTGTCAGAGGTTATTGTTAAGGTTAGGTTTCTGTTTAGGGTCAGGGTTAGGGTAGGGTTAGAAATAAGGTTTAGGGATAGGTTTAGGGTTCAGGATAGTGTTATGGTAGGTTTAGGGTTAGGGTTCGTGTTAGGTGTTACGGTCAGTGTTAGGGTTATTTTAAGGGGTAGGGTTAGCGTTAGGTTTAGTTATTAATGTTAGGTTTAGGGTTAGGTTTATGGTTTGGGTTAAGGTTAGGGTAAGTGTTAGGTTTAGGGTTAGAGTTTAGGATTAGTGTTAGGATTAGGGTTAGTGTTAGGGTTAGGGTTAGGGTTAGGTTTAGGGTTAAATTTTAGGGTTAGGGTTATGTTTAGGGTTAGGTTTATTTTTAGGGTTAGGATTAGAATTTAAGGTTAGAATTAGATTTAGGGTTCGGGTTACGGTTATGGTTAGGGTGAGGGTAGCTTTAGGTTTAGGTTTAGGTTTAGGTGCTAAGTGTTAGGAAGAGGGTTATGGTTAGGCTTTGAGTTAGGTTTAGGGTTAGGGTTTAGGTATTAGGGATAGACTTAGCATTAGGGTTAGGCTTAGGGTTAGTTTTAGGGTTAGAGTTTATCTGTATGTTTAGGTTTCATGTTATGGTTAGGGTTAGGGTTAGGTTTAGGTTTACAATTTATGGTTGGTTTAGGGTTAAATTTAATGTTAGTGTTAGTGTTAGGTTTAGGATAAGAGTTAGGGGTTAGGTGTTAGGGAGAGGGTTAGGGTTAGGCTTCCGGTTATGGTTAAGTTTTGGGTTACAATTAGGTTTATGCTTAGGGTTATGGTAAGGTTTAGCATTAGGTTTAGTGTTAGGTTTAATTTTAGGGTTAGGTTTAGAGGTAGGGTTAGGGTTAGGTTTAGGGGTTAGGTGTTATCACAGGGTTAGGGTTAGTGTTATTATTAGGTATTACAGTCAGGCTTTGGGTTACTTTAAGGTGTAGAATTATGGCTAGGGTAAGGGATTAATGTTAAGTTTAGGGGTAAAGTTATGGATAGGTTTAGGGTTAGTGGTAGGATTAGAGGTTAGTGTTAGAGGTACGGTTAGAATTATGGTTACAGTTAGGATTAGGGTTAGTTTTAGGCTTAGGGTTAGGGGTTAAGGTTTAGGGAGAGGTTTAATGTTAGGCTTCAGATTACGGTTATGGTTAGGGTTACGATTAGCTTTAGGGTAAGGCTTAGGGGTTACTGTTAGGGTTAATTTTACTGTTAGTTTTAGGTTTTGGTTTAGCATTAGGGTTAGGGGTTATGTGTTAGGGATAGGGTTAGGATTAGGGTTAGGTTTACGGTTAGGTTAGGGTTAGGGATAGTGGTAGATTTAGAGTTAGGGTTTAGGGTTAGTGTTAGGGTTAAGGTTAGGGTTAGTGTTATGTTTTGGTTTAGAGTTTATGGTTATGGTTAGTTTAGGGTTAGGCTTAGGGTTAGTGTTAGGGTAAGGGTTAGGTTTATGGTTTCGGTTAGGGTTAGGTTTACGGATATGATTCTGTTGAGGATTAGAGATTAGGTGTTAGGAAGCGGGTTAGGGTTAGGCTTTGGGTTAGTGTTTGGGTTAGCATTACGATTAGATTTAGTGTTAAGGTTTTGGGTTAGATTTACCGTTAGTTTTAGCGTTAGGGTTAGGGTTAGGGGTTAGGTGTTAGGGATAGTGTTTGGGTTAGTGTTAGGTTTAGTGTTAGGGTTAGGGTTAGTGTTATGATTATGGTTAGAGTTAAAGGTTACGATTAAGGTTAGGGTTAGAAGTTTGGTTTAGTGTTAGTGTTAGGGTTGGGGTTAGTGTTAGTGTTAGAGTTAGATGTTAGTGTTAGGTTTAGAGTTAAGTTTTGGGTTAACGTTAAGGTTAGTGTTAGGTGTAGGTTTAGAGGTACAGGTTAGAGTTAGGTTTAGAGTTAGCATTATGGTTAGGGTTAGGGTTATGGTTAGGTTTAGGGTTAGGTTTAGGTTTAGTGTTAGGTTTAGGGTCAGTTTTAGAGGTATGGTTAGGGTCAGGTTTAGTGTCAGGTTTAGGGTTATGGTCGGTTTAGGGTTAGGGTTAGTGATAGAGGTTTGTGTTATGGTTAGGGTTGTGCTTAGGTTCAGGCTTAGGGGAAGGTTAGAAGGAAGGTTTAGGGTTAGGTTTTGGGGTAGGGTTAGGTTTAGGGATAGTATTATGGTAGGTTTAGGGTTAGGGTACAGGTTAGGTATTACAGTCAGTGTTAGGGTTAGTTTAAGGGGTAGGGTTAGGGTTAGGGTTAGGGTTAGGCATTAATTTTGGGTTTGGGGTTAGGTTTATGGTTAGGGTTAGTGTTATGGTTAGGGTTAGAGATTAGGATTAGGGTTAGCTTTAGGGTTAGTGTGGGGTAGTGTTAGGGTTAGGGTTAGGTTTAGGGTTAAATTTTAGGGTTAGGGTTACATTTAGGGTTAGGGTTATTTTTAGGGTTAGGATTAGAATTTTGGGTTAGAGTTAGGTTTAGTGTTAGAGTTACGGTTATGGGGGGCTGGGGATTTAGCTCAGCGGCATAAGCACCTGCCTTGCAAGCAGGCGGTCGTGAGTTCGATCCCTGGTACCGAGAAAAATGAAAAAGACAAAAAAAAAAAGAGTTACGGTTATGGTTAGGTTTGGGTTTGGTTTAGGTTTAGGGTTAGGTGGTAGGCATATGGTTAGGCTTTGGGTTAGGCTTAGGTTTAGTTTTAGTGTAAAGTTTAGGGTTGGGATAGTGTTAGTTTTAGGTTTAGGTTTAGGGTTAGTGATAGTGTTAGTGTTAGGGTTTAGTTTTAGGGTTAGGTTTAGGGTTAAGTTTAGGGTTAGGGTTACTCTTAGGGCTATGTTTAGAGTTAAGCTTTAGGTTTAGGATTAGGGTTAGGGTTAGAGTTTAGGGTTAGGGTTAGGGTTAACGTTAGTGTTAGGATTAGAAGTTAGGTTTAGCGGTAGGGTTAGGGTTATGATTACGGTTAATATTTGGGTTAGTGATACAGTTAGGGTTAGGGGTCAGGTGTTTGGGAGAGGGTTAGGGTTAGTGTTAGGTTTCGGGTTAGGGTTAAGGTTAGGGTTAGTTTAGGATTAGGGTTAGGGTTTAGGTGTTAGGGAGAGCGTTAGTGTTAGGCTTCAGGTTACTGTTAGGTTTAGTGTTATGATTAGGTTTAGGTTTTGGGTTAGGTGTAGGGTTAATGTTAAGGTCAGAGTTAGGTTTACGGTTAGGCTTAGGGTTAGGTTTATTCTTAGGTTTAGGGGTTAGTTGTTAGGGATATGGTTAGTGTTAGGGTAGGGTTAGGTTTAGGGTTAGGGTTAGGTATAGGGTTAAGGTTAGGTTTCCAGTTAGGTATTGGTTTACAGATAGTGTTAGGTTTAGGGTTAGGTTTTAGGGTTAGGGTTAGGGTTAGGGTTAGGTTTAGGTTTAGGATTAGGGTTAGGCTTATGGGTAGAGGTTAGCATTAGGTTTAGTGTTTGAGTGTGGGTTAGGGTTATGTTTAGGATTAGCCTTAGATTTTATGATTGTTTTAGTGTTAGGGGTAGGGTTAAAGCTTAGGGTTAGGTTTAGGGATAGGGTTAAGGTTAGTGTTAGGTTTAGGGGTAGAGTTTAAGGTAAGGGTTAGGTTTAGGGTTAGGTATATGTTTAGCTTTACGGTTAGGGTTAGGGTTTAGGGTTAGGGTTAGGGTTAATGTTATGATTAGGGATAGGGTTAGGTTGAAGTTTACGGTTAGGTTTAGGGTGGGTGTTAGGGTTAATGTCAGGGTTAGAGTTAGCGTTAGGTATAGGGTTAGGGTTAGGTTTACATTTAGCATAAGGGTTAAGGTTAGGTTGAGGTTTAAGGTTAGGGTTAAGGTTAGGGTTAGGGTTAGAGGTTAGTGTTAGGTTTAGGGTTAGGGTTAGGGTTAAGTTTAGTGTTAGGGTTAGGTTTAGGGTTAGATGTATGGGTTAGGGTTAGGTTTAGGTTTAGGGTAATATTTAGTATTAGGGTTATGTTTAGGGTTAGGGTTAGGGTTAGGGTTAGAGGTATATGTTAGGGTTAGGTTTGAGGAAGGGTTAGGGTTAGGATTAGTATCATGGTAGGTTTAGGGTTAGGGTTAGGGTTACATATTATGGTCAGGGTTAGGGTTAGATTAATGTGTAGGGTTATGGTTAGGGTTAGGGATGATTGTTAGGTTTAGCATTAAGTTTGTGGTTAGGGTTATGTTAGGGTTCTTGTTAGGGTTTGGGATAGACTTTAGGGTTAGGGTTAGGGTTAGGCATAGTGTTAGAGTTAGGGTTAGGGATTGGTTCAGGGTTAGAGTTTTGGGTTAGGGTTAGGTTTAGGGTTAGGTTTAGGTTTAGGGTTAAGGTTAGGTTTAGGATTAGAATTTAGGGTTAGAGTTAATGTTATGGTTATGGTTATAGTTCGTGTTAAGTTCAGGCCTAGGTTTAGGATTAGCATTTCGGTTATGTTTTGGTTTAGTGTTTAGGTTCAGTGTTAGGGTTATGGTTAGGATTAGGTTTATGTTTAGGGTTAAGGTTTAGGTTCAAGGTTAGTGTTAGGGTTAGGGTTAGGGTTAGAGTTAGGATTAGGGTTATGGTTAGGGTTAGGTATAGTGTTACGGATAGGCTTTGGTTTACAGTTAGGATTAGGTTTAGAGTAATGTTTAGGGTTAGTGTTAGATTGCGGTTTAGGTTTAGGGTTTAGTTTAGGATTAAAATTTAGGTTTAGAGTTAGGTTTAGGGTTAGTGTTAGAGGTTAGGGATAAGGTTAGGGTTGTGGTTAGGGTCAGGGTTAGGGTAGGGTTAGAAGTAAGCTTTAGGGTTAGGTTTAGGGGTAGGGCTAGTGTTAGGCATAGTGTTATGGTAGTTTTAGAGATAGGGTTAGGGTTAGGGTTAAATTTTAGTGTTAGTGTTACGTTTAGGGTTAGGGATATCTTTAGGGTTAGAATTAGAATTTAGGGTTAGAGTTAGTTTGAGGGTTATTGTTACAGTTACGGTTAGGGTTAGGGTCAGGTTTAGGTTTAGATTCAGGTGTTAAGTGTTAGGAAGACTGTTATGGTTAGGCTTCGGGTAAGGGTTAGTATTAGGGTAAGGTGTTGGGTATTAAGGATAGAGTTATCATTAGGGTTACCATTAGGGTTAAGGTTAGGGTTAGGGTTAGGTTTAGGGTAAGGTTTAGGGTTAGGGATAGTGTTAGATTTAGGCTAGGTTTAGGGTTAGGTATAGTGTTAGGGTTAGGGTTAGGGTTAGGGTTATGGTTAGGTTTAGGGATAGAGATTAGTTTTAGGGTTAGGTTTAGTGGTAAGTTAGGATTAGGATTAGGTTTAGGATTACAATTTATGGTTGGGGAGGGTTGGTTTTAGGGTTACGTTTAAGATTAGGGTTAGGGCTAGGTTTAGGGTTAGTGTTAGGGGTTAGGTGTTAGGGAGAGGGTTAGATTTAGGCTTCCAGTTATTTTTAGGTTTTGGGTTAATATTAGGGTTAGGCTTAGGGTTATGGTTAGGGTTAGGGTTAGATTTAGAGGTAGGGTTAGGGTTAGGTTTAGGGGTTAGGTGTTAGCGACAGTGTTAGGGTTAGGGTTAGGGTTAGGGTTAGTTATTACTTGCAGGATTCGGGTTAGTTTAAGGGATTGAGATAGGGTTATGGTAAGGGATTTATGTTAGGTTTAGAGTTAGGGTTATGGTTAGGTTTATCGTTAGGTTTAGGACTAGAAGTTAGTGCTAGTGATAGGGTTAGGGTTATGGTTACGTTTAGGGTTAGGGTTAGTGTTAGGGTTAGGGTTAGGGTTTAGGGATTAGGGATTAGGGAGAGATTTAAGGTTAGGCTTCCAATTACGGTTAGGGTTAGGGTTATGATTAGCTTAGGGTAAGGCTTAGGTTTAGGGTTACAGTTAGGGTTAGTTTTAGTGTTAGTTTTAGGGTTAGGTTTAGATTTAGGGTTAGGGGTTAGGTGTTAGGGATAGATTTAGGGTTAGGCTAAGGTTTATGGTTACTGTTAAGGTTACGGATAGTGTTAAGTTTAGAGTTAATGTTTAGGGTTAGTGTTAGGGTTAAGGTAAGGGTTAGAATTAGGTTTAGGGTTAGAGTTTAGGGTTATGTTTATGTTAGGGTGAGGGTTAGCCTTAGTGTTAGGGTAAGGGCTAGGGTTAGGGTTAGGGTTATGATTAGGGTGAGGATTAGATGTTAGGTGTTAGGAAGAGTGTTAGGGTTAGGCTTTGGGTTAAGGTTAGGGTTAAAGTTATGATTAGGTTATTGTTAGGTTTAGTGTTAGATTTAAGTTTAATTTTAGAGTAGGGTTAGCCTTAGGGTTAGGGGTAAGGAGTTAGGGATAGTGTTAGGGTTAGTGTTAGGTTTAGGGTTAGGGTTAGGGATAGTGTTAGCTTTAGGGATAGGGTTTTTTGGTTAAGTTTAGGGTTAGGATTACGGTTAATGTTAGGGGTTAGTTTAAAGTTTAGTGTTCGTGTTAGGTTTAGGGTTAGGGTTAGTATTAGGGTTAGGGTTAGCTTTAGGGTTAGAGTTGGGTTAGGGCTAGTTTTAGGTTTAGGTTTAGGGTTAGGGTTAGGGTTAGTTTTAGCGGAAGTGTTAGGATTAGAATTTAGGGTTAGGGTTAGTATTAGGTTTAAGGTTAGTGTTAGGTTTAAGGTGTTAGCCTTCAGGTTAGGGTTAGGGTTAGGCTTATGGTTAGATGTTAGTGTTAGGTTTAGATTTAAGGTTAGGTTTAGGGTTATCGTCAGAGTTAGAGTTAAAGGTTAGAATTAAGATTAGGGTTAGAAGTTTCCTTTAGTGTTAGTGTTAGGGTTAGTGTTAGGGTTAGGGTTAGTGTTAGAGGTTAGGGACAAATTTAGGGTTTTGGTTAGGGTCAGGGTTAGGGTAGGGTTAGAAGTAAGCTTTAGGGTTAGGTTTAGGGGTAGGGCTAGTTGTAGACATAGTGTTATGGTAGTTTTAGGGTTAGGGTTCACGTTAGGTATTATGGTCTGTGTTAGGGTTCATTTAAGGGGTGAGATTAGGGTTAGGGTTAGGGATTAATGTTAGGTTTAGTGTTAGGTTTAAGGTTTTGGTTAGGGTTAGTGTTTGTGTTAGGCTTAGGGTTAGAGTTTAGGATTAGGGTTAGGTTTAGGGCTAGTGTTAGGGTTAGGGTTAGGTTAGGGTTAAATTTTAGGGTTTTGTTACATTTAGGGTTAGGATTATTTTTAAGTTTAGAATTAGAATTTAGGGTTAGAGCTAGGTTTATGGTTAGGGTTAGGTTTACTGTTACGGTTAGTGTTAGGGTTAGGTTTAGGTATAGGTTTAGGTGTTAAGTGTTAGGAAGAGGGTTATGGTTAGGCTTCGGGTTAGGGTTAGGGTTAGAGTTAGGGGTTAGGTATTAGGCATAGAGTTAGAGTTAGGGTTAGTTTTAGGGATACGGTTAGGTTTAGGGTAAGGTTTAGGTTTAGGGATAGTGTTAGGGTTACGGTTACGGTTAGGGTTAGGTTTAAGTTTAGAGTTTAGTTTTAGGGTTACCTTTAGGGGTCAGGTTAGGGTTAGCATTACATTTTATGGTTGGGGTAGAGTTAGGGTTAGATTTACGTTTAAGGTTAGAGTTAGAGCTAGGTTTAGGGTTAGTGTTAGGAGTTAGGTGTTAGGGAGAGTGTTAGATTTAGGCTTCCAGTTATGTTTAGGTTTTGGGTTAAGATTAGGGTTAGGCTTAGTGTTATGGTTATAGTTAGGTTTAGGTTTAGGGTTAGGGTTAGATTTAGAGGTAGGGTTAGGGTTAGGTTTAGGGGTTAGGTGTTAGCGACAGTGTTAGGGTTAGGGTTAGTTATTACTGGCAGGCTTTGGGTTAGTTTAAGTGATTGAGATAGGGTTATGGTAAGGGATTAATGTTAGGTTTAGGGTTAGGGTTATGTTTAAGTTTATGGTTAGGGTTAGGATTAGAAGTTAGTGCTAGTGGTAGGGTTAGGGTTATGGTTACGTTTAGGGTTAGGGTTAGTGTTAGGATTAGGGTTAGGTTTTAGGGGTTAGGGATTAGGGAGAGATTTAAGGTTAGGCTTCCAATTACGTTTAGGGTTAGGGTTATGATTAGCTTAGGGTAAGGCTTAGGTTTAGGGTTACTGTTAGGGTTAGTTTTAGTGTTAGTTTTAGGGTTAGGTTTAGATTTAGGGTTAGGGGTTAGGTGTTAGGGATAGAGTTAGGGTTAGGTTTAGGGTTAGGTTTATGGTTAATGTTAGGGTTACGGATTGTGTTAGGTTTAGATTTAAGGTTTAGGGTTAATGATAGGGTTAAGGTAAGGGTTAGAATTAGGTTTAGGGTTAGAGTTTAGGGTTATCTTTAGATTAGGGTTAGGGTTAGCATTAGTGTTAGGGTAAGGGTTAGGGTTAGGGTTAGGATTATGATTAGGGTGAGGATTAGATGTTAGGTGTTAGGAAGAGTGTTAGGGTTAGGCTTTGTGTTAGTTTTAGGGTTAAGGTTATGATTAGGTTATTGTTAGGTTTAGTGTTAGATTTAGGTTTGGTTTTAGAGTTAGGGTTAGGCTTAGGATTAGGGGTAAGGAGTTAGGGATAGTGTTAGGGTTAGTGTTAGGTTTAGGGTTAGGGTTAGGGATAGTGTTAGGTTTAGGGATAGGGTTTTTTGTTTAAGTTTAGGGTTAGGATTACGGTTAATGTTAGGGGTTAGTTTAAATGTTAGTGTTCATGTTAGGTTTAGGGTTAGGGTTAGTATTAGGGTTAGGGTTAGGTTTAGGGTTAGAGTTGGGTTAGGGCTAGTTTTAGGTTTAGGTTTAGGTTTAGGGTTAGGGTTAGTGTTAGCGGTAGTGTTAGGATTAGAATGTAGGGTTAGGGTTAGTATTAGGTTTAGGGTTAGGGTTATGTGTAAGGTGTTAGCGTTAAGGTTAGCGTTAAGGTTAGGCTTATGGTTAGATGTTAGCATTAGGTTTAGATTTAGGGTTAGGTTTAGTGTTATGGTCAGAGTTAGAGTTAAAGGTTAGGATTAAGATTAGGGTTAGAAGTTTGCTTTAGTGTTAGTGTTAGGGTTAGTGTTAGGGTTAGTGTTAGGGTTAGGGGTTAGCTAGTTTTAGAGTTAGGTTTAGTGCTAAGGTTAGGGTTAGGGTTAAGTTTAGGGTTAGAGGTATGTGTTAGGGTTAGTGTTAGTGTTAGGGTTATGGTTAGGTTTAGTTTTAGGTTTAGGGTTATGTTTAGAGTTAGGGTTAGGGTTAGGTTTAGGATTATGGTAGGTTTAGGGTTAGGGTTAGTGAAAGAGGTTAGTGTTAAAGTTTGGTTTGTGGTTAGGGTCAGGGTGAGGGTAGGGTTAGAAGTAAGGGTTAGGTTTAGGGTTAGGTTTAGGGATAATATTATGGCCGGTTTAGGGTTAGGGTTCAGGTTAGGTATTACAGTCAGTGTTAGGGTTAGTTTAAGGGGTTAGGTTTAGGTTTAGGGATTAATGTTGTTTAGTTTTAGGTTTATGGTTCGGGTTCAAGTTAGGGTTAGGGTTAGGGATAGTGTTAGGTTTAGGTTTATGCTTAGGGATAGTGTTAGGGTTAGGGTTAGGGTTAGTTTTAGGATTACAATTTACGGTTGTGATAGGGTTAGTTTTAGGGTTAGGGTTAGGGTTAGGGTTAGGCTTAGATTTAGAGTTTAGTGTTAGGGTTATGTTTAGGCTTAGTGTTAGTGTTAGGGTTTGGTTTAGGTTTAGATTTTTGTTTAGGTTTCGGGTTAGTGTTAGGGTTAAAGATAGAATTATGGTTAAGCTTAGGGTTAGGGTTAGGGTTAGGGTCACGGTTAGGCTTTGTGGTACGGTTATGGTTAGTGTTAGTGTTATGTTTAGGTTTTGGGTTTGGTTGAGGTTTAGGTTTAGGGTTAGGGTTAGATGTTAGGTTTAATGTTAGGTTTAGTTTTAGGGTTAGGTATAGTTTTAGGGTTAGGTTTAGTGTTAGAGGTTAGGGTTAGGGTTAGGGTTATGGTTAGGGTTAGGTTTAGGTTTGGAAGTATAGATGAGGCTTAGGTTTAGGCATAGCCTTAGGTTTAGGTTTAGGGTTAGTGTTACGGTTATAGTTTAGGGTTAGTGTTAGGGTTAGAGTTACGGTTAAGCTTTGGGTTAATTTTAGGTTTAGATTTAGGTTTAGGGTTAGGGTTAGGGGTTTGTTGTTAGGAAGAGTGTTAGGGATAGGCTTCGTGTTACATTTGTGGTTAAGGTTAAGATTAATTTTAGGGTTAGTGTTAGGGTTAGTGTTAGAGTTTAGAATTAGGTTTGGGGTAGCATTAGGGTTTTGGTTAAGGTTAGAGTTTGGGGTTAAGTTTAGGGTTAGGGGTAGTGTTAGCTTTAGGGTTATGGTTAGAGGTTAGCGTTAGGTTTATGGTTAGAGTTAGGTTTAGGGTTAGAGTTAAAGTTTAGTTTTAGGGTTAGGGTTAGTGTTATCATTAGAGTTTTGGGTTAGTGCTAGCTTGAGGGTTAGGGTGAGTGTTAAGTTTATGTTTAGGGTTAAAGTTTAGGGTTAGGTTTAGGTTTAGGGTTAGGGTTAATGTTAGGAATAGAAGTTAGTGTTAGGGGTAGAGTTAGTGTTATGGTTATGGTTTGGGTTAGGGTTAGTTTTAGGGTTAATGTTAGGTGTTAGGTGTTAGGGAGAGGGTTAGGGTTAGGCATTGGGTTCCGGTTAGTGTTACAGTTACGATTAGGTTTAGGGTTAGGGTTAGGTTTAGGTTTATGGTTAGTTTTAGGGTTAGGTTGAGGGTTGGTGTTAGGGGTCAAGTATTAGGGATAGGATTAGGGTTAGGGTTAAGGTTAGAGTTAGGGTTAGGGTTAGGTTTACGATTAGTTTTAAGGTTAGAGTTAGGGTTAGGTTTAGGGGTAAGTTTTAGGGCTATGATTAGGGTTATGTTTAGGGTTAGGGTTTGGGTTACGTTTAGGGTTAGGGTTAGGTTTACAGTTAGGTTTAGTGCTACAGATAGTGTTAGGGTTAGGGTTAGGCTTTAGGGTTAGGGTTAGGGTTAGGATTAGGTTTATGGTTATGGTTAGAGGTTTGCGTTAGGTTTAGTGTTAGAGTTTGGGGTTAGGGTTAGTGTTAGGCTTAGTGTTTATGGTTAGGGATAGGGTTAGGGTTAGGGTTAGTGTTAGTGATATTCGTAGGGTTAGGGTTAGAGGTATGGGTTTGATTTATGGTAAGGGTTTGTGTTAGGGTTAGGTTTAGGGTTATGCTATGGTTAGGGTTAGTGTTAGGTTTAGGTATTACATTCAGGTTTAGTGTTAGTTTAAGGGGTAGTGTTAGGGTTAGGGCTAGGGATTAATGTTAGGTTTAGGGTTATGGTTATGGTTAGCATTAAGGTTAGGGTTAGTGTTAGGGTTAGGATTAGATGTTAGGGTTAGTGGTAGGGTTAGGGTTATGGTTATGGTTAGGTTTAGGTTTAGTGTTACATTTAGTGATACGGGTTAGTTGTTAGTAAGAAGGTTAAGATTAGGCTTCAGGTTACGGTTAGCATTAGGGTTACGATTAGGTTTAGGGTTAGGCTTAGGGTTAAGGTTAGTGTTAGGGTTAGGATTAGTGTTAGTTTTAGGGTTAGTTTTATGGTTTGGGTTGAGGTTAGGTGTTAGGGATGGGGATAGGTTTAGGGTTAGTGTTAGTGTTAGCCTTAGGGTAAGGGTTAGGTTTACAGTGAGGTTTAGACTTAGGAATAGTGGCAGGTTTAAGGTTACTGTTTAGGGTTAGGTTTAGGGTTAAGGTTAGTGTTAGGGTTTAGAGTTAGGGTTAGGGTTAGGGTTAATAGATGGTTTAGTGTTAGGGTTAGTGTTAGGTTTAGAGTTAGAGTTAGGGTTAGGGTTAGATGTTAGGGCTAAAGTTAGGGTTAGGTTAGTGTTAGTGTTACGGTTAGAGTTTATGGTTAGGGTTAGTGTTAATTTAGGGTTAAGCTTAGGCTTAGGGTTATGGTAAGAGGTTAGCCTTAGGTTTAGGGTTAGAGTGTGTTTACAGTTAGGTTTAGGGTTAGGGTTTTTTTTAGGGTTAGGTTTAGGTTTAGAGTCAGAGGTTAGGTGTTAGTGATAGTGTTAGGGTTAGGGTTAGGGTAAGTGTTAGGGTAAGGGTTAGGGTTAGGGTTAGGATAGTATTATGTTTAATATTAGGGTTTAGGTTAGGGTTAGGGTTAGGGTTAGTGTTAGGGTTAGGGTTAGGGTTAGGGTTACGCTTAGACTTCATGTTATGGTTAGTGTTATGGTTACGATTAGGTTAGTTTTAGGGTTAGGGTTAGGGTTAGGTTTATGGTTAGGTTAGGGTTAGGGTGTGGATTAGGATTAGGGTTAGGGTTAAGGTTAGGTTTAGGTTTAGGGTTAGGGTTAGTGTTTGCATTAGATTTATTGTTAGTTATAGGGTTACGGTTAGTGTTAGGTTTAAGGGTTAGGTGTTAGGGATAAGGTTGCAGTTAGGGTTAGTGTTAGGGTTGGGTTAGAGTTTAGGCTTAGGGTTTGGTTTAGGGTGAGTGTTAGTTGTTAGTGTTACAATTATAATTTAAGTTTAGGGTTAGGTTTAGGGCTAAGGTGATGGTTATAGTTAGGTTTAGGGTTAGGTTTAGGGCTAGGGCTAAGCTTTAGGTGTTAGGGCGAGGGTTGTTTTTGAGCTTCGCATTATGGTTAGGTTTTGGGTTACGTTAGCCTTAGGGTTAGGATTAGGGTCAGGGTTAAGGTTAGGATTAGGGTTAGGGGTTATGTGTTATGGATAGAGTTAGCATTAGTGTTCGTGTTAGGTTTAGGGTTAGTGTAGGGTTTAGGGTTAGGTTTTTGGTTAGGGATAGTGTTAGGTTTAGGGTTAAGGTTAGGGTTAGTGTTAGGGTTAGAGTTTAGGTTTATGGTTAGGTTAGGGTTAGGGTTAGCATTAGTGTTAGTGTAAGGGTTAGGGTTAGGGTTAGAGTTAGGGTTAGTGTTAGGGTTTGGTTTAGGGTTAGGGCTAGTTTTAGGGTTATCATTAGGAGTTAGTTGTTAGGGAAAGGGTTAGGGTTAGGCTTCGGGTTACGGTTAGCGTTAGGGTTACGATTACGTTTAGGGTTAGGCTTATGGTGTGGGTTAGGGTTATGTTTAGCTTTAGGGCTAGATTTTGAACTGGGTTTAGGGTTAGGTTTAGGGGTTAGGTGTTAGCAACAGGGTTAGTTTTTGGTTTAAGGTTAGGTATTACAGTCAGGCTTCAGGTTAGTTTAAGGGGTAGAGTTTTAGTTAGGATAAGGGATTAATGTTAGGTTTAGGGTTAGGGTTATGTTTATGTTTAGGGTTAGGTTAAGATTAAAAGTTAGCGTTAGTTGTAGGGTTAGGATTATGGTTACGGTTAGGTTTAGGGTTAGTGTTAGGGGTTAGTTGTTAGGGTAGGGTTAGGGTTAGGCTTCGGGTTATGGTTAGTGTTACAGTTACGATTAGGTTTAGTGTTAGGGTTTGAGTTAGGTTTAGGTTGAGTGTTAGGGTTAGTGTTAGGGTTAAAATTTGGTTCAGTGTTAGGGTTAGGGTTAGGGTTAGAATTTGGTTCAGTGTTAGGGTTAGGGTTAGGGTTAGGTTTAAGTTTATGGTAAGTTTCAGGTTAGGGTTGGGGCTACGCATTACATTCAGTGTTAGTGTTAGTTTAATGGGTGGAGTTAGGGTTAGGCGTAGGGATTAATGTTAGTTTTAGTGTTAGATTTATGGCTATTGTTAGGTTTAGGGTTAGTGTTAGTGTTTGGGTTAGGTTTAGGTGTAGAGTTTAGGGTTAGGGTTAGTGTTAGGGTTAGGCTTAGAGGTTATGGTTAGGGTTAGTGTTAAGGTTAGGGTTAAAGCTTAGGTTTAGGTTTAGCGTCACAGTTAGGGTTAGGGTTAGGTTTAGAAGTTATTGTTAGGGTTATGTTTAGGGTTAGTGTTAGTGTTAGGGTTTGGGTTAGGTTTAGAGTTTTGTTTAGGTTTAGGGTTAGTGTTAGGGTTAAGGATAGAATTAGGGTTAGGCTTAGGGTTAGGGTTAGCTTTAGGGTCACGGTTTAGCTTTGGGTTATGTTTATGTTTAATGTTAGGCTTATGGTTAGGGTTAGGGTTAGAATTATGGTTAGGGTTGGGGTTAGGTTTACGTTTATGTTTAGCGTTATGGATAGTGTTAGGTTTACGGTTAGGCTTTAGGGTTAGAGTTAGGTTTAGGATTAGGGTTATGGTTAGAGGTTAGTGTTAGCTTCAGTGTTAGAGTTTGTGGTTAGAGTTAGGGTTAGGGTTAGGCTTGGTGTTTATGGTTAGGGTTAGGTTTAGGGTTAGGTTTATCGTTAGGGTTAGTGTTAGGGTTAGTCTTAGGGTTAGGGTTAGAGGTATCGGTTAGGGTTATGGTTAGGTTTAGGGTTAGTGTTAGGTTTAGGGTTATGCTATGTTTAGGGTTAGTGTTAGGGTTACTTATTACAGTCGGGTTTAGGGTTAGTTTAAGGGGGTATGGTTAGGATTAGGGTTAGGGATTAATGTTAGGTTTAGGTTTATGGTTATGGTTAGTGTTAGGTTTAGGGTTAGTGTTAGGGTTAGGATTAAATATTAGGGTTATTGGCATGGTTAGGGTTATTGTTACGATTAGATTTAGATTTTGTTTTAGGTTTAGGTTTAGGGGTTAGTTGTTAGGGAGAGGGTTAAGATTAGGCTTCACGATATGGTTAGCATTAGCGTTGAGGTTAGGGTTAGGGTTAGGTTTTGTATTAGTTTTAGAGTTAGGTTTAGAGTTTGGGTTAGGCTTAGGTGTTAGGGATAGGGATAGGGTAAGCATTAGGGTTAGGGTTAGGTTTAGGGTAAGGATTAGGTTTACAGTGAGGTTTAGGTATAGGAATACTGTTAGGTTAATGGTTCGGGTTTAGGGTTAGGTATAGGGTTAGGATTAGGGTTAGGGTTTGGGTTAGTCTTTTGTTTAGTTTTAGGGTAAGTGTAAGGGTTAGAATTTGGTTCAGTTTTAGAGTTAGGGTTAGGTATAGAGTTAGAGTTAGGGTTAGGGTTAGATGTTAGGGCTAAGGTTAGGGTTATGGTTAGGGTTAGTGTTATGGTTAGAGTTTATGGTTAGGGTTAGTGTTAGAGTTAGGGCTAAGGTTAGGGTTAGGGTGATGATTAGAGGTTAGCATTAGGTTTTGGGTTAGAGTTTGTGTTTATCGTTAGGATTAGGGTTAGGCTTAGAGCTTATGGTAAATGTTAGTGTTAAGGTTACAGGTAAAACTTAGGTTTAGTTTTAGGGTTAGGGTTAGGGTTAGGGTTAGGGTTAGTTTTAGGGTTAGGTTTATGGTTAGGGGTTAGGTGTTAGTGATAGTGTTAGAGTTAGCGTTAGGGTAAGGGTTAGTGTTAGGGTTAGGGTTAGGGATAGTATTAGGGTTAGGGTTAGGGTTTAAGTTACGGTTAGAGTTAGGGTTAGTGTTAGGGTTAAGCTTAGAGGTTAAGGTTGGGTTTAGGGTTAGGGTTAAAGCTTAAGTTTACGGTTAGGTTTAGGGTTAGTCTTAGGGATAGGGTTACACTTAGGCTTCGGGTTATGGTTAGGGTTATGGTTACAGTTAGGTTAGTGTTGGGGTTAGGATTAGGTTTAGGATTATGTTTAGGGTTAGGGTTAGGGTTACGGTTACAATTAGGTTAGTGTTAGGATTAGGGTTATGGGTAGGGTTACGATTATGGTTAGGTTTAGGGTTCCGGTTAGCGTAAGGGTTAGGGTTAGATGTATGGGTTAGTGTTAGGGTTAAGGTTAGTGTTAGGGTTAGGGTTAAGTTTAGAGTTAGGGTTAGGGTTAGGATTAGTTTTAGTGTTACGGTTAGGTTTAGGGTGTGGATTAGGTTTAGGTTTAGGGTTAGGTTTAAGGGTTAGGTGTTAGGAATATCTTTAGGGTTAGGCTTCAGGTTACGGTTAGGGTTAGATTTATGATTTGGTTAGGGTTAGTGTTTACATTAGATTTATGTTTAGTTTTAGGGTTAGTGTTAGGTTTAAGGGTTCTATGTTAGGGATAATGTTTCAGTGAGGTTTAGGTTTATAGTTGGGTTAAAGTTTAGGTTTAGGGTTAGGTTTAGTGTTTGATTAGAATTTAGGTTTAAGGTTAGGTTTAGGGTTAATGTTATGGTTATGCTTAGGGTTTGGGTTAAGCTTTAAGTGTTAGGAAGAGTGTTTTGGTTAGGCTTCGGGTTATGGTTAAGTTTTGGGTTACAAATACGTTTAGGGTTAGGGTGAGGTTTAGGGTTAGGGTTAGGGTTAGTTTTAGGGATAGGGGTTAGGTGTTATTTAGTGTTAGGGTTAGTGTTAGGGTTAGTGTTAGGGTTAGAGGTTACGGTTAGGGTTTGATTTAGAGGTATGGGTTAGAGCTAGGATTAGGGATAGAGTTAGAATTAGGGTTAGGGTTATGGTAGGTTTGGGGTTAGGGTTAGGGCTAGGTATTATGTTCAGGGTTATGGTTAGTTTAAGGGGTATCATTAGGGTTAGGGTTAGGGTGAGGCTTAGGGTTATGATTACAGGTTAGCGTTAGGTTTAATGTTAGAGTTTAGGATTAGAGTTAGGGTTAGGCTTAGGGTTAGGCTTAGAGGTTATGATTTGGTTAGTGTTAGGATTAAGGTTAAAGCTTAGGTTTAGTGTTTGGGTTTCGGTTAGAGTTAGCGTTAGGTTTAGAGTTTAGTGTTAGGGTTAGGTTTAGTGTTAGTGTTAGTGTTAAGGTTAGGGTTAGGTTTGGGTTTAGGTTTAGGTTTAGGTCTAGGGTTAGGGTTAGGTTTAGGATTATGGTTAAGATTAGGGTTATGTTTAGGGTTAGGGATAGGGTTATGTTTAGGGTTTGAGTTACGGTTAGTGTTATGGTTTGGGTTATGGTTAGAGATGGGTGTTAGTGTTAGTGTTAGGGTTAAGATTAGGTTTAGGGCTATGCTAGGCTTAGGGTTAGGGTTAACGTTAGGCATTACAGTCAGGCTTAGGGTTAGTTTAAGGGGTAGGCTTACGGTTAGGGTTATGGTCAGCATTACAATTAGGGTTAGAGATTATTGTTGCATTTAGGGTTTTGGTTAGGGTTAGTGTTACCGGTAGGTCTAGATGTTAGGGGACTGTTAGGGTTAGGGCTAGGGTTAGTTTTAGGTTTAGGTTTAGTGTTAGGGTTAGGGTTAGGGTTAGGGTTAGGCTTAGATGTTATGGTTAGTGTTACGGTTAGGGTTAAAGCTTAAGATCAGGGTTAGTGTTAGGATTAGGGTTAGGGATAGGGTAAGGGTTAAAATTAGGGTTACTGGTTAATTTTAGGGTTAGGGTTATTGTTAGGTTTAGGGTTAGGTCTAGAGGTTAGTGTTAGAGTTAGGGTTAGAGTTACTGTTAGGGTTAGGGTTAAGGTTAGCGTTAGTGTTAAGATTAGAGTTCTGGTTAGGGTTAGTGTTATGGTTAAAGTTATGGTTAGGTTGAGAGTTAGGGTTAGGGTTCGTGTTAGGGTTAGTAGTTCGGTTTAGTCTTAGGTTTAGGGTTAGTGTAGGGATGGGTTTAGTGTTAGGGTTAGTGTTAGAGGTTAAGGTTAGGTTTAGGATTAGGCTTAGGGATAGTTTTAGGTTTAGGGTTAGTTATAGGGTTAGTGTCATGGTTATGTTTAGGGCTGCGTTATGTTAGGTTTAGGATTAGGGTTAGGGTTAGGTATTACAGATTGGGTTAGGGTTAGTTTAAGGGGTAGGGTTAGGGTTAGGGTAAGGGATTAACGTTAGGTTTAGGGTTATGGTTATGGTTAGGGTTAGGGTTACAGTTAGGGTTATGGTTAGAGGATAGCGTTTGGTTTAGGGTTAGTGTTAGTGTTAAGGTTAGTGTCAGTCTTAGAGGTTATGGTTAGGGTTAGGGTTTGGGTTAGGGTTAAAGCTTAGGTTAAGTGTTAGGCTTAGTTTTAGGGTTAGGGTTTGGAATAGTGTAAGGGTTAGGATTAGGGTTAGTTAGGGTTAGGGTTAGGATTACGTTGAGGTTAAGGGTTAGGGTTAAGGTTAGGGTTAGAAGTTAGGTTTAGTGCTATGTTTAGTGTTAGGTTTATTGATAGTTTAGAGTTAGGGTTAGTGTTAGAGGTTAGGGTTATTGTTAGTGTTAGTGTTGGGGTTATGTTTAGGGTTAGGGTTAGGTTTAGGGTTTGAGGTATGGGTTAGCTTTAGGGTTAGGTTTATTGTTATGAATAGGGTTAGGCTAGGGTTCGGGTTAGGGTTAGGTTTAGGTATTACAGTCAGGCTTGGCATTAGTTTAAGGGGTAGGGTTAGGGTTAGGGTAAGGTATTAAAGTTAGGTCTGGGTTGGGATTATTGTTATGGTTATGGTTAGGGTTAGGATTAGAAATTACTGTTGTGGTTAGGGTTATGGTTAGTGTTAGGGTTAGGGTTTGGATTTGAGTTAGGCTTAGGGTTTAGGTGTTAGGGAGAGGGTTAAAGTTAGGCTTCGGATTAAGGTTAGGGTTAGTGTTACGATTAGGTTTAGGGTTAGCCTTAGGGTTAGTGTTAGGGTTATGGTTAGGTTTAGTGTTAATTTTATTGTTATGTTCAGTGTTAGGGTTAGGGGTTAGGTGTTAGCGATGGGATTAGGGTTAGGTTTCGGGTTAGGTTTATGGTTAGGGTTGGGTTTAGGGACAGTGTTAGGTTTCGGGTTACTGTTTATGGTTATTTTTAGCGTTAGGGTTAGTGTTAGGGTTAGGGTTAGGCTTAGATGTTAGGGATAGGTTTAGGGTTTGCTTTAGTCTTATGGTTAGAGTTTAGGGTTATGGATAGGGCTAGGGTTAGAGTTAGTGGTTAGCGTTTGTTTTGGGTTAGGGTTATGTTTAAAGCTTAGGCTTAGGGTTAGGTTTAGGGTTAATGTTAGTGTTAGGGTTAGGGTTTGGTTTAGGATTAGGGTTAGGGTTATGTTTAGAGGATAGGGTTACGGTTTGGGTTAGGGTTGTGCCTTAGAAATTATGTTTAGTGTTATGTCTAGGGTTAGGTTTAAAGCTTAGGTTTAGGGTTAGCGTTAGGGTTAGGGATAGTGTTAGTGTTAGGGTTAGGCTTAGGGTTAGTATTAGAGTTAGGGTTAAGGTTAGAGTTAGGGTTAGGGTTAGGTTTAAGCCTATGGTTATGGTTAGGGTTAGGGTTACAATTAGGTTCGGGTTCAGCTTAGGGCTACAGTCAGGGTTAGGATTAGAATTTAGGGTTAGCATTAGGTTTATGGTTTAGTATTAGGGTTAGGGTTACAGTTATGGTTAGAGATTAGCATTAGATTAATGTAGGATTAGGGTTAGGGTTTTGGATAGAGTTAAAGGTTAGGGTTAGGGTTAGTTTTACAGTTAGAGTGTAGGGTTAGTGTTAGGGTAAGGGTTAGGTTTAGGTTTAGGGTTAGTGTTAGGGTTAGGGATAGGGTTACGCTTAGTGTTAGGGTTATGATTAAGGTTAGTGTTAGGGGTTAGCTGTTAGGGAGAGGGTTAGGGTTAGGATTTGGGTTATGCTTAGGGTTAGGGTTACGATTAGGTTTAGAGTTAGGGTTAGGGTAAGGGTTAGGGTTAGGGTTAGGGTTAGGTTTAGGGTTAGTTTTAGACTTAGGGTTAGGCAAGGGTTAGGAGTTAGATTTTATCGATAGGGTTAGGGTTCGGTTTAGAGTTAGGGTTAAGGTTAGGGATAGTTTTAGGTTTAGGGTTAGGGTTTAGGGTTAGGGTTATCGTTAGTTTTAGGTTTAAGTTTATGGTTAGGGTTAGTGTTAGGTTAGGGTTAGGGTTAGTGTTACAGTTAGAGTTTATCGTTAGGTTTAGGTTTAGGTTTATGGTTAGCGTTAGTGTTAGGGTTAGTGTTAGTGTTATGGTTAGAGGTTAGTGTTTGGTTTAGGGTTAGAGTTAGGGTTAGGGTTAGAGTTAGGTTTAGGGTTATTCTTAGAAGTTAGGATTAGGGTTAGGGTTAGCGTGAAAGCTTAGATTCAGGGTTAGTTTTAGGGTTAAGGTAAGGGTTAGGGATAGGGTAAGGGTTAGGTTTAGGTTTAGTGATTAGTTTTAGGTTTAGGGTTACGTTTTGTGTTAGGGTAAGCTTTAGGGGTTAGTTTTAGTGTTAGTGTTAGGGTTAGGGTTAGTGTGAGTGTTAGGGTTAGGTTTAGGGTTAGGCTTAGCGTTATGGTTAGGGTTAGGATTACATTTAGGTTAACATTAGGGTTAGGGTTAAGTTGAGGTTTAGGGTTAAGGATTGCATTAGATGTATTGCTAGGGTAATGGTTAGGGTTAGGTTTACCGGTTAGGTGTTAGGGATAGGGTTATGGGTTAGGGTTAGGATTAGTGTTAGGGTTAGTCTTATGGTTAGGGTTAGCATTTAGGGTTAGGCTTAGGGTTAGCATTAGTGTTATGGTTAGGGTTAGGGTTAGGCTGTTGTTTAGGGTTAGGTTAGGATTAGGGTTACAAGTTAGGTTTAGTGTTAGGATTAGAGTTAGTGTTAGGTATAGGTTTAGGGTTAGGTTTACTGTTAGAGTTTAGGGTTAATGTTAGGCTTAGGGTTAGGGTACGGGTTAAGGTTAGGGTTAAGGTTATGTTAGTGTTAGGGATAGGTTTAGGTTTATGTATTACAGACAGGGCTAGCCCTAGTTTAAGGGGTAAGGTTAGTGTTAGGGTAACTGATTAATATTAGGTTTAGGGTTATGGTTATGGTTATGGTTATGGTTATGGTTAGGGTCAGTGTTTGGGCTAGGATTAGAAGTTTGGGTTAGTGGTAGGGTTAGGGTTAAGGTTACGTTTAGGGTTAGGGGTAGTGTTATGATTATGTGTAGGAGTTAGGTGATAGGGAGAGGGTTAAGTTTAGGCTTGGTTTACGGTTAGTGTTAGGGTTACTATTATGTTTAGAGTTAGGCTTAGGGTTAGGGTTAGCGTTAGTGTTAATTTTAGGGTTAGGGTTAGGGTTAGGGTTAGGGTTACACTTAGTGTTAGGGTTATGATTAAGGTTAGGGCTAGGGATTAGGTTTTTTGGAGAGGGTTAGGTTAAGGCTTTGGGTTACGGTTAGGGTTAGGGTTGTGGTTAGGTTTAGGATTAGGGTTACGGTTAGGAATAGCATAAGGGTTAGGATTAGTGTTAGTGGTTAGTTTTAGGTTACAGTTAGGTTTAGCGTTAGGTTTAGAGGTTACTGTTAGTTTTAGGGTTAGGGTTAGGGTTAGTGTGAGGGTTAGGGTTAGTGTTTAGGGTTAGGGTTAGGATTAGGGTTAGTGTTATGGTTAGGGTTATGGTTATGGTTAGGTTGAGGTTAAGGGATAGGGTGAGGGTTAGTGTTAGAAGTCAGGTTTAGTGCTAGGTTTATGGTTAGGGTTTGGGATAGTTTAGGGTTAGGGTTAGTGTTAGAGATTAGGGTTAGTTTTAGTGTTAGGGTAGTGTTAGTGTTTAGGGTTAGGGTTAGGGTTAGTGTTATGGTTAGGATTAGGGTTAGGTTGAGGTTTAGGGTTAGGGTTAGTTTTAGGGTTATGTTAAGTTTAGGGTTAGGGTCAGGTTTAGGTATTACAGTCAGGCTTATATTTAGTTTAAGAGGTAGGCTTAGGGTTAGGGTAAGGTATTAATGTTAGGTCTGGGTTATGGTTAGGGTTTGGGTCAGGATTAGAATTTAGGGTTATGTTTGGGGTTAGGGATATGGTTACGTTTAGGATTAGGGTTAGTGCTAGGGTTAGGGTTAGGGGTTAGTTGTTTGAGAGAGGGTTAAGTTTAGGCTTTGGGTTATGGTTATGGTTAGTGTTATGATTAGGTTTAGGGTTAGGCTTAGGGTAAGGATTAGGGTTAGGGTTAGGTTTAGTGTTAGTTTTAGGGTTAGGTTTAGCATTAGGGTTAGGGTTTAGGAGTTAGGTGTTAGGGATAGGGTTAGGGTTAGGGTTAGGGGTAGGTTCTAGGGTTACGTTTACAGTTAGGGTTAGGTATAGTGTTAGGTTTAGGTTAGGGTTTAAGGTTAGAGTTAGGGTTAGGGTTAGGTTTAGGGTTATGGTTAGGCTTCGTGTTCCTGTTAGGTTTGGAGTTACGTTTAGGTTAGGGTCAATTTTAGAGTTAGGGTTAGGGTCAGGTTTAGAGGTTAGTGTTAGGGTTAGGGTTAGGGTTAGTGTGAGTTTTATGGTTAGGGTTAGAGTTAGGGTTAGGGTTAGGGTTAGGCTGAGGATTATGGTAAGTGCTTCGGTTACCATTAGGTTAGCGTCAGGGTTAGGGTTAGGGTTTGCGTTAGATTTAGTGTTAGTGTTAAGGTTACGTTTAGGTGTTAGGTGTTCGGGATAGGGTTATGGGTTAGGTTAGGGTTAGGGTTAGGGTTAGGGTTAGTGTTAGGTTTAGTGTTAGGGTTAGGGTTAGGGTTAGGTTTAGGGTTAGAGTTTAGGGTTAGGGTTAGGGTTTGAGTTAGTGTTATGGTTAGTTTGAGTTTTAGGGTTAGGTTTAGGGTTAGAAGTTAGGTTTAGTGTTAGGTTTAGGGTTAGGATTAGGGTTAGGGTTAGGTTTAATGGTTAGGTGTTAGCGATAGGGTTATGGATTATGGTTAATGTTAGAGTTAGGCTTCGGGTTAGGGTTAGCGTTAGGGTTATGATTAGGGTTAGAATTTAGTGTAAGGATTAGGATTAGGGTTAGAGTTCTGGTTAGGGTTAGGTTTAGGTTGAGGTTAAGGGTTAGGGTTAAGGTTTGGGTTAGAAGTTAGGTTTAGTGCTAGATTTAGTATTAGGGTTAGGGATAGTGTAGGATTAGGGTTAGTGTTAGAGTTTAGGGTTAGTGCTAGTGTTAGTGTTGGGGTTATGTTTAGGGTTAGGTTTAGGTTTAGGGTTAGAGGTATGGGTTAGCGTTAGGGTTAGGTTTATTGTTATGAATAGGGTTAGGCTATGGTTAGGTTTAGGTATTACAGTCAGGCTTAGCATTAGTTTAAGGGGTAGGGTTAGGGGTAGGGTAAGGGATTAAAGTTAGGTCTGGGTTGAGATTATTGTTATGGTTAGGGTTAGGGTTAGAATTAGAAATTACTGTTGTGGTTAGAGTTACGGTTAGTGTTAGGGTTAGGGTTTTTATTAGAGTTAGGCTTAGGGTTTAGGTGTTAGGGAGAGGGTTAAAGTTAGGCTTCGGATTAAGGTTAGGGTTAGTGTTATGATTAGGTTTAGTGTTAGCCTTAGGGTTAGGGTTACGGTTAGTTTTAGTGTTAGTCTTATGGTTATGTTCAGTGTTAGGGTTAGGGATTAGGTGTTTGGGATGGGGTTAGGGTTAGGTTTCAGGTTAGGTTTACAGTTAGGGTTGGGTTTAGGAATAGTGTTAGGTTTAGGTTTACTGTTTAGGGTTATTTTTAGGGTTAGGGTTAGGGTTAGGGTTAGGCTTAGATGTTAGGGATAGGTTTAGGGTTTGCTTTAGTCTTATGGTTAGAGTTTAGGGTTACGGTTAGGGTTAGGGTTAGGGTTAGGGTTAGTGGTTAGCATTAGTTTTGGGTTAGGATTAGGTTTAAAGCTTAGTCTTAGGGTTAGGTTTAGGGTTAATGTTAGTGTTATGGTTAGGGTTTGGTTTAGGTTTCAGGTTAGGGTTATATTTAGAGGTTAGTATTAGGTTTAGTGATAGAGTTTGTGTTTATGGTTAGGGTTAGGGTAGGGTTGTGCCTTAGAAGTTATGTATAGTGTTATGGTTAGGGTTAGGTTTAAAGCTTAGGTTTAGGGTTAGGGTTTAATGTTAGGGTTAGCACTGGGCTTAGGGTTATGTTTCGGGTTAGGATTACATTTACTTTAGTGTTAGGGTTAGGGTTAGAATTTGGGTTTACTGTTAGGTTTAAGGTTAGGGTTAGGGATAGGTTTAGGTTTAGGATTATGAGGTTAGGGTTAGTGTTAGGGTTAGGGTTATGGTTAGGGTTATGATTAGAATTTTGGGTTAGGGTTAGGGTTAGGTTGAGGGGTTATGTGTTATGGATATGGTAATGGTTATGGTGAGGTTTAGGGTTAGGTTAATGGTTATGGTTAGAGGTTAGCGTTAGATTTAGTGTTAGGGTTAGGGTTATGGCTAGGGTTTTGGTTAGAGTTAAAGGTTACAGTTAGTGTTAGGGTTACAGTTAGAGTTTAGGGTTAGTGTTAGTTTAGTGATTGTGTTAGGTTTAGGGTTAATGTTAGTTTTAGCGTTAGAGTTTAGGTTTATGATTCAGTTTAGGCTTAAAGTTAGTGTTAGGGTTAGCGTTAGGGTTACGCTTAGTGTTAGGGTTATGATCAAAGTTCAGGTTAGGGATTAGGTGTTATAGAGAGGGTTAAGTTTAGGCTTTGGGTTCCGGTTAGGGTTAGTGTTACGATTAGGTTTAGCGATAGGGTTAGGGTTAGAGTTAGGGTTAGTTTTAGAGTTAGCGTTAGAGTTAGGGTTAGGGGTTAGGTGTTAGCGATAGGGTTAGTGTTAGGGTTAGGTTTAGGGTTTGGTTTAGTGTTAGGGTTAGGGTTAGCGGTAGTGTTAGGGTTATGGTTATGGTTAGGGTTAGGGTTAGGGTTAAACTTAGGTTCATGGTTATGTTTAGGGTTAGGGTTAGGGTTAGGGATAGGGTATCGGTTAGAATTAGGGTTAGTGGTTAGGTTTAGGGTTAGGATTATGGTTAGTGCTAGGGTTAGGTTTAGAGGTTAGTGTTAGTGTTAGGATTAGGCTTAGGTTAGTGTTACTGTTAGGGTTAAGGTTAGAGTTTGGGTTAGGGTTAGGTTTAGGCCTATGGTTATGGTTAGGTTTAGGGTTACAATTAGGTTCGGGTTGGCTTAGGGCTAGAGTCAGTGTTAGGATTAGAATTTAGGGTTAGGGTTAGGTTTACGGTTTAGTGTTAGGGTTAGGGTTACAGTTATGTTTAGAGATTAGCGTTAGGTTAACCTTAGGATTAGGGTTAGGGTTTTGGATAGAGTTAAAGGTTAGGGTTAGGGTTAGTGTTACTGTTAGAGTTTAGGGTTAGGGTTATGGTTAGGGTTAGGGTTAGGGTTAGGGTTAGGGTTAGGGTTAGTGTTAGGGTTAGGGATAGGGTTACGCTTAGTTTTAGGGTTATGATTAAGTTTAGTGTTAGGGGTTAGGTGTAGGTTTGGGTTAGGGTTAGGTTTAGGGTTAGATGTTAGGGTTAGGTTTAGGTTTAGGGTTAGGCTTAGAGGTTTTGGTTAGGGTTAGGTTTAAAGATTAGGTTAATTTTTACGTTTAAGGTTATGGTTAGGGTTATAGTTATAGTTTAGTTTTAGGTTTAAGGTTATGGTTATGGTTAAGGTTATGGTTAGAGGTTTGCTTTTCGTTTAGGGTTAGAGTTATGGTTAGTGTTAGGGTTAGTGTTAGACTTAGAGTTTATTGTTAGGGTTAGGATTAGGTTTACGGTTAGGGTGAAAGCTTAGGTTCAGGTTTACGGTTAGTATTAAGGTTAGGGTTATGGTTAGAGTTTAGGATTAGGATTAGAGTTACAGTTAGGGTTAGGGTTAGGTGTAGAGTTTAGTGTTAGGGTTAGTGTGAGAATTAGGGTTAGGGTTAGAGTTAGGGTTATCGTTAGGGTTAGGCTAAGAGTTATGGTTAGGGTTAGGGTTACAATTGGGTTAGGGTTAGGGTTAGGTTTAGGGTTAGGTTTGGGGTTAGTGTTAGGGTTACGGTTTGATTTTAGGATCAGGGTTAGTGTTAAGTTTAGGATTAGGGTTAGGGTTAGGATTATGGTAAGAAGTTAGCTTTAGATTTTGAATTAGGGTTATGGTTACGGTTAGGGTTAGGGTTAAGTTTAGGCTTAGATGTCAGTGTTAGGGTTAGCATATTGGTTGAAGCTTAGGTTTAGGCTTAGGGTTAGAGTTAGAAGTTAGCTATAGGGTTTTGGTTTGGTTTAGGGTTAAGTTGAGATTTAGGGTTAGATTTAGGCTGAGTCTTAGAAGTTAGGATTGTGTTAGGGTTAGGATTAGTGTTAGGGTTACGGTTAGAGCTACGGATAGTGTTAAGTTTAGTGTTAGGATTTAGTTTTACCGTTAGTGTTAGGGTTAGGTTTACGATTCGGATAGGGTTTGGGTTAGGGTTAGTGTTAGGAATACGATAAGGTTTAGGATTAATTTTAATGTTCGGGTTAGGTTTAGGGTTAGCATTATGGTTAGGGTTAGGATTAGAGTTAGGTTTAGTGTTAGCGTTAGGGTTAGTGTTACGGTTAGGTTCAGGTTTAGGGTTAGGGTTAGGTTTAACGATTAGTTGTTAGAGATCAGGTTATGGTTAGGCTTTGGATTACGGTTAGAATTAGCATTACAATTAGGTTTGGTTTAGGTTTAGGGTTAGTTTTAAGGTTTTTTAGCGGTTAGGTGTTAGTGATAGGGTTAGTGTTAGTGTTATGGTTAGGTTTATGTTAGGGTTAGGGTTAGTTCTAGGGTTAGGGTTAGCATTAGTTTTAGGGTTAGGGTTAGGGTTAGAGGCTTAGGGTGAGGGTTTGGGTTAGGGTTAGAGGTTAGGGTTAGGGTTAGTGTTAGGGTTAGGTTTAGGTTTAGGTTAGGGTTCATGTTTGAGTTTGGATTTATGTTAGGTTGGAGATTAGGCTTAGGGTTATGGTTAGGGTTAGGGTTAGGGATAGTGATAGGGTTAGGGTTAAATTTAGGGTTAATGTTAATGGTAGAGTTTGGGCTTAGGCTTAGGGTTAGGCTAAGGATTAGTGTTAGGGTTAGGGTTAAGTTTATGCTTAGTGTTAGGTTTAGGGTTAGGGTTAGGGTTTAGGGTTAGGGTTAGGGTTAGGGTTAGAATTAGTGTTAGGGTTAGGGTTAGGGTTAGTGCTTAGGGTTTGTGTTAGTTTAGGTGTCAGGGTTAGGCTTATGGTTAGTGCTAGGGTTATGGTTAGGGGTTAGTGTTAGGTTATTATTAGGGTTATGGTTATGTTTAGCTTTAGGCTTATGGTTAGTAGTTAGATTTAAAGTTAATGTTAGTGTTAGTGTTAGGGTAGTGTTACCGTTAGTGTTAGGCTTAGGGTTATGGTCAGATTTAGGGTGATGTTTAGAGGTTAGCGTTAGATTTAGGGTTAGGGCTAGTGTTAGGGTTAGGGTTAGGGTTAGTGTTAGGTTTAGGCTTAGATGTTAGAGGTAGGTTTAGGGTTAGGGTGATGTTTAGAATTACGGTTAGTTGTTATGGTTATGTTTAGGGTTATGGTTATGGTTAGGATTATGTTTAGGGTTAGGCTTACGATTATAGGATTAGGGTTATGTTTAGGGTTAGGGTTAGGGTTAGCGTTAGGGTTAGGGTTAGGGTTAGAGGTTAGGGATAAGGGTCAATGTGAGGGTTAGGGATTAGGGTTAAGGTTAGGGTTAGAGTAACGGTTAGGGGTTAGGGGTAGGGTTAGGATTGGGGTTACGTTTAGGGTTAGTGTTAGTGTTAGGGTTAGGGTTAGGGTCAGCGGTATGGATTAGTGTTAGGGGTAGAGTTAGTGTTTTGTTTTGGGTTAGGGTGAGGTTTAGGGTTTATGGTTAGCATTATGGTTATGGTTATGGTTAGTGTTAGGGTTAGGGTTAGAATTAGGGGTTGGGTTTATAGTTACAGTTGGGTTAGTGTTTCATTAAGGGTTAGGGTTAGGGATAGGGTAAGGGTTGGGTTTAGGGTTAGTGTTACTTTTAGGGTCAGGGTTAGGATTAGTGTTAGTGTTGGGGTTGTGGTTAGGGTTAGTGTTAGGGTTAGTTTTAGGGTTAGGGTTAGGGTTAGAGGTTTAGGGTTAGGGTTAGAGGTTAGGGTTAGGGTTCATGTTAGGGTTATGGTTAGGGTTTGGGTTCGGTTAAGTTTAGGGTTAGAGGTTAGGCTTATGTTTAGGGTTAGGGTTAGGGTTAGGATTAATGTTTAGGGTTAATGTTAGTGTTAGAGTAGGGGTTAAGGGTTAGCGTTAGGGTTAGAGGTTAGGGTTAGGTTTAGGGTTGGGGTTCGTGTTAAGGTTACGGTTCGATTTTAGGATCAGGGTTAGTGTTAAGGTTAGGAATAGGGTTAGGTTTGGGATTATGATTAGAAGTTAGCGTTAGATTTGGAATTAGGGTTATGGTTAGGGTTTGGGTTAGGTTTATGTTTATAGGATAGTGTTAGGGTTTGCGTTTGGGTTGAATCTTAGGTTTAGGGTTAGAAGTTAGCTATAGTGTTTTGGTTTGGTTTAGGGTTAAGTTGAGATTTAGGGTTAGATTTAGGGAGAGTGTTAGAATTTAGGATTGTATTAGGGTTAGGATTATTGTTAGGGTTACGGTTAGGGCTAGGGATAGTGTTAAGTTTAGGGTTAGAATTTAGGTTTACCATTAGGGTTAGGGTTAGGTTTAGCGTTCGGATAGGGTTAGGATTAGGTTTAGGGTTAGGAATAGGATAAGGTTTAGGATTTAGGTTAGTGTTAGCGTTAGATTTAGGGTTAGGATTATGGTTAGGGTTAGGATTAGAGTTAGGTTTAGGGTTAGCATTAGGGTTAGTGTTACGGTTAGGGTCAGGTTTAGGGTTAGGCTTAGGGTTAGGTTTAGAGATTAGGTGTTAGAAATCGGGTTATGTTTAGACTTTGGATTACGGTTAGGATTAGCGTTAAGATTAGTTTTGGTTTAGGGTTAGGGTTAGTTTTAGGGTTTTTTACGGGTCAGGTGTTAGTGATAGGGTTAGTGTTTAGAGTTAAGGATTAGGTTTAAAGTTATGGTTAGGGTTAGGGTTATGGTTAGAGGTTAGCTTTTGGTTTAGGGTTAGTGTTAGGGTTAGTGTTATGCTTAGAGGTTATGGTTAGGGTTAGGTTTAGGGCTAGGGTTAGGGTTAAGGCGTAGGTTCAGGGTTGTGTTACGATTAGGGTGAGGGTTAGAGACATGTTAAGGGTTAGGATTAGGGTTAGTGGTTAGTTTTAGGGTTAGGGTTACGGTTAGGGTTAGGTTTATGTTCAGATGTTAGTGTTAGTGTTAGTGTTCGTGTGAGTTTTAGGGTTAGGTTTAGAGTTAGGGTTAGGGTTTGGTTTAGCCTTAGGGTTATGGTTAGTGTTAGGGTTACAATTTGGTTAGCATTAGGGTTAGGGTTAGGGTTAGGTTTGTGGTTATGTTTAGGGATTAGGTGTTAGGGATAGTTTTATAGGTTAGGTTTAGTGTTATTGTTAGGTTTAGGTTTAGGGTTAAGGTTAGAGTTTAAGGTTAGGTTTAGGGTTTGGGTTAGTGTTACGGTTAGGTTGATGTTTAGGGTGAGGGTTACGGTTAGAAGTTAGGTTTAGTGTTATGTTTAGGGTTAGGGTTAGGGATAGGTTTAGGGTTAGGGTTAGTGTTAAAGTTTTAGAGATAGTGTTATGGTTATGGTTAGGGTTAGGGTTAGGGTTAGGGTTAGATGTATGGGTTAGGGTTAGGGTTAAGGTTAGGGTTAGGGTTAGGTTTATGCTAGGGTTAGTGTTAGGGTTAGGTATTACAGTCAGACTTAGGATTAGTTTATGGTTAGGGTTAGGTTTAGGGTAAGAGATTAATGTTAGGTCTAGGTTAGGGTTATTATTATGGTTAGGGTTAGGGTTAGGATTAGAAGTTAGGGTTAGTGGTAGGGTTAGGGATATCGTTACATTTCGGGTTATGGTTAGTGTTAGTTTAAGGGTTAGGTATTAGGTGTTAGGGAGAGTGTAAAGTTAGGCTTCGGTTCACACTTAGTGTTAGTGTTCCGATTAGGTTTAGGGTTAGGGTTAGGGTTAGGGTTAGGGTTAGGTTTAGAGTTAGGGTTAGGCTTAAGGTTAGGGGTTAGGTGTTAGCAATAGGGTTAGGGTTAGTTTAGGTTTAGGGTTTGGTTTAGGATTACATTTAGGGTTAGAGATAGTGTTAGGGTTAGGGTTAGTGTTTAGGTTTAGGGTTAGGGTTAGTGTTATGTTTAGGTTTAGGGTTTGGGTTAGTGTTAGGAAGGAAGTTAGTTTTAGTGTTAGTGTTAAGATTAGTATTAGGGTTAGGGTTATGTTTAGAGGTTAGCGTTTGGTTTAGGTTTAGAGTTAGGGTTAGGCTTAGGCTTAGATGTTATGGTTAGGGTAAGGGTTAGTTTTAGGGTTAGTGTTAAAGCTTAAGTTCTGGTTTAAGTTTTGGGTTTAGGTTAGGGTTATGCTTAGAGTTTAGGGTTAGGATTAAGGTTAGGGTTAGAGTTAGGGTTATGGTTAGAGGTTAGGTTTTGGTTTAGGTTTAGAGTTAGGGTTAGTGTTAGGGTTACTGTTAGGCTTAGAGGTTATGGTTATGGTTAGTGTTAGGGTTAGTATTAAAGCTTAGGTTGAGTGTTAGCGTAGGGGTAGGGTTCGGTGTGGAATATGCTAAGGATTAGGATTAGTGTTAGTGGTTAGTTTTAGGGGTAGGGTTACCGTTAAGGTTAGGGTTAGGTTTAGAGGTTAGTTTTAGGGTTATGGTTAGGGTTAGTGTGAGGGTTAGGGTTAGAGTTAGGGTGATGGTTAGCGTTAGGCTTAGGGTTATGGTTAGGGTTAGGGTTACAATTAGGTTAGCGTTAGGGTTATGGGTTATGGTTTGCATTAGATTTAGTGTTAGGTTTAGGGTTAGGGTTAAGTTTAGTGGTTAGGTGTTACCGATAGTTTTATGTTTTAGGGTTAGTGTTAGGGTTTGGGTTAGGGTTACAGATAGAGTTAGGGTTACGATTATCATTAAAGGTTAGCATTAGGTTTAGGATTAGAGTTAGGGTTTGGGTTAGGGTTTGAGTTAGAGTTAAAGGTTAGGGTTAGGTTTAGCTTTACGATTAGGGTTAGTGTTAGGGTAAGTGTTAGGTTTAGGGTTAGAGTTTAGGCTTATGGTTCACTTTACGGTTAGGGTTAGTGTTAGGTTTAGGGTTAGGATTAGACTTAGTGTCAGGGTTATGATTAAGGTTTGGGTTAGGAGTTAGCTGATAGGGAGTGGGTTAAGGTTAGGCTTTGAGTTTCGGTTAGGGTTAGGTTTCCGATTAGGTTTAGGGTTAGAGTTAAGCTTAGGGTTAGTGTTAGGGTTATGTTTAGGGGTTACCTTTTGTTTTAGGATTAGAGTTAGAGTTAGTGTTAGGATTAGTTTAAGACTTAGAGTTTATGGTTATGGTTAGGGTTACGGTTAGGGATAAATCTTTGGTTGAGGGTTAGGTTTAGAGTTCAGTTAGGGATATGCTAAAGGTTAGGATTAGATTTAGTGGTTAGTTTTAGGGTTATGATTATAGTTAAATTTAGGGTTAGGTTTAGAAGTTAGTGTTAAGGTTTAGTGTGAGGGTTAGGGTTAGGGTTAGAGTTAGGGTTATGGTTAGGGTTAATCTTATGGCTATCATTAGGGTTAGGCTTACAATTAGGTTAGCGTTAGGGTTAGGTTTAGGTTTTGCCTTAGATTTAGTGTTAGGGTTAGGGTTATGTTTAGGGCTTAAGTGTTAGGGATAGGGTTATGGGTTAGTTTTAGTGTTAGGGTTAGGGTTAGGCTTAGGGTTAGGGTTAATGTTAGAGTTTTGGTTACAGTTATGTTTAGAGCTTAGCGTTAGGTTTAGGGATAGTGTTGAGGGATTGTGTTAGAGTTAAAGGTTATCGTTTGCTTTAGTGTTATGGTTAGAGTTTACAGTTAGTGTTAGGGTAAGCGTTAGGGTTAGAGTTAGGTTTAGGGTTAAAGTTTAGTGTTATAGTTCAGTTTAGGGTTACGGTTCCTGTTAGGGTTAGGGTTAGGGTTACACTTAGTGTTAGGGTTATGATTAAGTTTAGGGTTAGAAGTTAGGTGTTAGGGAGAGGGTTAGGGTTATGCTTTGGGTTTCTGTTAGGGTTAGGTTTACGTTTAGGTTTAGGGTTAGAGTTAGGGTTAGTGTTAGGGTAGGTTTAGGTTTAGTTGTAGATTTAGGGTTAGGGTTAGGTTTAGGGTTTAGGTGTTAGCGATAGGTTGAGGGTTAGTGTTACGTTTAGGGTTTGGTTTAGTGTTAGGGTTAGGTTTAGGGATAGTGTTGGGTTTAGGGTTAGTGTTAGTGTTAGGTTTAGGTTTAGTTTAGGGTTAGGGTTAGAAGATAAGTTTAGTGTTAGGGTTAGGGTTAGGGTAATGGTTATGGTTTGAGGTTAGCCTTTGGTTTAGGGTTCGTGTTAGGGTTAGGTTTAGGGTTAAGGTTAGGCTTAGAGGTTATGGTTATGTTTATGGTTAGGGTTAGGGTTAAAGCTTAGGTTCAGGTTTATGTTTAGGGTTACGGTTAGTGTTTGGAAGGAAGTTAGTTTTAGTGTTAGTTTTAGGGTTAGTATTAGGGTTAGGGTTATGTCTAGAGGTTAGCGTTTGGTTTAGGGTTAGAGTTAGAGTTAGTGTTAGGGTTAGTTTTAGGCTTAGAGGTTATGGTTATGGTTAGGGTTATGGTTAGGGTTAAAGCTTAGGTTGAGTGTTAGGGTTAGGGGTAAGGTTCTGTTAGGGATATGCTAAGGGTTAGAATTAGGGTTAGTGGTTAGTTTTAGGGTTATGTTTACAGTTAAGGTTAGGGTTAGGTTTAGATTTTAGTGTTAGGGTTAGTGTTAGGGTTAGTGTGAGAGTTAGGGTTAGGGTTAGAGTTAGGTTTATGGTTAGGGTTATTCATAATGTTATGGTTAGTGTTAGGGTTACAATTAGGTTAGCATTAGGGTTAGGGTTTGCGTTAGATATAGTGCTAGGTTTACTGTAGGTTTAGGGTTAGGTTTAGTGGTTAGTTGTTAGGGATAGGGCTATGGGTTAGTGTTAGTGTTAGGGTTAGGCTTAGGGTTAGGGTTACGGTTAGAGTTAGGGTTACGGTTATGGTTAGAGGTTAGTGTTAAGTTTAGGTATAGTGTTATGGTTTGGGTTAGAGTTAAAGGTTATGGTTGGGTTTATTGTTTTGGTTAGAGTTTAGGGTTAGTGTTAGGGTAAGGGTTAGGGTTAGGTTTAGGGTTAAATTTTAGGGTTATAGTTCAGTTTAGGGTTAGGGTTCATGTTAGGTTTAGGGTTACGGTTACGCTTAGTGTTAGGGTTATGATTAAGGTTAGTGTTAGGAGTTAGGTGTTAGGGAGTGGGTTAGGGTTAGGCTTTGGGTTTTGGTTCGGGTTAGGTTTACGATTAGGTTTACAGTTAGAGTTAGGGTTAGGGTTAGGGTTAGGGTTAGGTTTAGGGGTTAGGTGTTAGCGATCGGGTTAGGGTTAGGGTTATGTTTAGTGTTCGGTTTAGAGTTAGGGTTAGGGTTAGGGATAGTGTTAGGTTTAGTGTTATGGTTAGGGTTAGGTTTAGGTTTAGGTTTAGGGTTAGGTTTAATGTTAGGGTTAGAAGATGTGTTTAGTGTTAGTGTTTGGTTTAGGGTTAGGGTTAGGCTTACAGGTTATGGTTATGGTTAGGTTAAGGGTTATGGTTAAAGCTTAGGTTCAGGTTTATGTTTAGGGTTACGGTTATTGTTATGGTTATAGTTTAGGATTAGGTTTAAGGTTATGGTTAGGGTTAGAGTTATGGTTAGAGGTTAGCTTTTGGTTTTGTGTTAGAGCTAGGGTTAATGTTAGGGTTAGTGTTAGTCTTAAAGGTTATTGTTATGGTTAGTTTTAGGGTTAGGGTTAGGGTTAAAGCTTATGTTCAGTGTTAGGGTTAGGATTAGTGTTAGGGTTAGGGATATGGTAAGGGTTAGGATTAGGGTTACTGGTTAATTTTAGGATTACAGTTTGGGTTAGGTTTAGATGTTAGTGTTAATGTTAGTTTGAGGGTTAGGGTTAGTTTGTGGGTTAGGGTCAGGTTTAGAGTGAGGTTTAGGGTTATGGTTAGTCTTAGGTTTCTGGTTAATATTATGGTTACAATTAGGTTAGCGTTAGGGATAGCATTAGGGTAACGCTTATTATTTGTGTTAGATTTAGTGTTAGGTTTTGTGTTAGGGTTAGGCTTAGTATATTGGTTAGGTGTTAGGGATAGTGTTATGGGTTAGAGTTAGTATTAGTGTTAGGGTTAGTGTTAGGGTTAGGGTGAGGGTTAGAGTTTAGCGTTAGGGTTAAGGTTTGAGTTAGTGTTATGGTTAGGGTTAGGTTAAGGTTGAGGTTTAGGGTGAAGGTCAGGGTTAGAAGTTAGGGTTAGTGTAAGGTTTAGGGTAGGGTCAGGGATAGGTTTAGGGTTAGGGTTAGTGTTAGAGGTTAGGGTTAGTTTTAGGGTTAGGGTTAGTGTTAGTGTTAGGGTTAGGGTTAGGGTTAGGTTTCGAAATATGTGTTAGGTTTAGTGTTAGTGTTAGAGTTAGGGTTAGGGTTTTGCTAGTATTAGGGCTAGGGTTTGGTATCACAGTCAGGCTTAGGGTTAGTTTAAGTTTTAGGGTTAGTTTTAGGGTAAGGGATTAATGTTAGGTCTGGGTTAGGGTTATGTTTATGTTTAGGGTTAGGGTTAGAGTTAGGGTTAGGGTTAGGGGTAGGTTTAGGGATATGGTTACGTTTAGGTTTACGGTTAGTGTTAGGGTAAGGGGTTAGGTGTTATCGATAGGGTTAGGGTTAGGGTTAGGTTTAGGGTTCAGTTTAGGGTTAGGGTTAGTGTTAGGGATAGTGTTGGGTTTAGGGTTAGGGTTAGGTTTAGGTTTAGGTTTAGGCTTTGGTTTAGTTTTAGGGTTAGAAGATAGATTTAGTGTTAGGGTTAGGGTTAGGGTAAGGTTTTGAGGTTAGCCTTTGGTTTATGGTTCGAGTTAGGGTTAGGTTTAGGGTTAGGGTTAGGCTTAGAGGTTATGGTTATGGTTATGGTTAGGTTTAGGGTTAAAGCTTAAGTTCATGTTTATGTTTAGGGTTACAGTTAGGGTTACGGTTAGAGTTTAGGATTAGGGTTAGAGTTATTATCAGGGTTAGGGTTATGGTTGAGCTTAGCTTTTGGTTTAGGGATAGAGCTTGGGTGAGTGTTAGGGTTAGTTTTAGGCTTAGAGTTTATGGTTAGGGTTAGTTTTAGCGTTAGGTTTAGGGTTAAAGCTTATGTTTAGTGTTAGGGTTAGGTATATGCTAAGGGTTAGGATTAGGGTTACTTGTTAGTTTTAGGGTTAGGGTTATGGTTACAATTTGGGTTAGGTTTAGATTTCATTGTTAGTGTTAGTGTTAGTTTGAGGGTTAAGGTTATGCTTAGAGTTAGGGTTAGAGTTACGGTTTGTCTTACGGTAATGGTTAGTGTTAGGGTTACAATTATGTTAGCATTAGGGTTAGGGTTAGGGTAAGGCTTAGGGTTTGCTTTAGATTTAGTTTTAGGTTTAGGGTTAGGCTTAGGTATACATGTTAGGTGTTAGGGATAGTGTTATGGGTTAGTGTTAGTGTTAGTGTTAGGGTTAGAGATTAGGGTTAGCGTTAAGGTTTGGGTTAGTGTTATGGTTTGGTTTAGGGCTAGGTTGTGGTTTAGGTTGAGGGTTAGGTTTAGAAGCTAGGTTTAGTGTTAGGTTTAGTGTTAGGGTTAGGGATATGTTTACGGTTAGGGTTAGTGTTAGAGGCTAGGGTTAGGGTTAGATTTAGGGTTAGGGTTAGGTTTAATGTTAGAGTTAGGGTTAGGGTTGTGCTAGGGTTAGGGTAAGGGATTAATGTTAGGTCAGGGTTAGGGTTATGGTTATGGTTAGGGTTAGATTTAGGATTAGAAGTTAGGGTTAAAGGTAGTGTTAGGGATATGGTTACATTTAGGGTTAGGGTTAGGGTTAGGGGTTAGGTGTTAGGGAGAGTGTAAAGGTTAGGCTTCGCTTTACCATTAGTGTTAGTTTTATATTTAGGTTTAGGGTTAGGCTTAGGGTTAGGGATAGGTTTAGGTTTAGAGTTAGGGTTAGGGTTAGGGGTTAGGTGTTAGCGATAGGATTAGGGTTAGGGTTAGGTTTATGGTTCTGTTTAGTGTTAGGGTTAGTTTTAGGTTTAGGGTTAGCGCTAGTGCTAGGGTTAGAAGTTAGTTTTAGTGTTAGTGTTAGTGTTAGTGTTAGGTTTAGTGTTATGGTTAGAGGCTAGAGTTTAGTTTATTGTTACAGTTAGGGCTAAGCTTAGCGTTAGGCTTAGAGGTTATGCTTATGTTTAGGGTTAGGTTAGTGTTTGGGTTAAAGCTTAAGTTCAGGTTTACAGTTAGAGTTAAGTTTAGGGTTACTGTTAGAGTTTAGGGTTAGGATTAAGGTTAGGGTTATGTTTAGGGTTATGGTTAGACGTTAGCTTGTTTTTAGGGTTAGAGTTAGAGTTAGTGTTAAGGTTAGTGTTAGGCTTAGAGGTTATGGTTATGGTTAGGGTTACATTTAGGGTTATTGCTTAGGCTGAGGGTTAGGGTTAGGGGTAGTGTTGGGTTAGGGATATGCTAAGGGTTAGGATTAGGGTTAGTTGTTAATTTTAGGCTTAGGGTTACGGATAGGGTTAGGGTTAAGTTTAGAGGTTAGGGTTAGGGTTAATGTGAGGGTTAGGGTTAGGGTTACAGTTAGGCTAATGTTTAGGGTTAGGCTTAGGGTTATGGTTAGGTTTAGGGTTACAATTAGGTTAGCCTTAGGTTGAGGGTTAGGGTTAGGGTTAGGGTTTGCGTTAAATTTAGTGTTAGGTTTAGGGTTAGGTTTAGGGGTTAGGTGTTAGGGATAGGGTTATGGGTTAGGGTTAGTGTTAGGGTTAGGCTTAGGGTTAGAGTTATGGTTAGAGTTAGGGTTACCATTATGGTTAGAGGTTAGCATTAGGTTTAGGGTTAGAGTTATGGTTTTTGTTAGAGTTAAATTTTATGGTTAGGTTTATTGTTATGGTTAGAGTTTAGGGTTTGTGTTAGGGTAAGAGTTAGGTTTTTGGTTAGGGTTAGGGTTAAAGTTTAGGTTTATAGGTCTTTTTAGGGTTAGGGTTAGTGTTATGTTTAGGGTTATGCTTAGTGTTAGAGTTATGATTAGGGTTAGGTTTAAGAGTTAGGTGTTAGGAGAGTTTTAGGGTTAGGCTTAGGCTTTTGGTTAGGGATAGGGTTACGATAAGGTGTAAGGTTAGAGTTAGGCTTTGTGTTAGTGTTAGGGTTAGGGTTAGGGTTAATGTTATGCTTAGGATTAGTTGTAGAGTTAGGATTAGGGTTAGGTTTAGGGGTTAGTTGTTAGCGATAGGGTTATGGTTAGGTTTAGGGTTTGTTTTAGGGTTAGGGTTAGAGTTAGGGATAGTGTTAAGTTTAGGGTTAAGGTTTAGGGTTTGGGTTAGGGTTAGGTTTAGGTTTAGGGTTAGTGTTTAGGTTATGGGTTAGGGTTAGTGTTAGGGTTAAGGTTAGGGTTAGAGGTTAGCATTAGGTATAGGGTTAGGGTAAGTGTTAGGTTTTGGGTTACAGTTAGGTTTAGGGTTAGAGTTTAGCGTTATGGTTTGGTTTACGTTTAGGGTTATTGTTAGTGTTAGGTTTAGGTTTACACTTAGTGTTAGGGTTATGATTATGGTTAGGGTTAGGGGTTAGGTGTTAGGGAGAGGGTTAAGGTTAGGCTTTGGTTTACGTTTAGCATTTGCGTTATGATTAATTTTAGGGTTATGGTTAGGTTTAAGGTTAGGATTAAGTTTAGGTTTAGGGTTTGTTTTAGAGTCAGGGTTAGGATTAAGTTTAGGTGTTAGATGTTAGCCATAAGGTTATGGTTAGGGTTAGGTTTAGGATTTGGTTTAGGGTTAGGGTTAGGGTTAGGTTTAGGGTTTGGGTTAGTTTTAGTGTTAGTGTTAGGTTTATGTTTAGGTTTAAGGTTAGGGTTAGTTTTAGGGTAGGAAGTTAGGTTTAGTGTTAGGGTTAGGTTTAGGGTTAGGGTTAGGGCTATGGTTAGAGGTTAGCGTTTGCTTTAGGGTTTTAGTTAGGGTGAGGGTTAGGGTTAGGCTTAGAGGTAATGGATAGTGTTAGGGTTAAAGCTTAGGTTCAGTTTTATGGTTAGGGTTAAAGTTAGGGTTACGGTTAGAATTTAGGGTTAGGTTTAACATTAGGGTTAGGGTTATGGTTAGATGTAAGGTTTTGTTTTAAGGTTAGGGTTAGTGTTAATATTAAGGTTAGTGTTAGGCTTAGAGGTTATGGTTATTGTTAGAGTTAGGGTTAGGGTTAAAGCTTAGGTTCAGGGTTAGGGTTAGGTGTAGGGTTCGGTTAGGGATATGCTAAGGGTTAGGAATAGGATTAGTGGTTAGTTTTAGGGTTAAGGTTACCGGTAAGTTTAGGGTTAGGTATAGAAGTTAGTTTTAGGGTTAGGGTTAAGGTTATGGTTAGTGTGAGGGTTAGGGTTAGGATTAGAGTTAGGGTTATGGTTACAGTTAGCCTTAGGGTTATGATTACGGTTAGGGTTATAAATTATGTTAGTGTTAGGGTTAGAGTTAGGGTTTGTGTTAGATTTAGTGTTAGGGTTAGCGTTAGGTTTAGTGTTAGGTTTAGTGTTAGGTTTAGGGTTTAGGTGTTAGGGATTGGGTTATGGGTTAGGGTTAGTGTTAGGGTTAGGGTTAAGGTTACGGTTAGAGTTAGGGTTACGGTTATGGTTAGAAGTTAGTGGTAGGCCTAGGGTTAGGGTTATGGTTAGGGTTAGGATTTGGGTTAGAGTTAAATGTTAGGATTAGGTTTAGCGTTATGGTTAGAGTTTAGGGTCAGTGTTAGGGTAAGGGTTAGGTTTAGGTTTAGGGTTATGGTGAAGTTTAGGGTTAGAGTTTAGAGTTATGGTTTGGTTTAGGGTTAGGGTTAGGGTTAGGGTTACACTTAGTGTTAGGGTTATGATTAAGTTTAGGGTTAGGCTTTGGGTTAGGTTAGTGTTAAGGTTACAATTAGGCTTAGGGTAAGGGTTAGGGTAAGTTTAGGGTTAATTTTAGAGTTTAGATTAGGATTATGTTTAGGGTTACATGTTAGTGATAGAGTTAGGGTTAGGGTTAGATTTAGGGTTCGTTTTAGGGTTAGGGTTAGGGTTAGGGTTAGGTTTATGGATATTGTTAGGGTTAGGGTTAGGGATTTGGGTTAGGGTGAGGTTTAGGGTTAGGGTTAGTGTTAGGGTTAGAAGTTAGTTTTAGTGTTAGGGTTAGTGTTAGGGTTAGGGTTATGATTAGAAGTTAGTGTTTGTTTTAGTGTTAGAGTTAGGGTTAGGGTTAGGGTTAGGCTTAGAGGTTATGGTTAGGATTAGGGTTAGGGTTAAAACTTAAGTTCAGGTTTACGGTCAGGGTTAAGGTTAGGGTTACGGTTAGATTTTAGGGTTAGGTTTAATGTTGGCATTAGGGTTGCGGTTATGGTTAGATGTTAGTTTGTGGTTTAGGGTTAGAGTTAGGGTTAGTGTTAGGCTTAGAGGTTATGGTTAGGGTTTGGGTTACGGTTAGGGTTAAAGCTCAGGTATAGCATTAAATTTAGGGTTAGCGTTCGGTTAGGCATATGCTAAGCCTTAGGATTAGGTTTAGTGTTTAGTTTTAGGCTTAGGGTGACATTTAGGTTTACAGTTAGATTTAGAGGTTAGTGTTAGGTTTAGGGTTAGGGTTAGTGTGAGTGGTAGGGTTAGGGTTAGGGTTAGGGTTAGGGTTGGGCTTAGTGTTATATTAATATTAGGGTTATAATTAGGTTAGCATTATTACTAGAGTTAGGGTCAAAGTTAGGGTTAAAGATAAGGTTATGTGTTAGAGTTACGGTTATGGTTAGAGGTAGGCGTTAATTTCAGGATTAATGTTCGGGTTTAGTTTAGAGTTAAAGGTTATCCTTAGGTTTAGTGTTACGGTTAGTGTTTAGGGTTAGTGTTAGGGTAAGGGTTTGGTTTAGGGTTAGGGTTACTTTTAGGGTTAAAGTTTAGTGTTATAGTTCGGTTTAGGGTTAGGGTTAGTTTTAGGGTGAGGGTTAGTGTTACGCTTAGTGTTAGTGTTATGATTAAGGTTAGGGTTAGGAGTTAGGTGTTAGGGAGAGGATTATGGTTAGGCTTTGGTCTTCGGTTAGGATTATTGTTACGATTAGGTTTAGGATTCGGGTTAGGGTTAGGATTAGGTTTAGGGTTAATTTTAGAGTTAGTGTTAGTGTTAGGGTTAGGGTTAGGTGTTAGGTGTTAGCAATAGGGTTATGGTTAGGGTTGTGCTTAGGGTTTGGTTTAAGGTTAGGGTTAGGTCTAGGGATAGTGTTAGGTTGGGGTTAGGGTTTAGGGTTATGTTTATGGTTAGGTTTATGTTTAGCAATAGGGTTGGGTTAGTGTTAGGGTTAGAATATAGGTTTAGTGTTAGGGTTAGGTTAGGGTTAGAAGTTAGCTTTGGTTTAGGGTTACATTAGGGCTAGGTTTATGGTTAGGGTTATGCTTAGAGGTTATGGTTAAGGTTAGAGTTAGGGTTAAAGCTTAGGTTAAGGTTTAGGGTTAGGGTTAGGTTTAGGGTAAGGGTTATGGCTAAAGCTTAGGTTCAGGGTTCGGGTTAGGATTAGACTTAGGGTTAGATATATGGTAAGGGTTAGGATTAGGGTTAGTGGATAGTTTTAGGGATAGGGTTACTGTTAGGCTTAGGATTAGGTTTAGTGTTATTGTTAGTGTGAGGGTTAGGGTTAGGTTTAGAGTTATGGTTAGTGTTAGGGTTAGGCTTGGGGTTATGGTTAGTGTTAGGTTTATAATTGGGTTAGTGTTAGGGTTAGGGTTAGGGTTCAGGTTTGCGTTAGATTGAGTGGTAGGTTTAGGGTTAGGGTTAAGTTTAGGAGTTAGGTGTTAAGTATAGGGTTATGGGTTAGGGTTAGGGTTACGGTTAGGGTTAAAGTTTAGGGTTAGACTTAGGGTTTGAGTTAGTGTTATGGTTAGGGTAAGGGTTAGGTTGAGGTTTAGGGTGAGGGGTAGAGTTAGAACTTAGATTTAGTGTTAGGTTTAGGGTTAAGGTTAGGGATAGATTTAGGGTTAGGGTTAGTTTTAGAGGTTCAGATTAGTGTTAGTGTTAGGATTAGGGTTAAGTTTAGGGTTAGATGTATGGGTTAAGGTTAGTGTTAGGGTTAGGGTTAGAGTTATGGTTGAGGTTATGCTAGCATTAGGGTTAGGGTTAGGTATTACAGTCAGGCTTAGGGTTAGTTTAAGGGTCATGGTTAGAGTTAGGGTTAGGGATTAATGTTAGGTCTGTGTTAGGGTTATGGTTATGGTTAGGGTTAGTGTTAGGATTAGAAGTTAGGGTTAGGGGTAAGGTTAGGGATATGGTTCCTTTTAGGGTTAGGTTTGGTGTTAGGGTTAGGTTTAGGGGGTAGATGTTAGGGAGAGTGTAAAAGTTAGGCTTCGGTTTTATGGTTAGGCTTAGTGTTATGATTTCGTTTCGGGTTAGGCTTAGGGTTATGGTTTTGCTTAGGGTTAGGTTTAGTGTTAGTTTTAGGTTTATATTTAGTGTTAGGTTAAGGGGTTAGGGTTAGGTTTAGGGTTAGGTTTACAGTTAGGGTTAGGGTTAGGGTCAGGGATAGTGTTAGGTTTCGGTTTAGGGTTTAAATTTAGTGTTAGTGTTAGGGTTAGGGTTAGGGTTACCGTTAGGCTTGGAGTTACGGTTAGGGTTAGAGTTACGTTTAGGTTAGGTTTAGGGTTAAGTTTAGGGTTAGGTTTAGGGTTTTGGTTAGAGTTAGAGTTAGGGATAGTGTAAGGGTTAGGATTAAGATTAGTCATTAGGTTTATGGTTAGGTTTACGGTTTGGTTTAGGTTTAGGTTTAGAAGTTAGTGTTAGTGTTAAGGTTTGTGTTAGGGTTAGGTTTAGGTTTAGAGTTAGGTTTCGGGTTAGGGTTATGATTTGGGTTAGGGTTAGGTATAGGGTTACGGCTAGGCTTTGGGTTATGGTGAGGGTAAAGGTTACGATTAGGTTAGGGTTAGGGTTAAGGCTAGGGTTAGGTTTAGGTTTACGGTTTGGGTTAGGATTTGGATTAGGATTAGTGTTAGGGTTATGGTTCGGTTTAGGGGTTACCTGTTAGGGATAGTGTTGGGGGAAGGCTTCCATTTATGGTTAGTTTTAGGGTTATGATGAGGTTAGGGTTAGTATTAGGTTTAGCGTTAGTGTTAGGGTTAGGGTTTGGGGTAGCTTTTGTTTTAGATTTAGGGTTAGTTTTAGGGTTAGGGTTAGGGTTAGGTTTAGGTTTTATGTGTTAGGGATAGGTTTATAGTTATGTTTAGGGTTAGGGTTAGGGTTAGGTTTAGTGTTAAAGTTATGGTTATTGTTAGCATTTAAGGTTAAGGTTAGGGTTAGGTTTAGTGCTATGGTTAGGATTACTGTAAGTTTGAGGTTTAGGTTTAGGGTTATGGTTAGGATTAGTGTTAGGGTTTAAGGTTAGGGGTTAAGCTTAGGGTTATGTCTTATGGTTAGGTGTTAGGTTAAGGGGTTAACATTATGGTTAGTGTTAGGTTTAGTGTTAGGGTTAGATTTACTGTTAGGGTTAGGGTTAGGGTTATGATTAAGGTTAGAGATTATGGTTACTGTTAGGGTTATGGTTAGGGTTAGTGTTATGGTTAGGGTAAGTGTTTAGGCTTAGTGTTACTGTTAGGGTTCTGTTTAGGTTTAGGGTTTGTGTTAGAAGTTAGGGTTAGTGTTAGTGTTAGGATTTGGGTTAGGGTTAGGGTTAGGGTTAGGGTTCGGTTTAGGGTTAGGGTTAGTGTTAGTGTTAGAGTTATGGTTAGAGGTTAGCGTTTGGTTTAGGGTTAGAGTTATGTTTAGGCTTAGTGTTAGGGTTAGGCTTAGAGGTTATGGTTATGGTTAGGGTTATGGTTAAAGCTTAGCTTCAAGTTTACGGTTAGGGTTAAAGTTAGTGTTACGGTTAGAGTTTATGTTTAGGTTTAAATTTAGGGTTAAAGTTAGGGTTAGGCTTAGAGTTTAGGTTGTGGTTTAGGGTTAGAGTTAGTGTTAGTGTTAGGGTTAATGTTAGGCCTAGACGTTATGGTTATGGTTATGGTTAGGGTTAGGGTTATAGCTTAGGTTCAGGGTTAGGGTTAGGGGTAGGATTCGGTTAGGGATATGCTAAGGGTTAGGATTAGGTTTAGTGGTTAGTTTTAGTGTTAGGCTTACCGTAATGGTTAGGGTTAGTGTTAGGGTTAGGATTATTGTGAGATTTTGAGTTAGGGTTAGAGTTAGTATTATGGTTAGAGTTAGGCTTAGGTTTATGGTTAGGATTAGGGTTACCCTTAGGTTAGCGTTAGGGTTAACTTTAGGGTTTGCATTCGATTTAGTGTTAGGGTTAGGGTTAGGGTTAGCTTTAGGGGTTAGGTGTTAGGGATAGGGTTATGGGTTTGGGTTAGTGTTAGGGCTAGTGTTAGCGTTATGGTTAGAGTTAGGTTCACAGTTATGGTTAGAGGTTAGCGTTAGGTTTTGGGTTAGGGTTAATGTTAGTGTTATGGTTTTGGTTTGAGTTAAAGTTTAGGGTTAGGTTTAGTGTTACGATTAGATTTTAGGATTCGTTTTAGTGTAAGGGTTAGGTTTAGGGTTAGTTTTAGGTTTAGGGTTAGTTTATAGTGTTATGGTTCAGAGTAGCGTTAGGGTTATTGTTAGGTTTAGGGTTAGGTTTACGCTTAGTGTTTGGGTTATGTTTAAGTTTAGGGTTAGAAATTAGATGTTAGGGAGTGGGTTATGGTTAGGCTTTGGGTTATGGTTATGGTTTGGGTTACGATTAGGTTTAGAGTTAGGGTTAGGGTTAGGGTTAGTGTTAGGGTTAGGTTTATGTTTAGGGTTACTTTTAGAGTTAGGCTTAGGGTTAGGGTTAGGTGTTAGGTGTTAGCGATAGTGTTATATTTAGGGTTACGTTTAGGGTTCGGTTTAGGGTTAGGGTTAGGGTTAGGGTTAGCGATAGTGTTAGGGTTAGGGTTAGGGTTAGGTTTAGGTTTAGGTGTAGGGTTAGTGTTAGAGTTAGAAGTTAGGTTTAGTGTTAGGGTTATGGTTAGAGGTTAGTGTTTACTTTTGGGTTAGTGTTAGGTTTAGGGTTAGGGTTAGGCTTAGAGGTTATGGTTAGGGTTTGGGTTAGGGTTCAAGCTTAGGTTCAGTTTTATGGTTAGGGTTAAATTTAGGGCTACGGTTATAGTTTAGGTTCAGGTTTAGGGTTAAAGTTAGGGTTACGTTTAGTGTAAGGGTTATGTTTATGGTTAGTGTTAGGAGTTAGGTGTTAGGGAGTGGTTTAAGGTTAGGCTTTGGGTTACAGTTAGGGTTAGGGATACAATTAGGTTTAGGGTTAGTGTTAAGTTTATGGTAAGTGTTAGGGTTAGGTTTAGGGTTAGTTTTAGTGTTCGGGTTTGGGTTAGGGTTAGGGGTTAGTTGTTAGCGATAGGGTTAGGGTTAAGGTTAGGTTTATGTTTTGGTTTAGGTTTAGGCTTATGGTTAGGGATAGTGTTAGGTTTAGGGTTAGGGTTTAGGGTTAGGCTTAGGGTTAGAAGTTATTTTAGTGTTAGAGTTTGGGTTATGGTTAGAGGTTAACGTTTGATTTGGGGTTAGAGTTAGGCTTAGGGTTAGGGTTAGGGTTAGCCTTAGAGGTTATGGTTAGGGTTAGCATTAGGGTTAGGGTTAAAGTTAGAGTTTAGGGTTAGGTTTAAGGTTAGGGTTAGGGTAATGTTTATGGTTAGAGGTTAGCTTTTGTTTTAGGGTCAGAGTTAGTGATAGTCTTACGTTTAGTTTTAAGCTTAGAGGTTATGGTTATGCTTAGGGTTACTGTTAGGGTTAAAGCTTAGGTTGAGGGTTAGGGTTAGGGGTAGTGTTTGGTTAGTGATATGCTAAGGGTTAGGATTAGGTCAGTGGTTAGTTTTACGTTTAGGGTTACGGTTAGGTTTAGAGTTTAGTGTTAGGGTTAGAATTAGGGTTAGTGTGAGGGTTAGGGTTAGAGTTAGGGTTATGTTTAGGGTTATGGTTATGGTTATGGTTAGGTTTAGGGTTTGAGTTTGATTTAGTTTTAGGGTTAGCGTTAGGGTTAGGGTTAGGCTTAGGGTTAGGCTTAGGGTTAGGTTTAGGGTTTAGGTGTTAGGTCTAGGTTTATGGGTTGAGGTTAGTGTTAGTATTAGGGTTAGGGTTAGGGTTACAATTAGAGTTAGGGCTATGGTTATGGTTAGAGGTTAGCGTTACGTTTAGGGTTAGTGTTAGGGTTTGTGTTAGAGTTAAAGGTTATTGTTAAGTTTAGTGTTACAGATAGAGTTTAGAGTTAGTGTTAGGGTAAATGTTAGGTTTAGATTTTGGGTTAGGTTTAGGCTTAAAGTTTAGGGTTATAATTCAATTTAGGGTTAGTGTTAGTGTTAGTGTTAGGGTTAGGGTTATGCTTAGTGTTAGGGTTATGATTAAGGTTAGGGTTAGGAGTCAGGTGTTAGGGAGAGGGTTAGGGTTACGCTCTGTGTTTCAGTTAGGGTTTGGGTTAAGATAAGTTTATGTTTATTGTTAGCATTAGGGTTAGTGTTAAGTTTAGGGTTAGTTTTAGAGTTAGGGTTAGGGGTTAGGTGTTAGCGATTGGGTTAGTGTTAGGTTTAGGTTTAGTGTTTGGTTTAAGGTTAGGGTTAGGTATAGTCTTAGGTATACAATTAGGGTTTAGGGTTATGGATAGGGTTAGGTTCTGGTTTAGGGTTAGGTTGAGTGTTAGGTTTAGAAGATAGGTTTATGTTAGGGTTAGGGTTATCTTTAGAGTTTAGCATTTGGTTTAGGGTTAGAGTTAGGGTTAGATTTAGGGTTAGGGTTAGGTTTAGAGGGTATGTTTAGGGTTAGGGTTAAAGCTTTGGTTCAGGTTAATGTTTAGGTTTACCATTAGGGTTACGGTTAGTGTTTAGGATAAGGTTTAAAATTATGGTTAGGGTTAGGGTTATGTTTAAAGGTTAGCTTTTGGTTTAGGGTTAGAGTTAGGTTTAGTGTTAGTCTTAGAGTTTACAGACAAGGTTAGGTTTAGGGTTAGGGTTAAAGCTTAGGTTCAGCGTTAGGGTTAGGCTTAGGGCTAGGGTTAGGGATAAGGTAAGAGTTAGGATTAGGGTTAATGGTGAGTTTTAGGGTTAGGGTTACGGTTAGGTTTAGGGTTATGTTTCGATGTTAGTGTTATTGTTATTTTTAGGGTTAGGGTTAGTGTGAGGGTTATTGTTATGTTTAGAATTAGGCTTTGGTTTAGGGTTAGACTTAGGGTTATTGTTACTGTAAGGGTTACAATTAGTTTAGCATTAGGGTTACTTTTAGGGTTAGGGTTTTGCTTTAGATTTAGTGTTAGGTTTAGGGAAAGACATAGGGTTAGGTTTAGGGTTAGGGTTAGGGTTAAGAATGTGTTAGAGCTAGGTTTGGTGTTAGGGTTAAGTTTAGGGTTAGGGTTGGGTTTAGGAATAGGTTTAGTGTTAGGAATAGTGTTAGGTTTAGAGTTAGTTTTAAGTGTTAGGTTTAGGGTTAGGGTTAGCGTTAGGGTTAGGGTTAGGGTTAGGATTATGGTTAGAAGTTAGCGTTAGATTTGGAGTTAGAGTTATGGTTAGCGTTAGGATTAGGGTTAAGCTTAGAGGCTAGCGTTAGTGTTTGCGTTTGGGTTGAAGCTTAGGTTTAGTGTTAGGGTTAGGGTTAGAAGTTAGCTATAGGGTTATGGTTAGGTTTAGGGTTAAGTTGAGATTTAGGGTTAAATTTAGTTTGAGGATTAGAATTTACGTTTGCATTGTGTTTAGGGTTAGGGTTAGGTTTAGGGTTAGGGATAGTGTTAGGGTTAGGGTTAGGGTTTAGGGTTACTGTTAGGGTTAGGGTTATGTTTAGGGTTAAGGTTAGGGTACGGTTAGTGATATGGTAAGGTTTAGGATTAAGGTTTGTGTTAGGGTTACGGTTAGAGTTAGGTTTAGGTTTAGGGTTTGGGTTAGTGTTATGGTTAGGGTCAGGTTAGTGTTAGCGTTAGGGTGAGGATTAAGTTTAGAATTAAATGTATGCTTAGAGGTAATTTTTTGGGTTAGGGTTAAGGTTAGGGATATGGTTAGACAAGTTTTGGATTACGGTTAGGGTTAGGATTGGGGTTAGGGTTAGGGTTAGTGTTACGTTTAGGGTTAGGTTCAGGATTAGGGATTGGCATAAGGTTTTAGGACTAGGATTAGGGTTAGGGTTAGGTTTAGTGTTAGGGTTAGGCTTAGAGGGTTATTGTTAACGTTAGTGTTAGGTTTAAGTTTATGGTTAGAGGTTATGGTGAGGGTTAGGGTGAGGGTTAGGTTAGGGTTAAAGGTTTTGGTTATGGTTAGGGTTAGGGTTATGTTTAAGGTTAGGGTTAGGCTTAGCCTTAGGATTATAGGATTAGGTTTATGTTTAGGGTTAGGCTTAGGGATAGGGTTAGGGTTAGGGTTAAAGTTAGGAGTAGTATTATTGGTAGGGCTTAGGCTTAGGGTTAGGGTTAGAATTAGTGTTATGGTTAGGGTTAAGGTTAGGTTTAGGGCTTAATGTTAATGTTAAGTTTAGTGTTAGGATTTATAGTTAGGGTTAGATTTAGGGTTAGGTTTAGTGTTAGGTTTAGGGTTAGGGTTAGGTTTTGGGTTAGGGTTACAGTTAGGGTTATAGTTAGTTTTAGGTTTAGGGTTAGGTTTAGAGGGTTAGTGTTAGGGTAAGGGTTAGAGTTAGGGTTAGAGTTTAGGGTTAGGGTTAGTGTTATGTCTTGGGTTTGGGTTTGGGTCAAGTTTAGGGTTAGAGCTAAGGCTTATGGTTAGGGTTAGTGTTAGGGTTAGATTTAATGTTTAGGGCTAATATTAGGGTTAAGGTAAGGGTTAGGGTTAGTGTTAGGTTTAGGGTTAGGGTTACCGATAGAGGTATGTGTGTTAGTCTTAGGGTTAGGGTTAAGGTTAGGCATAGATGTTAGTGTTAGGGTTAGTATTTGTGTTGAAGCTTAGGTTTAGAGTTAGGATGAATGTTAGAAGTTAGCTATAGGATTACGGTTAGGTTTAGGGTTAAGTTGAGATTTAGGGTTAGATTTAGCGTGAGGGTTAGAACTTACGTTTGAGTTAGGGTTAGGTTTAGTGTTAGGGATAGTGTTAGGGTTAGGGTTAGGGTTAGGGTTAGGGTTAGGGTGAGGGTTAGGGTTAGGGTAAGGGTTAGGGTTAGGTTTAGGTTTAGTGTTAGGGTTAGGGTCAGGGTTAGGTTTAGTGTTAGTGTTAGGGTTAAGTTTAGGGTTAGTTTTAGCTTTAGGCTTAGGGTAAGAGGGTTAGGGTTAAGGTTATGGTTAGGATTAGAGGTTAGGGTTATGGTTCGGGTTTGGGTTCGTGTTAAGTTTAGGGTTAGCGGTTAGGCTTAATGGTTAGGTTTAGGGTTAGTGTTAGGATTAGGGTTAGCGATAGAGGTATGTGTTAGGGTTAGGGTTAAGGCTAGTGTTAGGATTAGGGTTAGAGATTAGTGCTATGTTTAGTTTTACTTTTAGTGTTGGGTTAAGGGATAGGGTTAGGGTTAGTGATAGCGTTAGGGTTAGAGTAAGGGTTAAGTGTTAGGGTTAGGCTTTGCGTTAGGATTAGAGGTTAGGTTTAGGATTAGTGTTAGGGTTAGTGTTAGGGTTACGGTTCGATTTTAGGATCAGGGTTAGCGTTAAGGTTAGGGTTAGAATTAGGGTTAGGATTATGTATAGAAGGTAACATTAGATTTGGAGTTAGGGTTGTGGTTGGCATTAGGGTTAGAGTTAGTCTTAGAGGTTAGCGTTAGGGTTAGCATTTGGGTTGAAGCCTAAGTTTAGTGTTACGGTTAGGGTTAGAAGTTAGCTATAGTTTTAAGGTTTGGTTTATGGTTAAGTTGAGATTTAGGGTTCGATTTAGTGTGAGGATTTGAAATTATGATTGTTTTAGTGTTAGGGTTAGGTTTTGGGTTAGGGATAGTGTTAGGTTTAGGGTTCGATTTTAGGCTTACAGTTAGGGTTAGGGTTATGTTTAGGTTTAGGTTTAGGGTTAGCCTTAGGGGTAGGGTAAGTTTTAGAGTTAAGGTTAGTGTTAGTGTTAGGGCTAGGGTTAGAGTTAGGTTTAGGGTTAGGGTTAGGGTTAGTGTTATGGTTAGGGTCAGGGTTAGTCTTAGTGTTAGGGTTAGGGTTAGGGTTAAGTTTAGGCTTAAGGATAGGGTTAGAGGTTAGTTTTAGTGTTAGGGTTAAGTTTAGGGTTAAGGTTAGGCAAGTTTTGGATTAGGGTTAGTGTTAGTATTGGGGTTAGGGTTAGGGTTTGGGTAGGGTTAGGGTTAGGTTTAGGATTAGGGTTTGGCATTAGGTTTTAGGATTATGGTTAGGGTTAGGGTTAGTGTTAGGTTTTGAGGATTAGGGTTAGTTTTAGAACGTTAGTGTTCTGGTTAGTGTTAGGGTTAAGTTTATGGTTAGAGATTATGGTAGGTTTAGGGTTATGTTTAGGTTTTATGGTTAGCATTATGGTTATGGTTATGGGTAGGGTTAGGGTATGAGTTTAGGGTTACAGTTAAGGTTAGGGTTAGGGTTTGGTTTAGTTTTAGAGTTAGGTTTAGGGTTAGGAATAGTGTAAGGGTTAGGGTTAGGTTTAGGGTTACGGTTAGGGTCAGGGTTAGGGTTAGTGTTAGTGTTAGATTTAGGGTTAGTGTTAGGTTTAGTTTTAGCGTTAGGCTTAGGGTTAGAGGGTTAGGGTTAGGGTTATGGTTAGGGTTAGAGGTTAGGTTTATGGTTAGTGATAGGGTTATGGTTCGGCTTTGGGTTCGGGTTAAGTTTAGGGTTAGCAGTTAGGCTTATGGTTAGGGTTAGGTTTAGGGTTAGCATTAATGTTTAGGGTTAATGTTAGGGTTAGACTAAGGTTTAGGGTCAGTGTTAGGATTAGGGTTAGCAATAGAGGTATGTGTTAGGTTTAAGGTTAGGGTTAGTGTTAGTATTATGGTTAGGGATTAGTGCTATGGTTAGTTTGAGGGTTAGTGTTGGGTTAAGGGATAGGGTTAGGGTAAGGTATAGTGTTAGGGTTAGAGTTAGGGTTAAGTGTTAGTGTTAGGGTTAGGGTTAGGGTTAGGGTTAGGGTTAGGCTTAGTGTTTGGGTTGATGCTTAGGTTTAGGTTTAGTGTTAGGGCTAGATGCTAGCTATAGGGTTTTGGTTTGCTTTAGGGTTAAGTTGAGAGGTTAGATTTAGTGTAAGGGTTAGAAGTTAGGTTTGTGTTAGGGTTAGGATTAGTGTTAGGGTGAGGGTTAGGGATAGTGTTAACTTTGGGTTAGGATTTAGAGCAATGGTTAGGGTTAGGGTTATGTTTAGGGTTTCGGATAGGGTTAGGGTTACGTTTAGGGATAGGATAATTTTTTGGATTAAGGTTAGTGTTAGGTTTAGGGTTAGGGTTAGGGTTAGAGGTATGTTTAGGGTTAGTGTTAGGATTAGTGTTATTCTTAGGTTTACGGTTAAGGTTAGGGTAAGGGTTTCGTTTAGAGGCTAGGTGTTAGAGGTAGGGTTATGGTTAGGCTTCTGATTACGGTTAGGGTTAGCGTTACGATTAGGTTAGGTTTTGGGTTTTTTAGTGGTTTGGTGTTAGTGATAGGGTTAGTGTTAGTGTTACCGTTAGGGTTAGGTTAGGGTTAGGGTTTGTGCTAGGGTTAATGTTAGGGTTAGCAATAGGGTTTTTCGTTGAGGTTAGGGTTAGTGTTAGGTCGAGGTTTAGGGCTAGGCTTAGGGTTAGAGTTAGAATTTATATTTATTGTTAGGGTTAGAGTTAGGGTTATGATTAGGGTTTGTGTTAGGGTTAGGTTTAGAGTTAGGTTTATGTTTAGGGTTAGGGTTAGTGTTTTGATTAGGGTCAGGGTTAGGGTTAGTGTTAGGGTTAGGGTTTGGTGTTATTTGTTAGGGATAGGGTTAGTGTTAGGGTTGTGGTTAGGGATAGGTTAGGGTTAGGGTTAGTGCTAGGGTTAGCGTTAGGGTTAGAATTAGTGTTTGTCATTAGGGTTAGGTTTAGGGTTAGATTAAGTTTTAGGGTTAGGCTTAGGGTTAGGGTTAGAAGTTAAATTTTTTTTAGGGTTAGGGTTAGGGTTAGGATTAGGTTTAGATATTAGTGTTAGTGTTAGGTTTAGGATTAGGGTTTGGTTTAGGTTAAGGGTTATAATTAAGTTCAGCATTAGAAGTTAGATTTAGCAGTAGGTTTAGGGTTATTGTTAGGGTTATACAGGGTTAGGGTTATTCTTAGGGATAGGGTTAGGATTGGGGTTTGGGTTGGTGTTAGTTTTAGTGTTAGGTTTAGGTTTTAGAGTAAAGATTAGGGTTTGGCATTAGGGTTTAGTGTTAGGGTTAGGGTTAGGTTTAGAGTGTTAGGGTTATGGTTTGTGTTTGGGTTAGAGTTTAGGGTTAGGTTTAAGGTTAGTGTTATGATTAGTGTTCGGGTTCTGATTAATATTAGAGTTAGAGGTTAGGTTTAGGTTTAGGTTACGGTTAGGTTTAGGGTTAGGGTTAGGTTTAGAAGTTCAGGTTAGGGTTAGGATTAGGGCTAGGGTTAGGGTTAGGGTTACGGTTAGATTTTAGTATTAGATTTAGTGTTAGGGTTAATGTTAGCGTTACGTTTAGGGTTAAGATTAGGGTTAGGGATAGAGTTAGGGTTAGGCTTAGTGTTTAGGGTTACCATTAGGTTAGGTTTAGTTTTAAGTTTAGGTTTAGGGTTAGGGTTAGTTTTAGGTTTAGGGTTAGGTTTAGGGATAGGATAAGTCTTAGGATTAGGGTTAGAGTATATGTTTAGGTAGAGAATTATGGTTATTGTTAGGGTTATGTTTTGGGTTAAGTTTAGGGTTAGGTTTAGGGTTAGGGTTAGGGTTTGGCTTAGGTTTAGGGTTAGGGTTAGGGTAAAGGTTAGGGGTTAGGGTTAGGTTTAGGATTAGTGTTAGGGTTAGGGTTAATTTTATGCTTAGTGTTAGGTTTAGGGTTAGGCTTATGGTTAGTGTTAGGTTTATGGTTAGCGGTTAGTATTAGGCTTTTGGTTAGGTTTAGTGTTAGGGTTAGGGTTAGGGTTAGAAGTTAGATTTAGTGTTAGGGTTAGTGTTAGTGTTAGTGTTAGAGTCGTATTAGGGTTAGTGTTAACCTTAGGGTTAGCATTAGCTTTAGGGTGATGGTTAGAGGTAAGTGTTAGATTTATTGTTAGGGCTAGGTTTAGGGTTAGTTTTAGTTTTAGGTTTAGGCTTAGAAGTTAGAGGTAGTTAGGTTTATGGTTAGGTTTAGAATTAGGGTTAGAGGTTATGGTTATTTTTAGGGTTCAGGTTAAAGTTAGGGTTAGGCTTATGATTATAGGATTAGGATTATGTTTAGGGTTAGGGTAGATGTTAGGGATAGGGTCAATGTTAGTGTTAGTGTTAGGGTTAGGGATTAGGGTTAGGGTTAGTGTTATGGATTAGGGTTAGGCGTAGTGTTAGTGTTTTGTTTAGGGTTAGGGTGAGGTTTAGGGTTTATTGGTAGTGTTAGGGTTAGGGTTAGGGTTACGGTTAGGGTTAGTGTTAGGGATATGGTAAGTGTTAGGGTTAGGTTAGTGTTACTTTTAGGGTCAGTGTTAGGGTAAGTGTTAGTGTTAGGGTTAGAGTAAGGGTTAGGGTAAGTGTTAGGGTTAGTTTTAGTTTTAGGGTTACGGTTAGGGTTAGGGTTGGAGGGTTAGGGTTAGGGCTAGGGTTAGAGTTTAGGGTTAGTGTTAGTGTTAGTGTTAGAGTTATGGTTAGGGTTTGGGTTCGGGTTAAGTTTATGGTTAGAACTTAGGCTTATGGTTAGGGTTAGGATTAATGTTTAGGGTTAATGTTAGTGTTAGGGTAAGGGTTAGGGTTAGTGTTAGGTTTAGTGTTAGGGTTAGTGATAGAGTTACATTTTAGGGTTAGGGTTAGGGTTAGTTTTAGGATTAGGTTTAGAGATTAGTGTTAGGGTTAGGTTTACGGCTAGGGTTGTGTTAGGGATAGGGGTAGGGTTAGGGTTAGGGTTAGGATTAGCTTTACCTTTATGTTTAGGGTTAGGGTTAGGATTAGGGTTTGGGTTTAAAGTTACAGTTAGGGTTAGGGATTCATTTAGAGTTAGGGTTAGTGTTAGGGTTAGTGATAGGTTAAGGGTTAGGGTTAGGGTTAGTGTTACAGTTAAGGTCAGGGTTAGGGTTAATGTTAGTGTTAGGGATAGGTTTAGGTTTAGGGTTAGCTTTAGGGTTAGGGTTATTGTTAGAGAGTTAGAGTTCAGGATAGGGTTAGGGTTAGAGGTTAGTGTTAGGGTTAATTTTAGGGTTATGGTTAGGGTTTGGGTTTGGGTTAAGTTTAGGGTTAGAGGTTAAGCTTATGATTAGGGTTAGGGTTAGGGTTAGGATTAATGTTTAGGGTTAATGTTAGGGTTAGTGTAAGGGTTAGTGTTAGTGTTAAGGTTAGGTTTAGGGTTAGCAATAGAGGTATATTTTAGGGTTAGCGTTACCGTTATGGTTAGGATTAGGTTTAAGTAATAGTGTTAGTGTTAGGTTTAGTGTTAGGGTTGTGTTTAGGGATAGGGTTAGTGTTGGGAGCCGCCGACACCGGTCGCCTTACTTGGCGGACGTAGGGCCTGTGGGTGGGAGCGGAGCCTGAGCTAGATTGCCCCTCCCATCGAGTGAGCCAAGTTGGCGCCTGCTTCCTGCCCCCTGATTGCCCTGGCGACGTAAGCAGCCCGCGCAATAGAATAGTCTGCCTAGCAACAACTGATGTTAGCCAATCAGCCCGCATCGCGCGCTTTGAACTGATTGGCCACTGTTACCCTATAAAAGTAAATGCCTCTCCCGCCATGAGGGAGAAGCACAGAGAGAAAGCACAGAGAGAGATAGAGAAAGTCCACCGGCGAGAAAGGGCTGGTGGCAGAGAGGAGGCCTCGCGGGGCCCACGCGGAGACAAATAAAGGCAAGGTTGCACACCACCAGACTTTGTCGTGTGTCTTTCCTGCCGGCCGGGAGCGACCCCGACATTTGGTGACCCGCACGGGGACTGATCAACCCCGAGACACGGCGGTGGTGTGCAACGCTCCAGCATGGTGCTGCCGGACAGGTGAGTTGGGGATAAGCCTGGGCTCTGGGTGGCGCGCACCTACAGGGCTTTTAGACTCCCCTCAGGCTCACGCGTAGGTGACGGGTTCTTTAAGTCACACGCGGTGAGTTACAGCCATTAGAGGTTAGAGATGGGTAATTTACCGAGCGCGGAGGCGCGGCCCTTGGTAAAGGCCCTTAGAAAGCTTTTAAAAGCTAGAGACCTCAGGGTAGGTCAAAACCACTGGAACTATTCATAGCAGAGGTAGATAGGGTGGCTCCCTGGTTTTTACCCACAGGGCATTTAAACCTGCCTTCATGGGAGAAGTTAGGCGGGGACCTCGCCTCGGCGGAATTGGGAGGCGATATTTCGCCGGCTATTCGCCCCCTGTGGGAAATGATACATGCGTGCCTTGACTCCTATGCCGAGTTGCGCCGCGAATTGTGTGCGTGCGCCGCTCGAAAAAAGCAGAGAGAGGAAAAAGGGCCCCCGAGCGCTCTCTGGTGGGGAGGAGATAGAGAGCCATCCGCTCCGCCCTGGAGCTCTTCTCCAGAAGCGGCTCCCCGCCAAGAGGCCGCTACAGGGAACCCTCCCTTCTCTCAGCCGGCACAGGAAGTGACGCCCCGTTCCACTCTGTCGCGATCGCCGTCTTACGTTGCACTGCGGGGCGGACGGTATTTTCATGGGCGGCTACTCTGCCGAGCAGGCTGAGAAAAACGCCGGTCGAGGAAACGGGGGCTGGGGATTTAGCTCAGCGGCATAAGCGCCTGCCTTGTAAGCAGGCAATCGCGAGTTTGATCCCTGGTACCGATAAAAAAAAAAAAAAAAAAACGAAAAAGACCAAAAATAAAAAAAATAAAAAATAAAAAACAAAAAGGGGGAGTAAGCCAAGGCCTGCCTCCAAAGGCGCGGTTATCTATGGCATGACAATGGATGGGCCCGGATCCGGTGGTTAGCTGGAACCCAGGCGCGGTTTGTGTTTTTCTGCAGGAATCGGGACGAAAACCACTGTGGGTCCCAGAGAGGTTGACGCGACAAGTCCCTCGACTAAAGATCAGGCCTGTTCCACCAGAGGCCAACCGCAGACCCAACAACAAGATGAGCCCTAAAAAAACTGCAGGACAATCCCTTTTTGGGGAGCCTGGAATGGCTTGCTCCCCTATGTTTTACCATTGTTAGGTCCCCTGTGCTCCTTGCTTCTGTTCTTACTTGTAGGACCATTCTTGCTCCGATGGGTCACATCATTTATTAATGGGCGCCTTGCGGCGGCCCGGCGTCAAGTACGCCTGGTTGCCCATGCAGCCCTGGCAGCAGCCCATGATGGGCACAATGACCCCCAGGCCTACGCATGGCTCGCTCTGGCCTACGACCGGGTCTAGGTGTGGCGGGTCTTCCGCATTCCTTCCCTAATGACACCACACAGCAGGGTAGGTGAGTCAATGACGGGTAAGAGCGTGCCTCCCCAGCACGACTCACCTAAGCCAGGCCCTACCCCATGGCGCACGAAAGCCGCTGGATTACTAGAATCTGACCAGATCTAGATGCCTCTCCGAGGGGATCACACGGAGGGGCATGAGTGCATGCCTATGTGCATCCAGGTTCCGTCCAGTTCACTCCTGGCCCTGGAAAAAGGACGAGGGTCTCAAGGCCTTGGCAGACCCGGGGGCGGCCGACCAGGGTCCAAGCCAAGGGCCTACGGTGGGCCTCAACACAGGGCATAAGCCTCTGCACTCGATCCAGGGCGGGCTGCGATGCATACATTCATTCAAAGTAAATAAAATAGGGGGAGATGTTGGGAGCCGCCGACACCGGTCGCCTTACTTGGCGGACGTAGGGCCTGTGGGTGGGAGCGGAGCCTGAGCTAGATTGCCCCTCCCATCGAGTGAGCCAAGTTGGCGCCTGCTTCCTGCCCCCTGATTGCCCTGGCGACGTAAGCAGCCCGCGCAATAGAATAGTCTGCCTAGCAACAACTGATGTTAGCCAATCAGCCCGCATCGCGCGCTTTGAACTGATTGGCCACTGTTACCCTATAAAAGTAAATGCCTCTCCCGCCACGAGGGAGAAGCACAGAGAGAAAGCACAGAGAGAGATAGAGAAAGTCCACCGGTGAGAAAGGGCTGGTGGCAGAGAGGAGGCCTCGCGGGGCCCACGCGGAGACAAATAAAGGCAAGGTTGCACACCGCCAGACTTTGTCGTGTGTCTTTCCTGCCGGCTGGGAGCGACCCCGACAGGTTAGTGTTAGGGATAGTGTTAGGGTTAGAGTTATGGTTAAGTGTTTGGGTTAGGTTTAGCATTAGGGTTAGTGGTTAGGTTTAGGTTTAGGGTTGGGGTTAGAGTTAGGGTTACGGTTCAATTTTAGGATCAGGGTTAGCATTAAGGTTAGGGTTAGGTTTAGGATTAGGCTTATGCTTAGAAGTTAGTGTTAGATTTGGAGTTAGGGTTATGGTTATGGTTAGGGTTAGGGTTAGGTGTAGGCTTAGAGGTTAGTGTTAGGGTTAGTGTTGGGTTGAAGCTTAGGTTTATGGCTAGGATTAGGGTTAGAAGTTAGCTATAGGGTTTTGGTTTGGTTTAGGTTTAAGTTGAGATTTAGGGTTAGATTTAGGGTGAGGGTTAGAAGTTAGGACTGTGTTAGGGTTAGGATTAGTGTTAGGGTTACGGTTAGGTTTAGGGATAGTCTTAAGTTCAGGTTTAGGATTTAGGGTTACCGTTAGGGTTAGGGTTGGGTTTAGGGTTCGGATAGGGTTAGGGCTAGGATTAGGGATAAGATAAGCTTTAGGATTAAGGTTAGCATTAGGGTTAGTTTTAGGGTTAGGATTAGGATTTGGGTTAGGATTATAGTTAGGTTTAGGGTTAGCGTTAGGGTTAGTGTTACAGTTAGGGTCAGGTTTAGGGTTAGGTTTAGGGTTATGTATAGAAGTTATGTGTTAGAGATAGGGTTATGGTTAGGCTTCGGATAACGTTAGGTTTAGCGTTATGATTAGAATTGGTTTAGGGATAGGGTTAGGTTTAGTGTTTTTTAGGGGTTTGGTGTTAGGGATAGGGTTATTGTTAGTGTTACGATTAGGGTTAGGGTTAGAGTTAGTTTTAGGGTTTAGAGTTAGGTGAGCGTTATGGTTAGGGTTAGAGGTTAGGTTTAGCATTAGTGTTAGGGTTAGGGTTATGCTTACTGTTTGTGTTCGGGTTAAGTTTAGGGTTATAGGTTAGGCTTATATTTAGGGTTAGTGTTAGGGTTAGGATTAATGTTTAGGGTTAATGTTAGTGTTAGGTTAAGTGTTAGGGTTAGAGTTAGGGTTAGGTTTAGGGTTAGTGATAAAGGTATATGTTAGGCTTAGGGTTAGGGTTAGGATTAGTTTTAGGAATTAGTGTTAGGGTTAGTTTTAGGGTCAGGGTTGTGTTTAGGGATAGGGTCAGGGTTAGGGATAGTGTTAGGGTTAGAGTTAGGGTTAAGTGTTTGGGTTAGGATTAGGATTAGCATTAGGTTTAGGGGTTAGGTTTAGGGTTGGGGTTAGTTTTAGGGTTACGGTTTGAATTTAGAGTCTGGGTTAGTGTTAAGGTTAGGGTTAGGGTTAGGGTTAGGATTATGGTTAGAAGTTAGCGTTAGATTTGGAGTTAGGGTTATGGTTATGATTAGGGTTAGGGTTAGGCTTAGAGGTTAGTGTTAGTGTTAGTGTTTGGTTTGAAACTTTGGTTTAGGGTTAGGGTTAGGGTTAGAAGTTAGCTATAGGGTTTTGGTTTGGTTTACGGTTCAGATTTAGGGTTAGATTTAGGGGGAGGGTTAGAAGTTAGGTTTGTGTTAGGGTTAGGATTGGTGTTAGGGTTACAGTTAGGGCTAGGGATAGTGTTAAGTTTAGTGTTATGATTTAGAGTTACCATTAGAATTAGGTTTAGGTTTAGGGTTCGGATATTGTTAGGATTAGGGGTTAGGGTAAGGGATAGGATAAGGTTTAGGATTAAGGTTAGTGTTAGGGTTAGGTTTAGATTTACGGTTAGGGTTGTGGTTAGGATTAGAGTTAGGTTTAGGGTTAGGGTTAGTGTTACGGTTAGGGTCAGGTTTAGAGGTTAGGTTTAGAGGTTAGGTGTTAGAGATAGTGTTATGGTTAGGCTTCAGATTATGGTTAGGGTTAGCGTTATGTTTAGGTAGGTTCAGGGTTAGGTTTAGAGTTTTTTAGGGGTTAGGTGTTAGGGATAGTGTTAGTGTTAGTGTTACGGTTTGCTGTTAGGTTAGGGTTAGGGTTAGTGCCAGGGTTAGGGTTCGGATTAGGGTTTGTTTTTAGGGATAGGGTCATTGTTAGGTTGAGGTTTAGGATTAATCTTATGGTTAGGGTTAGAAGTTAATTTTAGTGTTAGTGTCAGGGTTAGGTTTAGTGTTAGGTTTAGTGTTAGGGTTAGAGTTATGTTTAGGTTTACGGTTAGGGTTAGTGTTTCGATTAGGGTCAGGGTTAGGGTTAGGTTTACGATTAGGTTAGGGTTAGAGTTAGGGTTAGTGTTAGGGTTAGTGTTCGGTGTTAGGTTTTAGGGTTACGGTTAGGGTTAGGTTAGGGTTAGGGTTAGTGCTACGGTTAGCATTAGGGTTCCAATTAGGGTTTGTCATTAGGGTTAGTGTTAGTGTTAGTGTTAGACTGAGGTTTATGGCTAGGCTTACGTTTAGGGTTAGAAGTTAAATTTATTTTTAGGCTTAGGGTTAGGGTTAGGATTAGGTTTCGATGTTAGTGTTAGCATTAGGTTTGGGATTAAGGTTTCGTTTAGGTTTAGGGTTATAATTTAGATTAGCATTAGAAGTTAGTGTTAGCGGTAGGGTTAGGATTAGAGTTAGGGTTATACAGGTTTAGGGTTAGTCTTAGGGATAGGGTTAGGATTGGGGTTAGGGTTGGTATTAGTTTTAGGGTTAGGGTTAGGGTTAGAGTGCTAGGGTTAGGGTTTGGTTTTGGGTTAGAGGTTAGGGTTAGGGTTAGGGTTATGATTAATGTTCATGTTTGGATTAATATTAGGGTTAGATGTTAGGCTTAGGTTTAGGGTTAGCGTTAGGGTTATAAGTTCAGGTTAGCGTTAGGATTAGGGTTAGGGTTAGTGTTACAGTTATGGTTAGAGTTTAGTGTTAGATTTAGTGTTAGGGTTAATGTTATCATTAGGTTTAGGGTTAGGATTAGAGTTAGGGATAGTGTTAGGGTTAGGGTTAGGCTTTAGGTTTAAGTTTATGGTTAGGGTTAGTTTTAGGTTTAGCGTTAGAGTTAGGGTTAATTTTAGTTTTACAGTTAGGTTTAGGGATACAATGAGTGTTAGGATTAGGGTTAGAGGATAGGTTTAGTTAGAGAGTTATGGCTATTGTTATCGTTAGGTTTAGGTTTAGGATTAGGGTTAGGGTTAGGGGTAGGGTTTGGGTTAGGTTTAGTGTTAGGGTTATGGTAAAGCTTAGGCGTTAGGGTTAGGGTTACTGTTAGTTGTAGGATAAGGGTTAGAGTTAGTGTTAGATTTAGGGTTAGGGTTAGGGTTAGGGTTCGGTTAGTGGTTAAGTGTTAGGGATAAGTTTAGGGTTAGTGTTAGTGTTAGGGCTAAGGTTAGGTTAGGCTTAGGGTTATGGTTAGGTTAGGTTTAGGGTAGGGTTAAGGTTCAGTTTAGCGATAGGGTTAGGGTTAGGGATAGTGTTAGGGTTAGAGTTAGGGTTAAGTGTAAGGGTTAGGGTTAGGGTTAGGTTTGGGTTAGGGTTAGCATTAGTGTTAGAGTTTAGGGTTACTTTTAGGGTTAGGGTTGGGGTTAGGATTACAGTTTGATTTTAGGGTCAGGATAAGCATTAGGTTTAGGGTTAGTGTTAGGGTTGGGGTTAGGTTTAGGGTTAGGATTAGGGTTAGGGATAGGTTTTGAGTGTTAGGGTTAGGGTTTGTATTTGTGTTAAACGTTAGGGTTACAGTAAATGTTAGGGTTATGATTAGTGTACGGGTTCGGTTTAATAATAAGGTTAAAGGTTAGGCTTCTGTTTAGGGTTAGGGTTAGGGTTAGAGTTAGGGTTAGAAATTCAGGTTAGTGTGTGGATTAGGGTTAGTTAGGGTTAGGGTTATGGTTAGATTTTAGTGTTAGATTTAGTGTTAGGGTTAATATTATCGTTAGGTTTAGGTTTAGCATTAGAGTTAGGGATAGTGTTAGAGTTAGGGTTAGGGTTTAGTGTTAGGGTTAGTGTTAGTTTTATGTTTAGGGTTAGGTTTAGGGATAGTATAAGTGTTAGGATTAGGATTAGAGGATAGGTTTACGTAGAGAGTTACGGTTAATGTTAGGTTTAGGCTTAGGGTTAGGTATAGTCTTAGGGTTAGATATAGGGTTAAGTGTTAGGGTTAGAGTTAGGGTTAGGGTTACCGTTAGTGTTAGAGGTTAGGGTTAGGGTTAGGGTTAGGTTTAGGGTTAGAGTTCGGTTACGGTTAGTTTTGTTTTAGGGTTAGGGTTAGGGTTACGGTTCAATTTTAGTGTCAGGTTTAGCATTAGGTTTAGTGTTAGATTTAGGGTTAGGTTTAGGGTTGGGGTTTGGGTTAGGGACAGTTTTAGGGTTAGAGTTAGGGTTAAGTGTTAGGGTTAGGGTTAGGGTTATTCTTAGTGTTAGAGGTTAGGGTTAGATTTAGTGTTAGCATTAGGTTTAGGGTTAGTGTTAGGGTTAGGTTTATGGTTAGAGTTCAGTGTTAGGTTTAGGTTTAGAGTTAGGGTTAGGGTTAGGGCTTGGGATAGTGTTAGATTTATTGTTAGGTTTTAGGTTTACAGTTAAGGTTAGTTTTAATTTTCGTTTAAAGTTAGGTTTAGGGTTCATTTTAGGTTTAGGGTTAGGTTTAGGAATAGGATACGGGTTAGGATTAAGGTTATAGGATAGGTTTAGGGTGAGGGTTACAGTTATTGTTAGGGTTAGGTTAGGGTTAGGGTTAGGGTTAGGGTTCTGGTTAGGGTTAGGCTTAGGGTTTGGGTTAAGGTTAGGGTAAGAGTTAGTATTTAGTGTTAGGGTTAGGGTTAGTGTTAGGATTGGGATTAGGGTTAGGGTTAGTGTTAGGGTTAGGGTTAGGTTTTGTGGTATGGATTAGGGATAGGGGTAGGGTTAGTGTTTTGGTTAGTGTTAGGGTTAGTTTTAGGGTTTATGGTTAGGATTAAGGTTATGCTTGGGGTTAGGATTAGGGTTACGGTTAAGTTTAGGGTTAGATTTAGGGTTAGGGTTAGGGTTAGGGTTAGATTTAGGGTTAAGTTTAGGGTTAGGGTTAGGGTTAGAGTGTTAGGGTTAGGGTTAGGGTTAGGGGTTACGGTTAGGTTTATGGTTAGGGTTTGGGTTTGGGTTAAGTTTAGGGTTAGAGATTAGGCTTATGGTAGGGTTAGTATTAGGGTTAGGTTTAATGTTTAGGGTTAATATTATGATTAGGTTAGGTATTAGAGTTAGGTTTACGGTTAGCGATAGAGGTATGTTCTACGGTTAGGGTAGGGGTTAGGGTAAGGTTTAGGGTTACGGTTTGGTTTAGGGATAGATTTAGGGTTAGGGATAGTGTTAGGTTTAGAGTTACTGTTAAGTGTTAGCGTTAGGGTTAGGGTTAGTATTAGGGTTAGTGTTAGGGTTAGGGTTATTGTTGGAATTATGATGAGAAGTTAGCATTAGTTTTAGAGTTAGACTTATGGTTAGTGTTAGGGTTAGGGTTAGGCTTAGAAGTTAGCGTTAGGGTTAGTGTTTGGGTTGAAACAGGTTTAGTGTTAGGGTTAGGGTTAGAAGTTAGCTATAGGGTTATGGTTAGGTTTATGGTTAAATTGAGATTTAGGGTTAAATTTAGTGTGAGGATTAGAAGTTACCTTTTTGTTAGGCTTAGGATTAGGTTTAGGGTTAGGGATAGTGTTAGTTTTAGGGTTAGGTTTTATGGTTACGGTTAGGGTTAGGGTTATGTTTAGGGTTAGGGTTATGGTTAGGTTTAGAGATATGGTAAGGGTTAGGATTAAGTTTTGTTTTAGGGTTAAGGTTAGTGTTAGAGTTACGTTTAGGGTTAGGGTTAGGGTTTGTATTATGGTTAGGGTCAGGTTAGGGTTAGTGTTAGGGTGAGGGTTAGCTTTAGGTTTAGGTTTAGGATTAAGTGTATGCTTAGAGGTTAGTTTTAAGGTTAGGGTTAAGGTTAGGGTTAGGGTTAGACAACTTTTGCATTAGGGTTAGGGTTAGCATTGGAGTTAGGGTTAGGGCTACTTTTAGGTTTAAGGTTAGGTTGAGGATTAGGGTTTGGCGTTAGGTCTTAGGATTAGTGTTAGGTTAGGCTTACGTTTAGGTTTAGGGTTAGAGGGTTAGGGTTTTGGTTAAGCTTAGCGGGTTAGTGTTAGGTGTAAGTTTATGGTTAGAGGTTATGGTTAGAGTTAGTGTTAGGGTTAGGCTTTGGATTATAGGATTAGGTTTATGTATAGGGTTAGGCTTAGGGATAGGGTTAGGGTCAGGGTTAAAGTTAGGGTTAGTGTTATTGGTAGGGCTAAGGGCATAGGCTTAGGGTTAGGGTTAGGATTAGTGTGATGGTTAGGTTTACGGTTAGTGTTAGGGTTAGAGTTAGGTTTAGGGCTTAGGGTTTGGTTTAGGTTTAGGTGTTAGGGTTAGGGTTACTGTTATGGTTAGGGGTTAGTGTTAGGGTTATGGTTAGGGCTAGGGTTAGGGTTAGTGTTAGAAGTTAGTTTTAGTCTTAGGGTTAGGGTTAGTGTTAGTGTTAGTGTTAGTGTTAGGGTAGGGTTAGGGTTAGGGTTAAGCTTAGGGTTAGGGTTAGTGTTAGGGTGATGGTTAGAGGTTAGCGTTAGATTTAGTGCTAGGGTTAGGGTTAGGGTTAGAGTTTACGATTAGGGTTAGGTTTAGGGTTAGGGTTATGGTTATGGTTAGGCTTATGATTATAGGATTATTGCAGGTTTAGGGTTAGGGTTAGCATTAGGGTTCAGGTTAGGGTTAGCGATAGAGGTATGTGGTAGGGTTATTGTTAGGGTTAGTTTTAGGATTAAAGTTAGGGATTAGGGTTAGAGTTAGTTTTAGAGTTACAGTTAGGGATAGTGTTCAGTTTAGGGTTAGGGTTAGGGTTAGTGTTAGGCTTAGTTTTAAGGTTAGGTTTAGAGTTAGGGTTTGGGATAGGATAAGGGTTAGGATTAAGGTTAGTGTTAGGGTTAGGGTTAGGGTTAGGGTTAGGGTTTGTCCTTAGGGTTAGGGTTAGGTTGAGGTTTAGGTTTAGGCTTAGGTATAGGTTTAGATGTTAAATTTAGTGTTAGGTTTAGGTTTAGGGTTAGGGTTAGGATTAGGGTTAGTATTAGGGTTATGGTTATGGTTATGGTTAGGGTTAGTGTTAAGGTTAGAGATTTAGGTTTAGGTTTAGGGTTAGTGTTACGATTGATGTCAGTGTTATGGTTAGGTTAGGTTTAGAGGTTAGGTGTTAGAGTTAGGGTTATGGTTATGCTTTGGATTACGGTAAGTTTTAGGGTTACGATTAGGTTAGGGTTAGGGTTAGTGTTAGGGTTAGGGTTTGGTGTTAGTAGTTAGGGATACAGTTAGTGTTAGTATTATGGTTAGGGTTAGTTTACGGTTAGGGTTAGTGCTAGGGTTAGGGTTAGGTTTACGATTTTTTTTTGTCGTTAGTGTTAGTGTTAGGTTTAGGTTGAGGTTTAGTGTTAGGCTTAGGGTTACGGTTAGAAGTTAAATTTAGTGTTAGAGTTAGGGATAGGATCAGGTTTAGATGTTAGTGTTAGGGTTAGGGTTAGGATTAGGGTTTGGTTTAGGTTTAGGTTTATAATTAAGGTTAGGTTTGTAGGTTAGTGTTTGCGGGAGGGTTAGGGTTAGGTTTACACAGGGTTAGGGTTAGGATAGGGTTTCGATATGGGTTAGTGTTAGCGTTAGGGTTAGGGTTAAGATTAGGGTTTGGCGTTAGGGGTTAGGGTCTGGGTTAGGGTTAGGGTTTGGGTAAGGTTTAGAGTGTTTGGGTTAGGGTTTGGGTTAGGGTTAGAGGTTAGGGTTAAGTTTTGTGTTATGATTAGTGTTCGCGTTTGGATTAATATTAGGTTTAGATGTTAGTCTTATATTTAGGGTTAGGTTTAGCATTATGGTTAGGGTCCAGGATAGAAGTTCAGGTTAGGGTTAGGATTAAGGTTAGGTTTAGGGTTTCAGTTATGGTTAGAGTTTAGTGTTAGATTTAGTCTTAGGTTTAGTGTTAGGATTAAGTTTAGAGTTAGGGTTAGGGATATTGTTAGGGTTAGTGTTTGGGTTTAGGGTTACGTTTATGTGTGGGTTCGATTTAGGTTTAGGGTTAGGTTAGGGTTAGTTTTAGGTTTAGGGTTAGGTTTAGGGTTAGGATAAGTGTTAGGATTAGGGTTAGATGATAGGTTTAGGGTGAGGGTTATGGTTATTGTTAGGTTTAGGTTTAGGTTTAGGATTCGGGTTCGAGTTAGAGTTAGGGTTAGGGTTACGGTTAGGTTTAGGGCTAGGGTAAGGGTTAGGTGTTAGGGTTAGCATTAGCATTAAGGTTAGGGTTAGGATTCGGTTAGGGGTTAGGTGTTCAGGATAGGTTTAGGGTTAGTGTTAGTTTTAGTGTTAGCGTCAGGGTTAAGTTAGGCTTAGGATTAGGGTTGGGGTTTGGGTTAGGATTAGGGTTTGGCCTTAGGTTTAGGATTAAAGTTAAGTTGAGGTTTAGGGTTAGGGTTAGGGTTAGGGTTAGAAGTTAGGGTTAGGGTTCGGGTTAGTGTTAGGGTTACAGTTAGGGTGAGGTTTATGATTAGGTTTTGGCGTTATGTTTAATTTTAGGGTTAGGTTGCGGTTTAAGGTAAGCATCAGGGTTAGGGTTACAAGTTAGGTTTAGTGGTAAGGTTAGAGTTAGTGGAAGGGTGAGGGTTAGGGTTAGAGGTTAGTGTGAGGGTTAGTGTTATGGTTAGTTTTAGGGTTACATTAGGGTTAGAGTTAGGGTTAGGGTTTCGGTTAGAGGTTAGTGTTAGTGTTAAGTTAGAGTTAGAGTTGGTTTAGGGTTAGGTTTAGGGTTAGGTTTAGATATAAGGTTAGGGTTACAGGTTAGTTTTTAAGGTTAGGTTTAGGTTTGGGGTTAGGGTTAGGGTTAGAGTTAGGGTTATACAGAGTTATCGTTAGGGTTAGGGTTAGGATTAGGTTAAGATCGGGGTTAGGTTTAGGGTTAGTGTTAGGTTTAGGGTTAGGATTAGGATTAGGGTTTGGCATTACGGGTTAGGGATAGTGTTATTGTTAAGGTTAGGGTTAGCGTTAGAGTGTTAATGTTAGTGTTAGTGTTAGGGTTAGAGTTTATGGTTAGGTTTAGGGTTAGGTTTATGGTTATTGTTTGGGTTCGGATTAGGGTTAGGGTTAGAGGTTAGGCTTATGGTTAGGGTTATGGTTATGTTTATAATTAGGTTTAGAGTTTAGGGTTAGTGTTAGTGTTACAGTAAGGGTTAGGGTTATTGTTAGGTTTAGGGTTAGTGTTAGGGTTAGGCTTATCGGTATGGGTTAGGGTTAGGTGTAGGGTTAGTGTTAGGGTTAGAGTTAGGGTTAGGTTTAGGGTTTATGGTTAGGGCTAAGGTTAGTGTTAGTGTTAGTGTTAGTGTTAGAGTTAGTGTTAGTGTGATGGTTAGGGTTAAGTTAGGCTTAGGGTTAGGTTTAGGGTAAGTGTTAGGATTAGGGTTTGGTGTTAGGTTTAGGGTTAGGGTTAAGTTGAGGTTTAGGGTTAGGTTTAGAGTTAGGTTTATGTTTAGGATTAAGCGTAGTGTTAGGGTAAGGTTTAGAGGTTAGGATTAGAGTTACAGTTAGGGTTAGTGTTATGGTGAGGGTTAGGGTTTGAGTTTAGTGTTAGGGTGTTAGGGCTAATGTTAGGGTTAGGCTTCAGGGTTAGACTTTGGCTTGGGGTTAGGGTTAGGTTTCGGGATAGGGTTAGGTTTGGGATAGGTTTAGGGTTAACATTAGGTTTAGGGTTACAGTTAGAGGTTAGTGTAAGAGTTAGGGTTACGTTTAGGGTTAGGGTTAGTGTTAGAGGTTATAGTTAGGGTTAGGGTTATGTTTAGGGGTAGCGTTAGGGTTCGGCTTAAGATTATAGGATTAGGGTTATGGTTAGGGTTAAGTTTAGTGTTAGGTTTAGGGTTTGGTTTAGGTTTGAGTTTGGTTTAGTTTTAGGGTTAGGATTAGGGTTAGAGTTAGAGGTTAGTGTAAGGCTTAGGTTTAGGGTTAGGGTTAGGGTTAGATTTTATGGTTTCGGTTATGGTAAGCTTTAGGGTTATGTTTAGGCTTAGGGTTAGGGTTAGGCTTAGGATTACAGGGTTAAGGTTAGGTTTAGGGTTAGGGTTATGGTTTAGGGTTAGGGTTATGGTTAATTTTAAGCTTAGGGTTAGAGGTTATGGTTAGGGTCAGGTTAGGCTTAGGCTTAGGATTATAGGATTAGGGTTAGGCTTAATTTAGTGTTAGGGTTAGGGTTAGAGGTTAATGTTAGGGTTAGTTTTAGTGTTAGGGTTAGGGTTAGGGTTAGGGTTAGGGTTGGGTTTTGGTTTAGGGCTTAGCGTTAACGTTAGGTTTTGGGTTAGGGTTATGGTTATGGTTAGGTTTAGGGTAATGGTTAGGCGTTAGTGTTAATCTTATGGTTAGGGTTAGTGTTAGGGTTAAAGTTAGATTTGAGTTTAGGGTTTGTGTTAGTGTTAGGGTATGGTTAGGTTTAGAGTTTGGTTTGATGTTAGCATTAAGTTTAGGGTTAAGGTTAGCATTTTGGTTAGGGTTAGTGTTAGTCTTAGAGGTTAGGGTTAGGGTTAGGGTTAAGGTTAATGCTCAGATTTAGAGAGGGTTAGGATTACAAGTTCGGGTTAAGGTTAGGATTAGGTTTAGGGTCAGGATTACAGTTAGAGTTTAGTGTTAGGGTTTTGGTTAGGGTTAGAGTTTAGTGTTAAGGTTAGTGTTGGGGTTAGGGTAAGTGTTAGAGTTAGGGTTATGGTTAGGTTTATGGTTAGGGTTAGTGATATGGTTAGTGGTTAGGGTTAGGGTTATGGTTAGGGATAGTGTTAATGTTAGGGTTAGTGTTTAGTGTTAATGTAAGGGTTACAGTTAGGGTTAGGGTTAGAGTGTTAGGGTTACGGTTAGGGTTTAGGATTACTGTTAGGGTTATGGTGAGTTTTATGGTTATGTTTAGGTTTAGGGTTAGGTTTAGGTTTAGGATTCAGGTTGAGGTTAGTGTTAGGGTGAGGGTTAGAGTGGTAGGGTTAGGGTTATGTTTAGATTTAGGGTTAGGTTTAAGTTTAGGTTTTAGTGTTTATGTTAGGCGTAGTGTTAGTGTTGGGTTAGGTTTAGGTTTAGGGTTAGGCTTAGGGTTAGGGATAGGGTAAGTGTTAGGATTAGGGTTAGAGCGTAGGTTTAGAGTTAGGGTTAGGGTTATTGTTAGGGTTAGGGATAGGGTTAGAGTTAGTGATCGTTTAAGATTTAGGATTAGGGTTAGAGGGTAGGTTTAGTGTTAGGGTTAGTGTTATTGTTAGGGTTAGGGTTAGAGTTACAATTTAGTGTTAGGGCCAGTGTTAAGGTTAGAGTTGGGGTTACGGTTCAGATTAGAGTTAGGTTTATGGTTAGGTTTAGGTTTAGGGTTAGGGTTAGTGTTATGGGTAGTAGTTAGGTTTAGGGTTAAGGTTATGTTTAGGGTTAAAAGGTAAGTTTAGGGTTAAGGTTTGGTTTAGGGTTGAGGTTAGAGGTTAGTGTTAGGGTTATAGTTAGGGTTAGGGTTACGGTTCTAATTCTGGGTTAGTGTGTTAGGGTTAGTGTTAGGGTTAGGTTTGGGGTTAGGGTTATGTTTAGAAGTTAGCATTAGATTTAGTGTTAGGGTTCGTGTTTGGGTTGGGTTAGGGTTAGGCTTAAAGGTTAGTGTTATGGTTAGGTTTAGTGTTGAAGCTTAGGTTTAGTGTTAGGGTTAAGTTTAGAAGTTAGCTTTAGGGTTATGTTGAGGGTTAGGTTTAGTTTGAGGTTTAAGGTTAGGGTTAGGGTGAGGGTTAGAAGTTTGGGTTGTGTTAGTGTTAGGTTTAGGGTGAGTTTAGTGTTAGGGTTAAGGTTTGGGATAATTTTAGGCTTAGGTTAGGGTTTAAGATTATGGTTAGGGTTAGGATTAGGTTTAGGGTTAGGTTTAGGGTTTGGGTTATGTTTAGGGGTTATGTGTTAGGGATAGGGTTAGGTTACGGTTAGGGTTAGTTTAGGGTTAGTGTTAGGGTTAGGTTTAGGGTTACAAGTTAAGTTTAGTGTTAGGGTTAGAGGTTAGTGTTATGGTTAGTGTCAGGGTTAGGTTTAGGGATAGGGTTTCGGTTATTTTAGGGTTAGGGTTAGATTTAAGGTTAGGGTTAGATATTAGTGTTAGTGTTAGGGTTAGAGTTAGGGTTAGGGTTAGGATTAGTGTTAGGATTTGGCTTAGGGTTAGGGATAGTTGTAGGGTTAATGTTAGGGTTAAGATTAGGGTTTGACGTTAGGGGTTAGGGTTTTTGTTAGGGTTAGGGTTACGATTAGAGTGTTAGGTTTAGGGTTAGAAGTTAGGGTGAGGGTTAGGGTTATGGTTATGGTTAGTGTTTGGGTTTGGCTTAGTGTTAGGGTTAGAGGTTAGGCTTATGGTTAGGGTTAAGGTTATGGAATAGGGTTAGTGTTAGTATTATGGTTAGGGTTAGGATACAGGGTTAGATTTTGGTTTAGGGTTAGGGTTATGTTTAGGGTTAGGGTTAGGTTTTGGGTTAGGCTACGTTTGGGTTAGGTTTAGAGTTAGGGTTAGGTATAGGGTTAGAGTTAGAGGTTAGTGTAAGGGTTAGGATTAGGGTTAGGGTTAGGGTTAGGGTTAAGGTTAGAGGTTAGTGTTAGGGTTAGGCTTAGGGTTAGTGTTAGGCTTAGGCTTAGGCTTAGGTTTAAGATTATAGGGTTAGTGTTAGGTTTACGTTTTGGGTTTGGGTTAGGGTTAGAGGTTAAGTTTATTGTTATGGTTAGGTTTAGGGTTAAGGTTCTGTGAGGGTTAGAGGTTAGGGTTAGGGTTGGGCTATGGTTAGGATTAGGGTTAGGGTAATGGTTAGGGGTTAGTGTTAGTGTTAGTGTTAGGTTTATGGTTAAGGATAGTTTTAGGGTTATAGGTTTGGTTTAGGTTTAGGGTTAGCGTTATTGTTAGTGTTCGGGTTTGGATTATTGTTAGGTTTAGATGTTAGGCTTATGTTTAGCATTAGAGTTAGGGTTAAGTTTAGGGTTAAGGTTATGTTTAGGGTTAGGGTTAGGGTTAGGCTAAGATATCAGGGTTAGTGTTAATGTTAGGGTTAGGGTTAGGTTTAGAGTTTAGGGTTAGGGTTTCCATTAGTGTTAGGGTTAGGGTTAGGATTAGAGGTTACGGTTAGGGTTAGTTTTAGCGTTATGGTTAGGGTTAGGGTTATGCTTAGGCTTAGGTTTATAGGATTAGGATTAGGCTTAGGGTTAGGGTTAGGTTTAGGGATAGAGTTTAGTGTTTGGTTAGTTTTAGTGTTATGGTTAGGGCTCAGTGTTAGGGTTAGGTTTAGGTTTGGGTTTAAGGCTTGGCCTTAGGTTTAGGATTAGGGGTTAGGATTAGGGTTATGGTTAGGGTTAGGGTAATGGTTAGGGGTTTGTGTTTGTTAGGGTTAGGTTTAGGGTTATGGTTAGGGTTACACTTAGATTTGGGTTTAGGTTTAGTGTTTGTGTTAGGGTAGGGTTAGGGTTAGAGTTATCATTAGATGGTAGCATTAGGTTTAATGTTTAGGTTAGGATTAGGGTTAGGGTTAGGGTTAGGCTTAGAGATTAGTGTTAGGGTTAGGGTTAAGGTTAATGCTCAGGTTTAGGGTTAGGGTTAGTGTAGAAGTTCGGGTTAGGGTTCGGTTTAGGTTTAGGGTTAGCTTTAAGGTTAGGGTTAGGGTTATGTTTAGGGTTACTGTTAGAATTTATTGTTAGGGTTAGGGTTACAGTTTAGTGTTAGAGTTAGGGTTAGTTTTAGTGTTAGTGTTAGGGTTAGAGTTTGGTTTAGGTTTAGGATTAGGGTTGAGGTTAGTGTTAGGGTTAGAGTTTTAGTGTTAGGGTTAGGGTTAGAGTTAGAATTAAGTTTAGAGTTAGGGTTAGGGTTTAGGTTAGGGTTAGTTTTTATGGTTAGAGTTAAGGTTAGGTTTAGGTTTAGTTTTAGGTTTAGGGTTAGGGTTAGGGATAGGGTAAGATTTAGGATTAGGGTTAGTGTGTAGGTTTAGTGTTAGGCTTAGTGTTATTGTTAGGGTTAGGGTTAGAGTTAGGAATAGGTACGATTTAGGTTAAGGTTAGAGGGTAGGTTTAGTGTTAGGGTTTGTGTTATTGTTAGGGTTAGGTTTAGGGTTAGAGTGTAGTGTTAGGATTAGAGTTAGTGTTAAGGTTTGTGTTGGGGTTAGGGTTAGGGTTAGAGTCAGCGTTATGTTTATGATTAGCGTTAGTTTTAGTGTTATGGTTAGCGGTTAGGGTTAGGGTTAAAGTTAGTGTTAGGGTTAAAAGTTAAGTTTAGGGATAAGGTTATGTTTAGGGTTAGGGTTAGTGGTTAGTGTTAGGGTTCGTGTTTGTGTTAGGGTTACGGTTTTAGTTCAGGGTTAATGTTAGTGTTAGGGTTAGGGTTAGGGTTGGGGTTAGGGTTGTGTTTAGAAGTTAGCATTAGATTAAGCGTTAGGGTTAGTTTAGGGTTATTGTTTGGGTTAGGGTTAGGGTTAGACTTAGCGATTAGTGTTAGGTTTAGCATTAGTTTTGAAGCTTAGATTTAGGGTTAGGGTTAAGGTTACAAGTTAGCTTTAGGGTTATGTTTAGGGTTAGGGTTAGGTTGAGGTTTGGGGCTATGGTTAGGGTGAGGGTTAGAAGGTTGGCTTGTGTTAGTGTTAGGGATAGGTTTAGGGTTAGGGTTAGGGTTAGGGTTTGAGGTTAGGTTTAGGGTTAGGATTAGGCTTAGGTTAAGTGTTAGGGTGAGGTTTAGTGTTAGGGTTAGGGTTAGAGATAGTTTTAGTGTTTGATTTAGGGTTCAGGGTTACGGTTAGGTTTAGGATTATTTTTATTGTTAGGTTTAGGGTTAGCTTTAGGTTTAGAGATTAGGTCTTAGGGATATGGTTAGCATTAGGGTTACGGTTAGGGTTAGGTTAATGTTAGCGTTAGGGTTAGGGTTAGGGATAGGGTTAGGATTTGCTTTTGATGTTAGGATTAGGGTTAGTGCTAGTTTGAGGTTAGTGTTAGGATTAGGGTCAGGGTTAGGTTTAGGGTTAGGTTTAGAAGTTAATTTTAGTGTTAGTGTTAGGGTTAGGGTTAATTTTAGGTTTAGGGTTAGAAGTTAGGGTTATGGTCAGTGTTAGGGTTAGGGATAGGGTTAGGTTTAGGTTTAGGGTTAGAGTTAAAATTAAGGTTAGGGTTAGATGTTAGAGTTAGGGTTAATGTTAGGGTTAGGATTTGGCTTAAAGTTAGGGTTAGTGTTAGGGTTATTGTTAGAGTTAAGATTAGGGTTTGGCATTAGGTGTCAGGGTTAGGGTTAGTGGTAGGGTTAGGGTTAGGGTTAGAGTGCTAGGCTTAGGGTTAGGTTAGGGCTAGGGTTAGGGTTAGGGTTAGGGTTTGGGTTAGGGTTATTGTTAGGGTTAGGGTTAGGCTTAGGGTTATTGTTAGGCTTAGGCTTAGGGTTTGGTTTAGGGTTATTGTTAGGTTTAGGGATGGGTAGCGTTACGATTACATTTAGGGTTAGGATTTGGCTTAGGATTAGGTTTAGCATGAGCTTTATGGTTAGGTTTAGGTTTAGGGTTAAGGTTAGTGTTAGGTTTAGGTTTAGGGTTAGGCTTAGGGTCTAGGGTTATGGTTAGTGTTAGGGTTAGGGTTAGGTTAGGATTAGAGTAAGGTTTGGTGTTATTTTAGGGTTAGGGTTAGTGTTAGGGTAAGCGTTTTGTTTAGGCTTACAAAGAAGGTTAGGGTTAGGGTTAGAGTTAGCGTTAGGTTTAGGGATTAAGGTTAGGGTTAGAGTTGGGGTTCGGGATCATGTTAGGTTTAGGGTTAGGGTAAGACAAAGTTAAGGTTGGGGTTAGGGTTTGGATTAGTTTTATCGTTAGGTTTAGGGTTAGGGTTAGATATTGGGGTTAGGGGTTAGGGTTAGGGTTAGGGTTTTGTTTAGGGTTCAGCTTCTATGGTTAGTGTCAGTGTTTAGGTTTAGGGTTAGGTTTAGCCTTAGGGTAAGTTTTATTGTTAGGGTTAGTGGTTCGTTTTAGGGTTAGGGTTAGGGTTAGGGTTAGGGATAGGGTTAGGGTTATACTTTGGTTTATGGGTAGGGTTAGGGCTAGGTTTAGTGTTAAGGGTTATGTGTTAGAGATAGGGTTAGTATTACGGTTGGGGTTAAGGTTAGGGTTAGTTCTATCGTTAGGGTTAGGGTTAGGGTTAGATGTTGGGATTAGTGGTTAGGGTTAGGGTTAGGGTTAGGATTTTGGTTAGGGTTAGCCTTTTATGGTTAGTGTCATTATTTAGTGTTAGGGTTAATTTTATGCTTAGGTTAAGGGTTACGGTTAGGGTTAGAGTTTAGTTTTAGTGTTAGCGTTAGTGTTCGGGTTACAGTTAGGGATCGGTTTGTGGTTAGACTTCGGTTTATGCTTAGGTTTAGTGTTAGGGTTAGTTTTTAGTTGTTAGGGATAGTGTTAGTGTTAGGCTTCAGGTTACGTTTATGGTTAGATTTATGTTTAGAGTTTGGGTTATGGTTAGGGCTAGCATTAGATTTAGGCTTATGGTTAGGGTTAATGTTAGGTTTAGGGTTAGGGTTAAGTTTAGGGTTAGGGTTAAGTTTAGGGTTAGGGTTAGTTTTAGGGTGAGGGTTAGGTTTAGGGTTAGGGTTAGGGTTACAGTTAGAGGGTAACGTTAGGGTTAGTCTTAGGTTTAGAGTTAGGGCTTAGGGTTAAGGTTAGCGTTTGGGTTCCGGTTAGGTTTAGGGTGCGGTTTATTGTTAGGGTTAGGGTTATGGTTAGGTTTAGGGTTAGGGTTAGGGGTAGGGTAAGATTTAGGATTAGGGTTAGAGGTTATGGTTAGGGTTAGCATTAGGGGTAAGTTTAGGGGTTATGTGTTATGGTTACGGTTAGGGTTAGTGTTAGGGTTAGGTTAGGGTTAGGGTTAGGGATAGGGTAAGATTTAGGATTAGGGTTAGAGGTTAGCTTTAGGGTTAGCATTAGGGTTAAGTTTAGGTGTTACTTGTTATCGTTAGGGTTATGGTCAGGGTAAAGGTTATGGTTACATTAAGCCTTAAGGTTATGGATAATGTAACGGTGAGTATTACGGTTAGAGTTAGGTTTAGGATTAGGGTTAGGGTTAGGGTTAGGGTTAGGTTCACGGTTGGAATAGGGCTAGGGTTAGGGTAAATGTTAGGGTTAGCCTTAGGGTTTTGGTTATGGTTAGGGTTAGGGTTATTGTTTCGGGTTAGGGTTAGTGTTAGGGATTAGGGATAGGCTTAGTCTTAGTGTTAGGGTTAGGTGTATGGTTAGGGTTAGGGATTATGGCTAGGGTTAGGTTTAGGGTTATGGTTAGGTGTATGTTTAGTGTTAGTGTTAGGGCTAGCGATATGCTTAGGGATAGTGTTAGGGTTAGGGTTAGGGTTAGGTTTATGTATTAGTGTTAGAGTTAGGGTTAGGTTAGGGCTCAGCATTAGGGTTAGGGTTAGGCTTAGCATTAGGGTTGGGGTTAGGTTTAGGGTTATGATTAGGGTTAGGTTTAGATGTTAGGGTAATGTTTAGGGATTTTTTTAGGTTAGGTTTAATGTTATGGTTAGTGTTAGGTTTAGAGTTTAAGTTTAGTGTTACTGTTAGGGTTAGGGTTAGGTTTAGGTTTAGGGTTAGGGTTAGTTTTAGGTTTAGAGGTTAGCCTTAGAGTTAGGGTTAGATTTAGGTTTAGATTTAGGATTAGGGCTATGTTTACGGTGAGGATTAGAGTTAGGGTTAGGTTTAGGGTCAGGTTTAGTGATTAGGGTTAGTGTTAGGTTTAGCATTATGGTTCCGGTTCCGGTTAGGATTAGGGTGAGGTTAGGCAAGGTTAGGGTTGGTGTTAAGGTTAGGGTTAGGGTTAAGAACAAAGTAACTGTTAGGGTTATTGTTTTGGTTGAAGGGTTTGGATTAGGGTTAGAGTTACGTTTAGGTTTTGGGCTTAGGTGTTAGTCATAGGGTTAGGGTTAGGCTTCGGGTTATGGTTAGGGTTTAGGTTACGATTAGGTTTAGTGTTAGTGTTAGGGTTACTATTAGGTTTAGGATTAGGGTTAGAGTTAATGTTAGGCTTAGGGAGTAAGTGTTAGGGATAGGGTTAGTGTTAGGGTTACGTTTAGGGTTAGGTTTAGAGGTTAGGTTTAGGGTTAGTGTTATGTTTAGGGTTACAGCTTAGGATTAGGTTTAGGGTTAGGGTAAGTTTTAGTGATAGTGTACGGTTTAGGATTAGGTTTAGAGGTTTGGGTTATGTTTAGCGTTAGGTTTTATGGTTAGGGTTTAGGGTTAGGGTTAAGGATTAGTGTTAGAGTTAGGGTTATGGTTAGGGCTCTGAGTTAGGGTTAGGCTTAGGGTTAGGCTTAGCATTAGGGTTAGGATTAGATTTAGGTTTAGGATTAGGGTTAGGGGTTATGTGTTACGGATATGGATACTGTTGGGTTAGGATTAATGTTGTGTTTAGGGTTAGTTTTAGGGTTGGTGTTAGGGTTATTGTTATTGTTAAGGTTAGGGTTTAGGGTTAGTGTTACTGTTAGGCTTAGGCTTATGGTTAAGGTTAGGTTTAGGTTTCGGGTTAGGGTTCATTTTAGATTTAGAGGTTATGGTTAGGGAGAGGTTTAGGTTTAGGTTTAGGTTTAAGTTTAGGGTTAGGGTTAGGTTTAGGGATAAGGGTTAGTGTTAGGTTTAGTGTTAAGGTTTGGGTTAGGGTTACAGTTTGTATTTAGGAGCTAGGGTTATGTCTTGGGTTCGTTTAGGGTTAGGGCTTAGGTGTTAGGGATAGGTGCTGGCTCTGGCTTACGGGTAGGATTAGGGTTAGGATTAGGTTTAATGTTATGGTTAGGGTTACCGTTAGGTTAAGGATTAGGGTTATGTTAGTGTTAGGTTTCGGGTTAGGTTTAGGGATTAGGTGTTAGGGATAGGGTTAGGGATAGGGTTATGTTAGGGTTAGGGTTAGGGTTAGTGTTAAGGTTAGGTTTAGGTTTAGGTTTAGGGTTAGGGTTAGGGTTACGGTTTAGTGTTAGGGTTAGCGTTAGGGTAAGGTTTAGGTTTACGCTTAGGGTTAGGCTTAGGGTTAGAGTTTAGGGTTAATTTTAGGTAAGGTTTAGTGTTACGGTTAGAGTTCAGGGTTAGGTTTTGGGCTGGTTAGTGTTAGGGTTAGGTTTAGGGTTAGGTGTCGTGAGTGTCTAGTGCACTCTGGACCCCGGGAAGAGGCACACACACACTCACGAAATCAGGACACGGGGGATGCAGAGCAGAGGAAACAGCAATTGCAACTGCATGCTGTGCTTTATTTTTAGGCTCTTATATAGTGAACCAGATCAACTCACAGTGCACAGACAATTATCTTGAAATAGCATTGTTTGTGACAAGCTTTGTGACAAACTACAATGTTTATCTAAACTTTCTAAGTTAACCAAACAAGCATAACCGGTTCTTCTTGCCCAAGTAACCCAGAAGGAACTCCATTAGCCCAAGAATGTTTTTAATTATGTTTGTTTTTTCTAGCCACCTGAAGGTCGGCCACTTCCTACTAGCTCTGTAAACACAGCCTAGTCACACATCATGAGAAAAGAGGGGAGAACCTTTTCTCCTCTTGGGCAGGCTTTCCTACGCAGTCTCTGTTCTCATGCTGGGGCTGATGTTATCACAGACTATGAGGGGGCCAGACTCCTTAGGCAACACCACAGTTCTTCCTTTTTTGTGTTTAAAAACAATTTCCATAAGGTCAAATTATTTGCGGCATTTCATCTTATGCAACAACAATACACAAGGACTATAGTGATAAGTGTTAAAATTAGGCTAAGTCCCATGCCACTTAAAGTACGAGTTATGCTTTGTCAAATTCCTTTTGGATCCAGTCCTTCTAAAGACTGAGCAAGCAATTGAGCAAATTGAGCCAAGGATTCATCATTATTATGCTTTGCAAAATCTTTGTCAATTTGATTATGCAAAGACTCTATTTCCTCCTGGGCAGAGATATTCCCATTTAGATACATTTTAATTGTTTCCCATTCATGTTTTGTCTGATTATATGGTCGCTGTGTTATACAAAAGGTAGTTGAATTCCAATCACATTTTAGAAACACTTGATGCTGAAGAGCCAATATTTTTCTTCCCATCCATTCAACTGTTTGTTTAAGAAGGTCTGTATGCTGTTGTAATTTAGAATTTATTTGCCATTGGGTTAACCAAAGTTCATGAGAATTCTCATGCCATTGTTCTACAACATGTTTTTCTTGTAAAGAGGTTTGTAAAGCTATTCCTGATACTGCCACTAAAGATGCCACAGTTATAAGACTCAACAATACAGCGACCACTATTCCAATAAATCTTTTTGGACGTTTTAACAGATGTTGAAAAAATTCAGTAGTAACAGAGATTACTGGGTCTTGAGTCCATGGTCGAGTCAGATTTATAGGTAACCAAATATGAGTTTTTTGTTGTAAAAGCATAACTGTATAAGGTTTAGTGAAACTTAATGTGCTATTTAAACAGGTAAACAATTGACAATTTAAGCAAGTGCAAGAAAAATGTGTAAAATTAAAAGTTCCTACTAAAAAAAACATAAGGCAGAGGTGCACAAACAGTAATATTATATACCATAAACTTAGTAAAATTATAAGTAGTAGATACAGATTGACTAGTTCCTGAATAAGAAACATTGTACAAGGTTACAGGTTGCATAGTGGCTGGAATCTTCCAAATGTGATTTTGGAGATTATGAGGATACTCTTTAGCTGCAACAGCAGAATTGGCGATTTCACCATCTCCCCACCACAGGAGATGTGTCTTTTGAGGGAAGACGGGAGCCCCATTAGTTATGTTCTTCAGATCTGGAAGACTATATATGACAGAGAGATTACATCTTGTCTCATTTTATTTAGCACATCTATTAACAAATTTCCCAAATGGTCCCCAATAATATATCTATCAATATTTTTTGCAAACTTCCCCATACATTGTTGCCAAATTATGGGATTATAGGAAATATTGCTATAAGTGAAATCAGGGCATACAGGATATGTGGTTTTATCAAGCGCTGTTAAATTTTTCCAGGTAACATTAAAAATTTGAGCAGCCAAAGCTTGACGCCTTGTCCTTTTGCTGCCTGCTTTTATTCCATGTTGAATCCAATACTGCCATCCCAGGGGGATGCAAGGCGGTTCCCCAATACAAATAGGCTGTTGATTGCCATAATAAGTAAAATTGAACAATGTTCCATCATCCTGATTATGGGGGGTTAAATCGGCCCACGGTGCTGACAAAATTTCTCTTGGTGTTGTATATAGTGATATATCAATAGTTCCCCATACTACAGGTTCCAGTAAAGGGGGATTTGGAATATAAGCCCAATAAGAATGTTGGGGTACCTCAGTCCCTGATGCAACGGTGAGCAAGGCACATAAAGCTAAAAACAAATTTTTAGGGTTTAAAGGCTTCCCTGCTTGAAGGACAAGCCGTTGCCCCCCTTGGGTCAATTTCTTTATTTGTCCCCATGTAGGGAGAGGGTTTAAATTTGGCCGTCGTGAGCGGCAACTCCGAGACCCCAAATACAGCCTGGCCATAGCGGTGACAGGAACACCATCCTCATTTTCCTGTTGATTTTTTGCCCGTCTCTGGGGATACAGTTCTTCTGCTGGGCGTCTCACTGCCAAACAGATGGGACCTCGAGGCACGGATCTTGATCCATTGTCTGGGGACCCATTGTTGAATTCCATGTTCTGTGGAGATATAACTATAACCTTTCCCCTTATAAAGCAATGTACCCTTCTCCCATTCTGCTTCTGGGGCTGTTTTAGTCCAAATAGGCTCATTAATCACATATGGTTGTTGCTGCTGTTCGAAATGTCTTTCAGCCCTTGTTAATATTTCACTTTGTGGTAAATTGAGAAAATTTAAAATAAACAGTACCTGATGTAATAATGTTCTTTAACTGTTCTGTAAACTTAACAATATTGGTATCTGAATATCCTCTTGATTCCTCCTTTTTAATTTTTTAATTTGTAACTTAAGAGTGCCATGTGCTCTTTCAACAATGGCTTGACCTTGAGGATTATATTCAATCCCTGTAACATGAATGATATCATGAAGGACACAAAATTGTTTAAAAGTTCTACTAGTATAGGCAGGCCCATTATCTGTTTTAATTTTAGATGGAATTCCCATGACTGTACAAGTTTCCAATAAATGGATAATAACATTTTTAGTGGACTCACCCTGTTGGGCAGTGGCCCATATGAATGAGGAATAAGTATCAATAGTTACATGCACGTAAGAAAACCTGCCAAAAGAGGGCACATGTGTAACATCCAATTGTCATAACTCATTGGGTTGAGTTCCTCTGGGATTAACACCTGAGGGGGTGATTCTTAAATGTAAGGGCGTACAAATAGGGCAGGCCTTTATAATTTGTTTAGCTTTTGCAAAGAGTATTTTATATTTAAAATGTAAATGTCCAGCATTAGCATGATTAAATTGATGTTCTTCTGTGGGTGTGGCAAACATAACTAAAGAATCTACTGCTCTATTACCTGATACTAATGGCCCAGGTAACTGAGAATGAGAACGTAAATGAGTAATGAAATAAGAATGGTTTCTTTTTTGAATATGTGTTTGTAAATTTTGAAATAGAAATAGCAAATCCCAAATATATTATTGGGGACCATTTGGGCCACTACACCAACGGAATAAGCTGAATCAGCTATAATATTAATGGGTTGATCAGGAAAATCCAAAAACACTTGCAATATAGCAAAAGTTCATTTTGTTGCACAGAATTAAAATTTGTCTTACGTACCCAATCAGATTTCTGAGTCCAATAAGCACTTTTCTTTTTTGATCCGTCTGTAAAGATTGTTAAAGCATGAAGGATTGGCTTTGTAGCTAATAGAGTATTGACCACAAATTGTTGACGTTTAAAGAAATCCCACAATTTACTTTTGGGAAAATGATATGAAAAAGTTCCCATATAATCTGCCAAGGCAATCTGTAAAGTCTCAGTTATTGAAATCAGATATTCCCATTGTTCCTTAGTTAAAGGGATGATAATATTATCTTGTCCTATTAAGGTTATGGATCGAGCTCTACCATTCATGATTAAGGATGCAATGATATCTACATAAGGTATAACGTTTTTATGTTGTTTAGTTCTAGCAAAAATCCATTCAACTGGCATAGCATTCTGACCCAAAACTGCAGAGGGATATTGAAAAGTATTAATAATATATAAAGTTAGAGGCAATTGAGGATCAATCCTAATTAAAAAGGCATCCTTAATTCGTTGTTCTACAAATTGTAATTCCTGCTCTACTTCTGCTGTTAATGTACCAGGGCTAGATGGGTCTGAAGAGCCCTGTAAAGTAGCAAACAAATACTGTAATGCATGAGTAGGAATACCTAGTGTGGGACAGAGCCAATTAATGTCCCCTAGTAATCGTTGAAAATCATTTAAAGTAGATAATTTATCTCTTTGAATGGTCAGGATAAAGGGCCAAACTCACACGCAAATCTCTCTGTACACAACCAGGTTACTTTAAACAAATGTAAATTAATTGTCATTTTAGGGTTTTTTTTTTTTAGCTCTTTAGCAGAGAACAGAGGCTCCTAGTAGTGATTAATAGCCGTTGTTAGCTTGTTTTAGCATAGCTTTTGTAGTTTGTAGAGGGCAACAATTGTTAACATATCAATTAGGTGAGAATTTGTAATTCTTTACAGAGGAGAGTGTTGTTCAACATATCAATTAGGTCACTTAACATATCAGTTAGGGAAAAAGGGTAAAACAAACACATTTAGTAAGCCACTTTACAGGTTTGTTATAATACACATATAATGAAGCTATTTTCTTAGAGTACAAAGTTTTCCATTCATGAGGAGCAAAATTTCTATAATGATCTGACACCGCTAATAACAATTCTCTAGTATAATGAGCTTGAGGGCCATAGAGTGTCACGGCCTTTTTTAATTTTGCTAAATCATCTATATTAAATCCTTCCCATCTAGGGGGAAGTGCCACTCCATCCGCATGTTGTGGCCTAATAATAGGGCAAGCAAAGACAGACTTTAACGATATACCATACATGGAGAGTAAATGCTTAAGAATTTTTAAGAAAGGTGAAGAAGATTGTCCCATTTCCCCATAATAAAAATATACACTCACCTCTCCTGAGCAACCGTCGGGGTCCCTGTTTCGGGCACCACTTGTCGCAAGTGTCTAGTGCACTCTGGACCCCAGGAAGAGGCACACACACACTCACGAAATCAGGACATGGGGGATGCAGAGCAGAGAAAACAGCAATTGCAACTGCATGCTGTGCTTTATTTTTAGGCTCTTATATAGTGAACCAGATCAACTCACAGTGCACAGACGATTATCTTGAAATAGCATTGTTTGTGACAAGCTTTGTGACAAACTACAATGTTTATCTAAACTTTCTAAGTTAACCAAACAAGCATAACCGGTTCTTCTTGCCCCAGTAACGCAGGAGGAACTCCATTAGCCCAAGAATGTTTTTAATTATGTTTGTTTTTTCTAGCCACCTGAAGGTCGGCCACTTCCTACTAGCTCTGTAAACACTGCCTAGTCACTCATCATGAGAAAAGAGGGGAGAACCTTTTCTCCTCTTGGGCAGGCTTTCCTACCCAGTCTCTGTTCTCATACCGGGGCTGATGTTATCACAGACTATGAGGAGGCCAGACTCCTTAGGTGACACTACAGTTAGGGTTAGGGTTAGGGTTAGGTTTAGGGTTAGGGTTAGGTTTAGTTATTGGTTTAGGGTTATATTTAGGGTTAGTGTTAGGGTTAGGGATTAGGGTTAGTGCTCGGTTTAGGGTTAAGTTTAGGCTTAGTGGTTAGTGTTACGGTTTGTGTTTGGGTGAGTGTTTGGGATAGGGTTAGGTGATAGAGTGAGATGTTTATTTTAGGCTTAGAGTTAAGGGTAGTGTTAGTGTTAGACTGTAGGGTTAGGTGAGTGTTAGGTTTATGTTTAGGGCTAGGGTTAGTGTTAGAAGTTAGGGTTAGGGTTAGGGTTAGGGTAAGAGTTACGGTTATGGTTAGGGTTAGATTAGGGTTAGGTTTAGGGGTTAGGGGTTAGATACATGGTAAGGGTTAGGTTTCGGTTTACAGTTCGCGTTAGGGTTAGGGTTAGGGTTAGAGTTAGGGTTAAGGATTTTGGATAGGGTTAATGTTAGGGTTAGGATTAGGGTTAGGTTTGGGGTTACAGGTTTAGGGTTACAGTTAGGGTTAGGGATAGGGTCAGATTTAGGGTTTGGGTTAGGTTTAGGGTTAGGGTTAGGTGTTAGGGTTTAGGTTTAGGGTTAGGGTTAGAGTTAGGGTTAGGGTTAAGTTAAGACGTAGGGTTAGGGATTATGGTTACTGTTAGGTTTAGTGTTAGGATTAGGTTTAGGGTTAGTGTTAGGGTTAGGGCTAGGTCTAGGGTTAGGGTTAGGGCTAGGGTATGGTGTTAGGAGTTAGGGATAGTGTTAGGCTTAGGGTTTGTGTTAGGGTTAGTGTTATGTTTAGGGCTGGGTTAGCGTTATGATTAGATTAGGGTTGCGGTTAGTGTTAGGGTTTGGCTTAGGGTTAGGGTTAGCGTGAGGTTTAGAGTTAGGTTTAGGGTTAGAGTTATGGTTTGTGTTAGGTTTAGGGTTAGGGTTAGTGTTAGGTGTTAGGTGTTAGGGATAGGGTTAATGTTAGGGATTTTTAAGGTTAGGTTTAGGATTAGTTTTAGGGTTAGGCTTAGGGTTTAGTGTTAGTATTAGTGTTAGTGTTAGGATTAGGGTTAGTTTATGCTTAGGGTTAGGATTAGTTTAGGGTTAGGCTTAGGGTTAGGGGTAGGGTTAGTTTAGGGTTAGGGTTATGGTTAGGGTAAGCATTATGTTTAGAGTTACGAATAAGTTTAGGGTTAGGATTAGGGTTAGAGTTAGGGTTAGGGTTAGGGATTAAGGTTAGGGTTAGAGTTAGGGTTTGGGTTAGGGTTAGGTTTAGGATTAGGGTAAGACAAGGTTAGGGTGGGGGTTAGGGTTAGGGTTAGTTTTATCATTTCGATTAGGGTTAGGGTTAGATATTGAGGTTAGGGGTTAGGGTTAGGTTTAGGGTTAGTTTTTTGGTTAGTGTTAGGCTTTTTTGTTTAGTGTCAGTGTTTAGGGTTAGTGTTAGATTTAGGCCTAGGGTTAGGGTTATGGTTAGAGTTAGAGATTGGTTTTAGAGTTAGGGTTAGGTTTAGGGTTAGGGTTAGGGTTAGGGTTAGGGACAGGGATAGTGTGAGAGTTAGGGTTAGGTTTAAGTTAAGGAATAGGGCTAGGGATTATGGTTACTGTTAAGATTAGTGTTAGTGTTAGGTTTAAGGTTAGTGTTAGGGTTATGGTTAGGGAGAGGTTTAGGGTTAGACTTCGATTTATGGTTACGGTTAGGGTTAGGTTTAGGGTTAGTGGTTAGGTGTTAGAGATATGCTTAGTGTTAGGCTTTGTGTTACGGTTAGGGTTTAGGTTATGTTTCGGTTTATGGTTATGGTTAGGGTTAGCGTTAGTATTAGGGTTAGGTTTAGGTTTAGTGTTAGGTTTGGGGTTAGGGTTAGGGTCGGTTTAAGTTTAGGGTTAGGGTTAGTTTTAGGGTGAGGTTTAGGGTTAGGTTTATGGTTAGGGTAAGGATTTAGGGTTGGGGTTATTGTTAGCCTTAGGGTTAGGGTTAGAAGTTAGCATTCGGTTTAGTGTTAGGTTTAGGGTTAGGTTTAGATTTACAGTTATGGTTAGGGTTAGGGTTCTGTTTAGAGTGTTATGGTTAGGGTTAGGGTTAGTTTTAGACAGGGTTAGGGTTAGGGTAGGGTTTGGGATGGGGTTAGGGTTAGGGCTAGGTTTAGGTTTAGGGTTAGGGTTAGGGTAGGGTTAGGGTTAGCATTGGGTTTGGTTTAGGGTTTGTGTTTAGAGTTAGGTTTCGTGTTCGGGTTTAGTGTTAGGGTTAGTGTTAGGTTTAGTATTCGGTTTTGGGGTAGGGTTAGGGTTAGGTTTAGTGTTCGGATTTAGGTTTAGGTTTAGGGTTAGTGTTAGGGTTAGGGTAAGGGGTTAGGTGTTAGGGATATTGCTAGGGCTAGGGTTAGGCTTAGGGTTATTGTTAGGTTTAGGTTTAGGGTTAGGGTTTAAGTTAGTGTAACGTTAGATTTAGGGTTAGGGTTAACTGTTAGGGTATGGTTGAGGTTTAGGTTTTGGTTATGTTTAGTGTTAGGTTGAGGTTTACTGCTAGGGTTATGGTTATTATTAGAGTTAGGGATAGGGTTAGAGGTTAGATTTAGGGTTCTGTTTAGCATTACAGTTAGGTTTAGGGTTTGGTTTAGGATTAGAGGGTTAGGGTTAGGGTTAGCGTTAGGGTTAGGGTTAGAGGTTAGGGTTAGGGTTAGGAGTTAGGTGTTAGGGATAGGGTTAGGATTAGTGTTAAGGTATAGGTTAAGTGTAGAGGTCTAGGGTTATGTTTAAGATTAGGATTAGCATTAGGTATAGGGTTAGAGTTAGTGGTTAGAGTTAGGGTTAGTGTTAGATTTAGGGTTAGGGTTATTCGTTAGGGTTAGAGTTATGGTTATGGTTACATTTACGGCTAGAATTAGGGTTATGGTTAAGGTTATGGTGAGTGTAAAGGTTACGGTTAGGATTAGATTTAGGATAGGGATTAGTGTTAGGGTTAGGGTAATGTTTAGGGTTAGGGTTACGATAAGGGTTAGGTATTAGGTTTAGGGTTATGGTTAGAGTTAGGGTTAGCGTTAGTGTTAGGATTAGTTATAGGTTAGGGTTAGGGTTAAGGTTAGAGTTAGGGTTAGGGTTAGGGTTAGGGTTAGGGGTTAGGGATAGGGTTAGTGTTAGGGTTAGCATTAGGTTTAGGATTAGAGGATTAGGGTTAGGGTTAGGGTTAGGGTTAGGGTTAGGTTTAGGGTTAGGGTTAGAGATTAGGTTTAGTGTTAATGTAAGGGGTAGGTTTATGGTTAGGTTTAGGGTTAGGGTTAGCATTAGGTTTAGTATTTGGGTTAGGGTTGGGTTTAGGGTTAGTGTTAGGGTTAGGGTTAGTGTTAGAGTTAGGGTTAATATTGGGGTTAGTTTTAAGGTTAAGTTCCGGTTTAGGATTAGACAAGGTTAGGGTTAGGGTTAGGAATATGGTTTGGTTTGGGGTTAGCATTAGGGTTAGTTTTAGGATTAGGGTTACTGTTAGGGTGAGGTTTTAGGGTTTTTGTTACTGTTAGGGTTAGGGTTAGGGTTAGGGTTAGGGTTAGGGTTAGATTTAGGTTTAGAGTTAGGGTTAGTTTTAGATTTAGAGGTTAGGGTTAGGGTTTGGCGTAGGTTTATGTTTAGGGTTTGGGTTAGTGTTAGGGTAAGGATTAGGGATAAATGTTAGGGTTAGGTTTAGGGTTATGGTTCGAGTTAGGCTAAGGGTTAGGGTTAGACAATGTTAGGTTTGAGGTTAGGGTTAGGGTTAGGTTTATTGATAGGTTCATGTTTAGGTTTGCGGTTTGGGTTTTAGGGTTAGGGTTAGGGTTTGAGTTAGGTTTAGGATTAAGGCTTAGGTGTTAGGGATAGGTTTATGGTTAGACTTCATGTTATGGTTAGGTTTAGGGTAAGGATTAGGTTTATTCTTAGGTTAAGGTTTACGTTATGTTTAGGATTAGGGTTAGAGTTAGTGTTGGGTTTAGTGTTAGGTTTAGGAATTACGTTTTAGGGATAGGGTTAGTGTTAGTGTTAGGGTTAAGTTTAGGGTTAGTGTTAGGTTTTGGGTTAGGGTTTGGGTTAATGATAGGGTTCAGTGTTAAGGTTAGCGTTAGGGTTAGGTTTAGGTTTAGGATTAGCATTTGGTTTAGGGTTAGAGTTTAGGCTTAGTTTGAGGGTTAGGTTTAGTGTTCGGGTTAGGGTTATGCTTAGAGTTTAGGGTTAGGGTTAGGGTTAGGGTTAGGATCAGGTTTAGTGTTATGGTCAGCGTTAGGGTTAGTTATAGGTTTAGGATTAAGGTTAGTGTTAGGAGTTAGGTTTAGTGTTAGGTTTAGGATTAGGGATAGGGTTAGGTTTAGGCATAGGTTTAGAGGGTTAGGGCTACGGTTAGGGTAAGTGTTTGGATTAGGGTGAGAGATTAGGTTTAATGTTAAGGATATTGTTAGGGTTAGGTTTAGTGTTACGGTTAGGTGTTAGTGTTACGGTTTGGATTAGGGTTAAGGTAACAGTTATTGTTAGGGTTAGGGTTAGGAATAGGGTAAGGGTTAGGATTAGGGTTAGAGGTTAAGGTTAGGGTTATTGATATTGTTAAGGTTAGGTTCAGTATTAGGGTATTGGTTAGTTTTAGAGGGTTAGGGTTATGGTTAGGATTAATTTTGGGGTTAGTGTTAAAGTTGGGGTTAGTGTTAGGTTTAGTGTTAGGATTAGTTTTAGGGTTAGGGATAGGTTTAGGTTTAGGGTTAGTGTTAGTGTATGGACTAGTTTTAGAGGGTTAAGGTTATGGTTAGAATTAGGTTTTGGGTTAGGGTTAAGGTTGGGGTTAGGGTTAGGTTTTGTTTTAGGATTAGTGTTAGGGTTAGGATTAGGGCTAGGTTTAGGTTTAGGGATAGGGTTAGGGTAAGGGTTAGCATTAGACGTTAGGTTTAGTGTCAGTGTTAGTGTTAGTGTTAGGGTTAGGGTTAGCTTTAGAGGTTAGGATTAAGGTTCTGGTTAGAGAGTAGCATTAGGTTTAGGGTAACAATTTTAGGATTAGAGAGTTAGGGTTAGGGTTATGTTTAGGGATAGGGTTTAGGTTAAGTTTAGAGGTTAGCATTAGGGATAGAGTTAGGGTTATGGTTAGCAGTAGGGTTAGTGTTATTGTTACGGTTGGATTTAGGGTTAGGGTTAGTGTTAGAGGTATGGGTTAGGGTTTGGGTTAGGATTTGTGTTAGCTTTAGAGTTAGGTATAGGGTTTGTGTTAGAAGTATGCATTAGGGTTAGGGTTAGGGTTAGGGTTAGAGTGAGGGATAGGGTTAGGGTTAAGTTTAGGGGTACAAGTTAGGGTTAGGGTTGGGTTTAGGGTTAGTGTTTTTGTTAGGGTTAGTGTTACGGTAGGGTTAGTGTTAGGGCTAGGGTTGGGTTTGGGTTAGGGTTAGGGTTTAGTGTTAGTGTTAGGGTTAGGGTTAGGGTTAGAGTTAGGTTTAGAATTAAGTTTAGGTTGAGGGTTTCGCTTAGGGTTAGGTTTAGTGTTGTGGTTTGTGGTTAGGGTTAGTTTTATGGTTAGTGTTAGGGTTAGGGTAAGGGGTTAGGTGTTAGGGATAGTTTTAGGGGTTGGGTTAGGGTTAGGGTTGTTGTTAGGTTTAGGTTTAGGTTTAGGGTTTGAGTTATTGTAAAGGTTAGGGTTAGGGTTAGGGTTTAGCGTTAGGGATTGTGTTAGGGTTAGGTTTATTGTTATGTTCAGGGTTAGGTTGAGGTTTATTGCTAGAGCTCATGTTAGGGTTAGTGTTAGGGTTAGAGGTTAGAGGTTAGAGTTATGGTTCTGTTTAGGGTTACAGTTAGCGTTAGGGTTATGGTTAGGTTTAGTGTTAGGGTTAGTTTTAGGTTTAGGTTTAGGGTTAGGGTTATGGTCAGGGTTAGGGTTAGGTTTAGGGTTAGGTTTAGCGTTAGGGATAGTGTTAGGGTTAGTGTTTATGGTTAGTGTTAGCACTAGGTTTAGGGTTAGGGGTTATTGGTTAGGGTTAGGGTTATGGTTATGTTTAGGGATACAGGTAGTTTTCGGGTTACGGTTAAGGTTATGGTGAGTGTTACGATTAGGGTTAGGGTTAGCATTAGGGTTATGGTTAGGGTAAGGATTAGGGATAGGGTGAGGGTTAGGGTTATGGTGAGTTTTAGGGTATGGCTTAGTTTTAGGTTAGGGTTAGGGTTAGGGTTAGTGTTAGGGTTAGGGTCAGGGTTATGGTTTGGGTTAGGTTTAGCATTAGAGATAGTGTTAGGGTTAGTGATTAGGGTTAGGTTTAGTGTTAGGTTTAGGGTTAGGGGTTATTGGTTTGGTTAGGTTTATGGTTATGTTTAGGGTTACAGCTAGTGTTAGGCTTACTGTTAAGGTTACGGTGAGTGTTACGATTAGTGTTAGGGTTAGCATTAGGGTTAGGATTAGGGTAAGGATTAGGGTTATGATTAGGGTTAGGGTTATATTTAGGGTTAGGGTTACACTTATGATTAGGTATTAGGTTTAGGGTTAAGGTTAGCATTAGTGTTAGGCTTAGTTATAGATTAGTGTTAGGTTTAGGGTTATTGTTCGGGCTTAAGTTTAGGGTTAGTGCTAGGGTTAGCATTAGGGTTAGGTTTAGAGGATTAGGGTTAGGTCAGGGTTAGGTTTAGCATTAGGGTTAGATATTAGGGTTAGTGTTAGGTTTAGGGTTAGGGTTAGGTCTAGGTTTAGGTTTAGCATTAGGTTTAGTATTTGGGTTAGGTTTAGGTTTAGGGTTAGCGTTAGACAGGGTTAGGGTTATGGTTAGGGTTAGTATTAGTGCTGTGGTTAGGTTTAAGTTTAGGGTTAGTTTTAGGGTTTGGCAAGTTTAGGGTGAAGGTTAGAGATATGGTTTGGCTTGGGGATAGCGTTAGGGTTAGTGTTAGGTTTAGGGTTAGTGTTAGGTTTCAGGTTAGGGTTAGAATTAGCGTTAGAGATTAGAGTTAGTGTTAGGTTAAGGGTTAGGGATAAGTTTTAGCATTAGGTTTATGGTTATGGTTCGGGTTAGGGTAAAGGTTTGGGTTAGACAATGTTAGGTTTGGGTTTTGGTTAGGGTTAGGTTTATAGATAGGGTTACGTTTAGTGTTGGGGTTTGGGTTTTGGGGTTAGGGTTAGCAGTAGGGTTAGTGTTATTGTTAAGGTTAGATTTAGGGTTAGGGTTAGTGTTAGAGCTATTGGGTTAGGGTTAGGGTTAGGTTTATGGTTTACTGTTAGGGTTAGTGTTAGGGTTAGGCTTAGGTTTAGGGTTAGGTTTAGTTTTAGGGTTAGAGCTTAGGTTTAGTTTTAGTGTTAGGTTTAGTGTTATGGTTAGGGTGATGGTTAAAGTTTGGTGTTATGGTTAGGGTGAGGTTTAGGGTTAGGGTTAGGGTTTTGGTTAGGGTTAGTATTAGGTTTTGGTTAGGCTTAGGGTTAGGGTTAGGTTTAGCATTTTGGTTTAGGGTTAGGGTTAGGGTTATGTTTAGTGGTAGGGTTAGGTTAAGTGGTCAGGTTTTAGCGATGCGGTTATGGGTTGGGTTAGGGTTACGGTTATTGTTTGGTTTTGGTTTAGGGTTAGTGTTTGAGTTAGTGTAAGAGTTCAGGTTAATGTTAGGGTTTAGCGTTAGGGTTTGGGTTAGGCTTAAGTTTATGGTTAGTTTTAGGGTTAGGTTGAGGTTTAGGGTGAGGGTTTGGGTTAGTGTTAGAGTTTAGAGTTAGGGTTCTGTTTAGGGTTACGTTTAGGTTTAGTGTTAGGTTTAGGATTAGAGGGTTAGGGTTAGGTTTAGAATTAGAGGTTAGGGTTAAGTTCACGTTTAGGTTTACAGGTAGGGATAGCATTAGGGTTAGGGTTACATTTCGGGTTAGAGGTTAGGGTTAATTTTAGAGTTAGGGTTAGTGTTAGGTTTAGGTTTAGGGATAGGGTTGGGGTTAGGGATTAGGGTTAAGATTAGGCTTAGGTTTATGGTTAGGGTTAGGGTTAGAGTTAGTGATAGGGTTAGGGTTAGTGGCAGGTTTAGTATTAGGTTTACTTTTATGGTTACAGTTAGAGGTATGGTTTAGGATTAGGGTAAGAGGTTAGTGTTAGGATTAGGGATAATGTTAGGGTTAAGGTTAGACAGGGTTAGGGTTAGGCTTAATTTTAGGGTTGGTGTTGGGGTTAGGTTTAGGTTTAGTGTTAGGGTTAGGGTAAGGATTATGGTTTGGCGTTAGGGGTTAGGATTAGAGTTATGGTTAGGGTTCGGGATAGGGTTAGGGTTAGCGTTCAGGTTATGGTTAGGATTAGGATTAGGGTTAGGGTTAGGGTTAGGGTTAGGGTTAGAGGGTTAGGGTTAGGGTTATGGTTATGATTAGGATTAGGGTTAGTTTAGGGTTAGCCTTAGCCTTAGTGTTATGGTTAGGTTTCGGGTTTGGGTTCGGGTTCGGGTTCGGGTTCGGGTTAGGGTTAGGGTTAGGGCTAGTCTTAGTGTTAGTATTAGTTTTAAGATTAGGATTATGGTTTGGGCTTAGGTGTTAGGGTTTAGGGTTAGGGTTAAGTTTAGGGTTTAGTGTTAGGGCTAGGTGTAAAGTTAGCGTTAGTGTTATGGACAGGGTTAGTGTTTAAGTTTAGTGTTAGGTTTAGGGTTAGAGGGTTAGGGTAAAGGTTAGGTTTAGGGTTTGCGTTTAGGACTAGGGTTAGGGTTAGTGATAGGGCTAAGGTAAGGGTTTAGGTGTTAGGGATAGGTTTAGGGGTAGTGTTTGGGTTAGGGTTATTGTTAGGTTTAGCTTTAGGTTTAGGGTTTGAGTTAGTGTGTTAGGGTTAGGATTAGGGTTTACCATTAGGGTTTGGGGTATGGTTAGGGTTATGGTTGTGGTTAGGTTCAGGTTGAGGTTTAGGGTTAGGGTTAGGGTTAGGTTTAGTGTTAGGGTTAGGGTTAGAAGTTAGATTTAGTTTTAGGTTTAGGTTAATGGTTAGAGTTAGTGTTAGGGTTAGGATTAGAGGTTAGAGTTAGTGTTCGCTTTAGGGTTACGGTTAGGGTTAGGGTTAGGTTAAGGATTAGAGGCTTAGGGTTAGGTTTAGAGATAAGGGTTAGGGTTAGGGGTTAGGTGTTTGGGATAGAGTTAGGGTTAGGGTTACTGTTAGGGTTAGGGTTAAGTTTAGGGTTACTGACAGGGTTAGTGTTAGGGTAAGGGTTACAGTTAGGGTTAGAGATTAGGGTTAGATTTAGGGTTAGGTTTCAGCTTTCAATTAGGGGTTAGGGTTAGGGTTAGGAATAGGATAGGGGTTAGGGATTAGGGTTAGGATTAGGCTTAGTTTTATGGTTAGGGTTAGGGTTAGAGTTAGCGTTAGTGTTAAGGTTGGGGGTAGGTTTAGTGTTAGGTTTACTTTTAGGGTTAGAGTTTGAGGTATGGGTTAGGATTAGGGTAAGGGTTAGGGTTAGATGTTAGTGATAGGGTTAGGGTTAGTGTTAGGGTTGGGGTTAGACAGGGTTAGGGTTAATGTTAGGGTTACGTTTGGGGTTGGGGTTAGGATTAGGGTTAGTGTTAGTGTTAGGGTTAGGATTAGGGTTTGGTGTTAGTGGTTAGGATTAGAGTTAGGGTTAGGGTTAGTGTTTGGATTAGTGTTAGGGTTAGGGTTCTGGTTAGGGTTATAGGGTTAGGGTTAAGTTTAGGGTTACGATTAAGGTTAGGGGTCAGGTTAGGTTTAGCGTAAGGGTTATGGTTAGAGTTTGGGTTCAAAATATTGTTAGGGTTAAAGGTTCGGCTTATGTTCAGGGTGGGGTTTGAGGTTAGAGTTAGGGTTAGAGTTTAGGAATAGTGTTAGGATTTGGGTAAGTTTTAGGATTAGGGTTAGGATTAGGGTTAGACAAGTTTAGGTTTAGGGTTTGGGTTAATGTTAGGGTTAGGGTTAAGTTTACGTTTAGATTTAGGTTTAGGGTTTGGGTTAGGTTTAAGTTTAGACGGTTAGGGTAGTGTTAGGGCTGGGTTTGATGTTAGGGTTAGGTTTAGGGTTAGTGTCAAAGTTATGATTATGGGTTAGGGTTTAGTGATAGGGTTAGATTTACAGTTACGATTATGGTTAGGTTTATGTTTAGGGTTATGGATAGGGTTAGGGTTAGGGTTTGGTTTAGAGTTAGAGTTAAGGATTAGGGTCAGGTTTAGGGTTAGTTTTCTGGTTATGATTAGGGGTTAGGTTTAGGGTTAGGTTTAGTGTTAGGGTTAAGTTTATGTTGTGGGTTAGGATTAGGGTTAGGGTTAGTCTTAGGTTTAGGGTTAGGTTTACGGTTAGGGTTAGGGTTAGGGTTATAGGTTAGCTTTAGGTTTATGATTAAGTTTATTGTTAGGTTTAGGGATAGTGTAAAGTTTAGGATTAGGGTTACGGTTGGGGGTGGGTTAGGTTAAGTGTTAGGTTTAGGGTTAGGTTTAGGGTTATGTTTAGACGTTAGCGTTAGGTTTAGGTTTAGGGTTAGGTTTAGGGTTAGAGCTTAGCATTTGGGTTAGTTTTAGGGTTATGCTTAGTGTTAGGGTTAGAGGTTAGGGTTAGTGTTAAGGTTAGAGTTAGGGTTAGGGTTAGGGTTTTAGTTTGAGGTTAGCATTAGTGTTAGGCTTAGGGTGAAAATTAGGGTTAGTGTTAGGGTTAGTGTTAGTGTTTGGGTTAGGGTAAGTTTAATGTTAGTGTTAGGGTTAGGGTTAGGCTTAGGATTAGGATTAGGTTTTGTGGTTAGGTGTTAGGGTATACTCTTATGGTTAAGGTTAGTGTTTAGTGTTATGTTTAGGTTTAGGGTTAGGGTTAGCGTTATGGTTAGGGTTAGTCTTTAGTGTTAGAAGGTTAGGGTTAGGTTTAGTGTTGGGGTTTAGTGTTAGGTTTAGGGTTAGGGTTAATGTTATTGTTAGGGTCAGGAGTTAGGTGTTAAGGATAAGGTTAGGGTAGGTTTAGAGTTAGGGTCATTGCTAGGTTTAGGTTTTGGTTTAGGGTTTGAATTAGTGTAAGTGTTAGTCTTAGGGTTAGGGTTTAGCGTTCACGTTGGGTTAGGGTTAAGGTTATGGTTAGGTTTTGGTTTAGGTTGAGATTTAGGGTTAGGGTAAGGGTTAGGGTTAGGTTTAGTGTTAGAAGTTACATTTACTGTTAGGGTTAGGGTAAGGTTTAGACTTAATGTAAGGGTGATGGTTAGAGGTTAGTGTTACGGTTCAGTTTAGGTTTATGGTTAGGGTTAGAGTTAGGTTTAGGATTAGAAGTTTAGGTTTAAGATTAGGGTTAGAGGATAGGGTTAGTGTTAGGGTTAGTGTTTAGATCTTAGAGATAGGTTTAGGGTTAGGGTTATTGTTTGGGTTCGGTTTAGGGTTACAGATAGGGTTAGCATTGCGGTTGTTGTTAGGTTTAGGATTAGGGTTAGGGTTAGGTTTAAGTTTAGGTTTAGGTTTTGAGGTTAGCATTAGGGTTAGGTTTAGGGTTATGCTTAGGGTTAGGGTTAGAGGTTAGGGTTAGTGTTAAGTTAGGGTTACTGTTAGGGTTAGGGTTAGGGTTAGGGTTAGGGTTAGAGGTTAGCATTAGTGTTAGGGTTAGTGTTAAGTTTAGGGTTGGGGTTGGTTTTAAGTTTAAGTTTAGGATTATTGTTAGTATTAGGGTTAGGTTTAGGATTATAATTACGGTTTGGGGTTAGGTGTTAGGGTTTAGGGTTATGGTTAAGGATAGGGAATAGTGTTAGGGTTAGGTTTAGGGTTATGTTTATGGTTACTGTTTAGGTTTTAGGGTTAGGTTTAGGGTTAGATGGTTATGGTTAGGTTAGGGTTATGTTTAGGTTTATGGATAGGGTTAGTGTTATGGTTAGGTTTAGAATTAGGGTTAGGGTTAGTGTTAGTGTTAGGGTTAGGGTTACTGTTAGGGTTAGGGTTATGTTTATGGTTCAGCTTAAGGTTCAGTTTAGTGTTTGGCGTAGAGAGGGTTAGCGTTAGGGTTAGGGTTGGTCTTATTGTTAGGGTTAATTTTAGGGTTAGAGGTTAGATTTAGGATCAGGTTTATGTTTAGTGTTAGGGTTACACAGGGTTAGGTTTAGGGTTAGGGTTAGGGTTGGGTATAGGGTTAGGATTAGGGTTGGGGTTAGTGTTAGGTTTAGGATTTGGCCTTAGGGGTTACTATTAGGTTTTGGGTTATTGTTAGGGTTAATGTTAGTGTTAGTGTTAGGGTTAGTGTTAGGGTTAGGTTTGGGGTTAGACAAGGTTAGGTTTAGGGTTAGGTTTAGGGATAGGGTTAGAGTTTAGGGTTAGTGTTAGGGTTAGTGTAAGGGTTTGTGTTTGGTTAAGGGTTAGCTTTAGTTTTAGGGTTAGAGTTAGAGGTATGCGTTAGGGTTAGGGTTAGGGTTATGTTTAGGGCTAATGGTTAGGGTTAGTGTTAGGGTTACGGTTAGGGGTACGGTTAGGGGCTAGGGTTAGGCTTAGTGTTAGGGCTAGGTTTAGGAATAGAGTTAGATGTTAGTGTTAGGGTTAGGGTTAGGTTTAGGGTTGGGGTTAGAGTTAGGGTTAGTATTAGGGTAAGGGTTAGGGTTAGGTGTAGTTTTAAGTTTAGGTTTAGGTTTAGGTTTAGGGTTAGTGTTAGGGTTAGGGTTAGACGTTGGTTTTAGGGTTTGGGTTAGTTTTAGTGTTAAGGTTAGGGTTAGGTTTAGAGGTTAGGATTAGGGTTATGGTCAGGTGTAGGGTTACAGTTAGTGTTTATATTTAGGGTTAGAGTTAGCGTTAGCTTTAGGGTTAGGGTCCTGGTTAAATGTTAGCATTAGGTTTAGGATTACAGCTAGGTTTAGGGTTAGAGGTTTAGGTTTAAGGTTATGTTTAGGGTTAATGTTTGGGTTAGGGTTAGAGGTTAGCACTAGGGTTAGGGTTAGGGTTATGTTAGCATTAATGTTAGAGTTTAGTATTAGGGTTTGGGTTAGTGTTAGGGTTAAGTTTCGGGTTAGGATTAGCTTTGCGGTTAGGGTTAGGGAGAAGGATAGGGTAGTGTTAGGGTTATGATTAGGGACAGGATTAGTTTTAGGTGTAGGTTTAGAGGGTTAGGGTTAGGGTTAGGGTTAGTCTTAGAGGCATGGGTAAGGGTTTGGGTTAGGTTTAGTGTTAGCTTTAGGGTTAGTGTTAGAGGTATTGGTTAGGGTTAGTCCTAGGGTTAGGGTTAGGGATAGGATTAGGCTTAAGGTTAGTGATACAGGTTAGAGTTAGGGTTAGGGTTAGGGTTACAGTTATGTTTAGGATTTGTTTAGTGTTGTGGATAGAGTTAGGGTTAGTGTTAGGGTTAGATTTAGGGTTAGGGTTTAGGGTTTGGTTTAGGGTTAGGATTCGGGTTACAATTAGGGGTTAGGGTAAGGGTTAGTGTTAGGTTTATGGTTAGGTTTACGGTTAGGATTATGGTTAGGTTTAGGGTTAGGTACAGTGTTAGACAAGGTTAGGCTTTGGGTTACGGTTAGGCCTATGTTTAGGGATAGGATTAGACTTTAGCGTTAGGGTTAGTGTTAGATTTAGGGTAAGGGTTTGTGTTATGTTTGGGGTTTGCTTTAGGTTTAGGTTAGTTTTAGAGTTTTGGTTAGGTTTATGGTTATTGTTAGGGTTAGGATTAGTGTTAGGGTTAGGGTAAGAGTGTTAGGGTTACAGATATGGTTAGGCTTAGGGTTAGGGTTAGGGTTAAGGTTAGCGTTAGATGTTAGAGTTAGGCTTAGTGTTAGGGTTAAGGTTAGGGTTAGACTTAGAGGTTAGTGTTAGGATTAGGGTTAGGATGAGGGTTAGGGTTAGATTTTAGTGTTTGTGTTACAGTTAGTTTTAGTGTTAGCCTTAGGGTTGGTTTAGGGCTAGGTTTAGGTTTAGGTTTACGAATAGCATAGGATTAGTGTTAGGGTTAGGGTTAGATTTAGCGTTAGGTTTAGTGTTGGGCTTATGGTAGCGTTAGGGTTAGGGATTGGGTTAGGGTTACAGTTGGGTTAGAGATTAAGATTATTAGCATTAGAGTTATGCTTAGGGTTAGGGTTATGTGTTAGTGTTATGGTTAGTTTCAGGGTTATGGTTAGGGATAGGGATTAGTGTCAGGGTTAGTGTTAGTGTTAGTGTTAAGGATAAGGGTTAGGCTTAGGATTAGAGTTAGTCTTAGGGTTAGGGTTAGGGAGAGCGTTCGGGTTAGAGGTTATTGTTAGGGTTAGGGGTAGGGTTAGGGTTAAGGTTACGGTTAGGGTTACAGTTCGGGTTAGGTTTAGGGTTTCTTTAGGATAAGTGTTATGGCTTAAGGTTTTCGGTTAGTCTTACAGTTAGTTTTAGGATTATGGTTAGGGTTAGGGTTCAGTTAGGTTTAGGGTTAGGGTTATGATTAGGTTTAGAGATTAAGGTTAGGGTTAGGGTTAGGGTTACAGTTAGGGTTATAATTTAGGGTTTGGGTTAGGGTTAAGTTAGGGTTAGTGTTAGGGTTAGGGTTAGGGTTAGGGTTGGGGTTAGGGTTAGGGTAGGGTTACGGTTAGGTTTAGATTTAGGGTTACATTTAGGTTGAGAGTTAGGGTTAGACGGTTAAGCTTAGCATTTGCGTTAGCTTTCGGGTTAGGGTAAAGTTTAGGGTTAGTGTTAGGGTTAGTGTTAGGGTTTAGGGTTAGGGTTAGTGTTTGGGTTCATATTAGGGTTATGGTTAGGATAAGGGTTAGGGTTAGAGAGTTTGGGTTAGGGCTTCATGTTAGAAGTCAGTTTGGTATAGTGTTATGGTTCGGATTAGGATTAGGGTTAGAGTTAGGGTTAGGGTTAGGGTTAGTGTTAGGGTTTAGGGTTAGGGTTAGTGTTCGGGTTCATATTAGGGTTATGGTTATGGTTAGGATAAGGGTTAGGGTTAGAGAGTTTGGGTTAGGGCTTCATGTTAGAAGTCAGTTTGGTATAGTGTTATGGTTCAGGTTAGGATTAGGGTTAGAGTTAGGGTTAGGTTTAGGGTTAGTGTTAGGGTTATGGTTAGGGTTAAGGGTTATGGTTATTGTTAGAGTTAGTTTTAGGTTTAGTGTTTTTGTTAGGTTTAGGATTAGGGGTTAAGATTAGGGTTAGGCTTCGTGTTAGGGTTAGGGTAAGGTTTTGGGTTACGGTTCGGATTGGATTTAGGGTTAGGTTTAAGGTTATGGTTAGGGGTAGTGTTAGGGTTAGGGTTAGGGTTATGGTTACAGATTGAGTTTAGAGTTAGGGTTACGGTTAATTTAGTGTTAGGGTGCGGGTTAGGGTTAGGGTCATGTTTAGGTTTAGATTTAGGGTTACGTTTAGGGTTAGAGATTAGGGTTAGAATTAGGTTTAGGGTTAGGCTTAGGGTTATGGTTAGAGGGTTGGCGTTAGGGTTAGTGTTAGCTTTAGAGTCAGGGTTAAAAGTTAGGGTTAGTGATATGGTTATCGTTAAGTTTAGGATTTAGGGTTAGGGATAGGGTTAGTGTTAGGGTTAGGATTAGGGTTAATGTTATGGTTCGGTCAGGTTTAGAGTTAGGGTTAGGTATTTGTGTTAATGTTAATGTTATGGTTCGGGTTAGGATTAGGGTTTGGTGTTAGGGATAATGTTAGTGTTAGGTTTATGGTTAGGGTTTGGGTTAGGGAATGGTTAGTGTTAGGATTAGTGTTAGTTATATGGTTATTATTTGGTTTAGGGAGAGGGATTTGGTTTAGTGTTAGGGTTATTGTTAGGGGTATGGTTAGGGTTAGCCTTAGTGTTAGGTTTAAGGATAGGGTTAGTTTTAGGTTTAGGGTTAGTGTTAGGGTTCGGATTATGGTTATGGGATAGCCTTAGTGTTATGATTAGTGTTAGGTTTAGGGGTTAGTGTTAGGTTTAGGGTTATGTTAGACTTAGAGCTAGCGTGAGTCTCAGAGGGTTAGGGTGAGGGTTAGGGTTAGAGTTACGGTTAGGGTTAGGGTTAGGGTTAGGATTAGGGTTATGGTTAGAAGTTATGGTTAGAGTTAGGGTTAGAGTAATGGTTAGGGTTTGGGTTATGGCTAGGGTTAGAGTTAGGGTTAGGGTTCATGTTCGTGTTAGGGTTACAGTTAGGGTTATCCTTATCATTACAGTTATGGCTAGGTTTTCGGTTAGGGTTAGGTTTAGGGTTAGGGTTACAGGGCTAGAGTTAGAGTTAGCATTAGATTTAGGGTTACGGTTAGTGTTAAGGTTTTCAGAGGTTTTGTATTAGGCTTATGTTTAGGCTTAGGAATATTGTTCTGTTTATAGCTTAGGGTTAGGGTTAGGGGTAGAATTAGTGTTACATTTAGGTTTAGAGGTTAGGGTTAAGTTTAGTTTTGGTTAGGGTTAGGGTTAGGGTTAGTGTTAGAGGATACGGTTAGGTTTAGGGTTGGGTTAAGGTTAGGTTTAGGGTTAGATGTTAGGGTTAGAGTTAGGGTTAGTCTTTGTGTTATGGTTACTTTTAGGGTTAGGGTTTTGCGTTAGGGTTAGGGTTAGGATTAGGGTTACTGTTAGTGTTAGGCTTATGGTTAGGTTTAGGTTTAGGGTTAGGTTTAGGTATAGTGTTTGGGTTAGAGGTTAGGGTTAGGGTTAGGTTTAGGATGAGCGTTATGGTTAGGTTTCAAGGTTAGTGTTAGTGTTAGGGTTAGGATTAATTTTAGAGCTTATGGCTAGTGGTTAGGGTTCGGGTAAGGGCTTAGGGTTAGGCATTAAGGTTAGGGGTTAGTGTTATGGTTATAGTTATGGTTAAGGTTAGGGTTAGGGCTACTGTTAGGGTTACAAATTAGGGTTATTGTTAGCGTTAGAGTTAGAGTTAGGGTTAGGTTTAGGTGTTAGTGTTCTGGTTAGTCTTAGTGTTAGGGTTAGGGATAGGGATTAGGGTTAGAGTTAGGGTTAGGGTTAGGGTTAGGGTTAGGGTTAGGGTTATGGTTAGGGTTAGGGTTATGGGTTAGGGTTAGGGTTAGGGTTATGGGTTAGGGTTAGGGTTAGGGGTTAGGGTTAGTGGTAGGGTTATGGGTTAGTGTTAGGGTTAGGGTTAGGTTAGATTTAGGGTTAGTGTTAGGGGTAGTGGTAGCATTTATGTTAGAGGTTAGTGTTAGGTTTAGGGTTAAGGTTACGGTTAGGGTTAGGTTTGGGTTTAGGATTTCTTTTAGGACTTAATGTTACTGTAAGTGTTAGGGTTAGGGTTATCTTTAGGGTTAGAGGGTTAGGGTTAGGGTTAGCGTTAGCTTAGGGTTAGAGTTAAAGCTTAGTGTTAGGCTTAGGCTTGGTGTTAGGGTTATCATTAGGGTTAGGGTTTAGATTTAGTGATATGGTTAGTGTCAATATTAGGGTTAGAGTTAGTGTTATGATTAGGATCAGTGTTTGAGTGAGGGTTAGGTATTTGGGTTAGGGTTAAGGTTACTGTTAGGGTAGGGTAAGTTTTGGTGTTAGGGATAATGTTAGGGTTAGTTTTATTGGTAGGGTTAGGGTTAGGGATTAGGGTTAGGGTTAGGCTTAGGGTTACGGATAGGGTTAGTGTTAGGTTTAGTGTGAGGGTTTCGGTTTAGGGATAGGGTTATTGTTAGGGTTAAGGTTATGCTCAGGTTTAAGTTTAAGGATAGGTTTAGGTTTACGATTAGGGTTAGTGTTAGGTTTAGTGTAACATTTAGGGGTTAGTTTAGTGTTACAATTAGGTTTTAGGTTTAGGGTTAGTGTTAGGGGTTAGTGTTTGGTTTAGGGATAGGTTAGAGTTACAGTTAGGGTTAGGGTTAGAGGGTTAGGGTGAGAGTTAGGTTCAGGGTTACGGTTAGGGTTAGGGTTAGGGTTATGGTTAGTGGTTAAGGTTAGGTTTAAGGTTAGAGTTAGGGTTATGGTTAGGGTTAGTTTTACGGTTACGGTAAGGGTTAGAAATTAGGGTTATTGTTAGGGTTAGGGTTAAGTTTAGGCGTTATGGTTACAGATAGTGTTAGGGATAGAGATTAGGGTTAATGTTAGGGTTAGGGTTAAGTTTAGGCGTTATGGTTACAGTTAGTGTTAGGGATAGAGATTAGGGTTAATGTTAGGATTAGGCTTATGGGTTAGGGTTAGGGTTATGGTTATTGTTAGGATTAGTGTTAGGATTATGGTTAGAGAGTCAGGCTAGTGTTAGTGTTATAGTTAGGGATGGTGTTCAGGTTAGATGGTAGGGTTAGAGTTAGTGTTAGTGTTATGGTTATGGTTATGGTTAGGGTTACGGTTAGGGTTTGAGATTAGTGTTATTGTTAGCATTAGACTAAGGGTTAGGGTTAGGGTTAGGTTTTGGTGTTAGTGTTATGGTTAGTGTTATGGTTAAGGTTAGGGATAGGGATTAGGTTTAGGGTGAGGGTTAGGTTTAGGGTTACGGTTAGGGTTAGTGCTCAGTGAGGGTTATGGTTAGTGGTTAAGGTTTGGGTTTGGGTTAGAGTTAGTGTTATGTTTAATGTTAGGGTTACGGTTAGGGTTAGAGATTAGGGTTATTGCTAGGGTTAGTGTAAAGTTTAGGTTTTAGTGTTGCGGTTAGTGTTAGAATTAGGGTTAGCCGTAGAGATTAGGGTTACGGTAAGTGCTAGAATTACGCTTATGGGTTAGAGTTAGGGCTACGGTTAGGGTTAGGATTAGTGTTAGGATTACAGATAGTGATTCGTGTTAGGGTAGTGTTTGAGTTAGGGATGATGTTCGGGTTAGATGGTAGGGTTACGGTTAGGGTTAGTGTTAGGGTTACGGTTACAGTTAGATTTAGAGTTAGGTTTACGGTTAGGGTTAGATATTAGTGTTAGGTTATGGTTAGGTTTCGCATTAGGGTTAGGTTTAGAGGGTTAGTGTTAGGGTTAGGGTTAGTGTTAGGTTTAAGTTTAGAGTTAGGGTTACTGTTAGGGTTACTGGTTAGGGTTTGGGTTAGGGTTAAGGTTAGGGTTACAGTTAGATTTAGAGTTAGGGTTACGGTTGGGGTTAGAGATTAGGGTTAGGGTTAGGGTTAGGGTTAGGGTTAGAGTTAGGGTTAGCATTATGTTTATTGTTAGGGTTAAGGTTAAGTTTAGGGTTTAGTGTTAGGGTTAGTGTTAGTCTTTTGGTTAGGGTTACGGTTAGGGTTAGGGTTACAGTTAGGGTGAGGGATATAGGTTACAGTTAATGTTAGGGATTGGTTTAGTGTTAGGGTTGGGGTTAGGAATAGTGTTAGTGTTAGGTTTATGCTTCGGGTTAGTTTTAGGGATTAGGGTTAGTGTAGTGTTAGTGTTAGGGATAGGGTTAGTCATAAGTATTTGTTTTGGGATTAGGTTTAGTGTTAGAGTTATTGTTAGGGTTAGGGTAGGGTTAGGCTTAGCGTTAAGATTAGGGATAGGGTTCAGTTTAGGTGTATGGTTAGTGTTAGCGTTATGGTTACGGTTAAGGATTAAGTTTAGGGTAAGTGTTAGGGTTATGGATAGGGTTAGGGTTAGGGGTTAGTTTTAGGGTTACGGTTATGGTTAGAGTTAGATTTAGGGTTAGGTTTAGAGATTTAGGTTGAGGGATATGGTTAGGTAACGGTTAGGGTTAGGGTTAGGGTTTTGGTTAGGGTTAGACGTTAGGGTTAGGGTTTGGGTCAGGGTTATGGTTAGGGTTAGGGTTAAGTTTAGCGTTAAGGATAGAGGTTAGGATTAGGGTTAGGGTTAGAGGTTAGGTTTAGGGTTTGGGTCTGGGTAATGGTTAGGGTTAGGGTTAAGTTTAGCGTTAGGGATAGAGGTTAGGATTAGGGTTAGGGTTAGTGTTAGGGGTTAGGTTTCGAGTTCCTGTTAGGTTTATGGTTAGGATTAGTGTTACCATAAGGATTACAGCAAGGTTTAGGTTTAGGTATACGATTAGCATAGGATTAGAGTGTTAGGATTAGCGTTAGGGTTAGATTTAGGGATAGGGTTAGTGTTAGGCTTATGGTAGGGTTAGGGTTAGATTTTATGGTTAGTGTTATTGTTATGGTAAGGATTAGAGTTATAATTATGTTTAGGGTTAGGCTTACAGTTAGGGTTAGAGATTAGGGTTAGTGTCAGGGCTAGGTTTTGTGTTAGGTTTAGTTTTAGGTTTAGGTGTTATGGTTAGGGTTAGGTTTGGGGTTAGGGTTAGGCTCTAGGATTAGGGTTAGGGTTAGGGATAGCTTTTGGTTTAGAGTTTAGGGTTAGGGTTAGGATTAGGGTTAGGGTTAGTGTTAGGGTTAGTGTTAGGATTACGGTTAGGGTTAGAGTTTCATGTTAGAATTAGGGTTAGGAATAGTGTTAGGGCTTAAGGTTAGGGGTTACACTTGGGTTATGGCTTAGGGTTAGGAATTAGTTTAAGGGGTTAATGTCACTGTTAGGGTTAGTGTTAGGGTTAGGGTAAGGGTAACGGTTAGTGTTAGGGTTACGATTAAGGTTAGAATTTATGGTTACGGTTAGGGTTACGGTTTGGGTGTGGGGTTAGGGTGAGGGTTAATTTAGGGTTATGGTTAGGGTTAGTGTTAGGGTTAGGGTTAGGATTAGATCTTAGGGTTAGTGTTACATTTAGTGATAGGGTCATCTTTAGGTTTTGGGTATAGAGTTAGGGTTAGGGTTAGTGTTAGGGTTATGGTTATGGTTTGGGTTACAGTTAGGGTTTGGGATATATTTAGGGTTAGGGATTTGCGTTAGCTCAAAGGTTAGAGTTAGGGTTAGGATTAAGGTTAGGGGTTGGCGTTAGGGATAGTGTTAGCATTAGGGTTAGGGTTAGGGTTAGGGTTAGGGTTAGTGTTAGCGTTAGCTTTAGGTGTAGTGTTAAAGATTAGTGTTAGGGTTAGAGATAGGATTAGTGTTATGATTAGGGTTAGGTATAGGGTTACCGTTAGGTTCAGGGTTAGAGTTAGGGTTACGGATTTGAGTTAGGCCTAAGTTTATGGTTAGCGTTAGGATTAGCGGTTGGGGTTAGGGATAGTGTTAGTGTTAGGTTTATGGTTAGGGTTAGGGTTAGGTTTAGGGATTAGGATTAGGTTTAGGATTAGGGTTAGGGATATGGTTAGTGTTAAGTTTAGGGTGATTGATTAGTTTTAGGGTTAGGGTTATTATTAGGGTTATGGTTACGATTAGGCTTAGGTTTAGCTTTAAGTATAGCGTTAGGTTTAGCTTTAAGTATAGGGTTAGGTTTAGGTTTATGATTAGTGTTTGTGTTAGGGTTACTTATAGGGTTTAGGCTTAGAGTTAGGATTAGGTTTAGTTTTAGGTTTAGTGTTAGGGATTTGTGTTAGTGTTAGGGTCAAGTTGGAATTAGAGTTAGGGTTAGGGTTAGTTGGTTAGGGTTAGGGTTAGTGTTAGGGTTACAGTTAGGGTTAGGCTTAGGATTCATGGTTAGGGTTAGAGTTAGGGTTTGTGTTAGGGTTAGGGTTAGGGTTACATTTAGGTTTAGATTTAGGGTTACGGTTAGAGTTAGAGATTAGGGTTAGGTTTAGGGTTAGGTTTAGGGTTAGGGTTAGGGTTAGAGGGTTAGGTTTAGGGTTAGGGTTAGTGTTAGCATTAGGTTTAGGTTTAGGGTTACGGGTAGGGTTAGTGTTAGAATTCAGGTTATGGTTAGATTTAGAGTTAGGGTTACATTTAGAGTTTTAGGGTGAGGGTTAGGGTTAGGGTTACGGTTAGGGTTATGGTTATGGTTAGAGGTTAGGTTTATGGTTAGGATTAAGGTCAGTGTTAGGGTTAGGGTTAGGGGTTAGATTTAGTTTTAGTGTTCGAGTTAATGTTAGAGTTACGGTTAACGTTAGCCTTCCTGTAAGGGTTACAGTTAGGTTTAGGTTTAGGATTACCGTTAGCATTAGGGTTAGAGTGATAGGATTAGGGTTAGTGTTAGATTTAGGATTAGGGTTAGTGTTAGGCTTATGGTAGCGTTCGGATTAGACTTATGGTTAGTGTTATTGTTACGGTAAGGGATAGGGTTTTGGTTAGGTTTAGAGTTAGTGTTACGGTTTGGGTTAGAGGTTAGGGTGAGTTTTATGGTTAGGTTTAGTGTTACCGTTAGGTTTAGGTGTTAGGGTTAGTGTTAGGTTTAGGGTTAGGGTTACGGTTTACGGTTAGGAGTTGGGTTAGTCTTAGTGTTAGGGTTAGGTTAGGGTTAACGATCGCATTCAGTTAGTGGTTAGTTTTAGAGTTAGGGTTAGGTTTAGGGTTATGGTTAGGGTTAGAGGATAGGGTTAGGATTAGGGTTAGGAATAGAGTTAGGGCTTAAGGTTAGGTGTTACGCTTAGTGTTATGGCTTAGGTTTAGGAGTTAGGTTTAGGGGTTAGTGTTATGGTTAGGGTTAGGGTTAGTGTTAGGGTTAGGCTTACGGTTAGGATTAGGGTTACGATTCAGGTTAGAGATTATGGTTAGGGTTAGGGTTAGGTTTAGGGTTAGGTTTAGGGATTAGTATTAGGGTTAGCATTTGTGTTAGGGATATGGTTAGTGTTAGGTTTAGGGTGAGGGATTAGATTTAGGGTTAGGGTTATGGTTAGGGTTAGGGTTAGTGTTAGGGTTAGGGTTAGGTTTAAGGATAGGGTTAGGTTAGGTTAGGGTTAGGGTTAGGGTTAGGTTTATGGTTAGGGTTAGGGTTAGAGATTAGGGTTAGGTTTAGTAATAGATTTAGGGATAGGGTTAGTTTTAGGTTTAGGGTTAGGGATTAGGGTTAGTGTTAGGCTTATTGTTAGGCTTAGGGTTAGGGTTAGGCCTAGGGTTCGGGTTAGGGATAGGGTTAGTTTTATTGTTTGGGTTAGGGTTAGGGTTATGTTTAGGGCTTAGGGATAGAGTTAGGATTAGGGTTAGGGTTAGGGTTAGATTTAGAGTTATGCTTAGTGTTACAGGGTTAGGGTGAGAGTTAGGGTTTTGGTTACGGTCAGGGTTAGGGTTATGTTTATGTTAGAAGTTGGGTTTAGAGTTAGTGTAGGGTTATTGTTAGGGTTAGGGTTAAATTTAGCATTATTTTTAGAGGTTAGTGTTAATGTTAGGGTTAGGTTTAGATTTAGGCTAAGGATTGTGGTTCATATTAGGGTTACAGTTAGGCTTAGCTTTACCATTAGGGTTAGGGCTAGGGTTAGGGTAGCGTTACGGTTAGGGTTAGGGTTAGCGTTAGGTTTAGGCTTAGGGTTATGTTAGAGTTTAGGGTTAAAGTTAGGGTTTTGGTTAAGATTAGGATTAGGGTTAGGGTTAGAGTTATGGTTTGGTGTTAGGGGTAGGGTTAGGGTTAGGTTTCGGGTTCGAGTTAGGGTTACAGTTAGGATTAGCGTTACAGAGTTACGGCTAGGTTTAGGATTAGGGTTAGGGTTAGATGGCTAGGGTTAGGGTTAGGGTTAGGTTTCGCATTAGGGTTATTGCTATGGTTTTGGTAGGGTTAGGATTAGGCTTAGTATTAGGCCTTTGGATAGCCTTTGGGTTAGAGGTTAGGGTTAGGCTTAGGAGTAGTGTTAGGGTTATGATTAGGGTTAGATGTTAGTGTTAGGGTTAGACTTAGAGTTAGGTTTAGGGTTAGGGTTAGGTTTAGAGGGTTAGGGTTAGTGTTACTGTTATGGTTAGGGTTAGAGGTTCATGTTAGAGTTAGGGTATGCTTAGTGTTATGGTTAGTGTTAGGGTTAAGGGTTGGTTTAGGGTTAGGATTAGGTATTATTAGGGTTATGGTTTGTGTTAGGGTTATTGTTAGTTTTAGGTTTATGGTTAGGGTTAGGGTTAGGGATAGTGTTCGGGTTACATGTTAGGGTTAGGGTTAGGATTAGTGTTACGTTTAGGGTTTGAGATTAGTGTTAGTGTTAGGATTAGGGTTAGAACTTATGTTTAGGTGTTAGGCTTTGGGTTAGGGCTTCGAGTTAGGGGTTAAGTTTAGGAGTTAGGGTTATGGTTAGGGTTAAGTTAGAGTTAAGGTTAGGTTTACGGTTAGGGTTAGGGGTAGAGTTAGGGTTAGAGATTAGAGTTATTGTTAGCATTAATGTTAGGGCTAGGGTTAGGGTTAGGGTTAAGTTTAGGTGTAAGTGTTACTGTTAGTGTTAGGGTTAGTGTTAGTGATAGGGATTAGGTTTAGTGTTAGGGTTAGGGGTTAGGGATAGGGTTAGGGCTAGGGCTACGGTTAGGGTTAGGATTACAGATAGCCTTCGGTTTAGTAGTTAGGGTTAGGGTTAGGGTTAAGATTACAGTGATGGTTAGGGTTAGGTTTAGGGTTAGGTAAGGCTTAGGGTTAGGATTTGTGTTAGGGCTTTAGGATAGGGGTTAGGCTTAAGGTTACATCTTAGGGTTAGGGTTTAGGCTTAGGGGTTAAGATTATGGATAGGGTTAAGGTTACAGTTAGGTTTAGGGTTAGGGTTACGTTTAGGTTTAGAGATTAGGTTTAGGGTTAGGGTTAGGGTTATGGTTAGGGTTAGAGGTTAGGGTTAGGGTTTTGGTAAAGTTTAGGTTTAGGGTTAGGGTTGGGGTTAGGTTTAGACTTAGGGTTATGTTTAGGGTTAGAGATTAGGGTTAGGTTTAGGTTTAGGGTTAGGCTTAGGTTTAGGATTAGGGTTAGCATTAGGTTTAGTGTTAGGGTTAGGGGTTTGTGTTAGGGATAGTGTTATGTTAGTGGTAGAGTTAGGGTTAGTGTTAGAGCATTAGGGTGAGCGTTAGGGTTGGGGTTAATTTTAGGGTTAGGGATAGGGTTAAGTTTACGTTTAGGATTAGGATTAGGGTTATGGTGAGAGGTTAGGTTTAGAGTTAGGGTTAGGATTGTGGTTAGGTTTAGGGTTAAGTTAAGTGTTATGGTTAGAGTTTAGGGTTAGTTTTATGGTTAAGTTTAGAGTTAGATTTAGGGTTTAGTGTTAGAGTTAGTGTTAGAGTTCGGGTTCGTGTTACGTTTACAGTTATGGTTAGTGTTACCGTTAGGGTTATGGCTAGGTTTAGGTTTAGGGTTAGGTTTAGAGGGCTAAAGTTAGGGTTACATTTAGGTTTATTGTTAGTGTTAGTGTTAGGTTTTGGTAGGGTTACGATGAGGTTTAGTGTTAGGCTTAGGGATAGAGTTCTGGTTAGAGTTTAGGGTTAGGGTTAGCGGTATGGTTAGTGTTACATTTAGGGTTATTGTTTAGGGTTAGGGTTAGTGTTAGGGTTAGGGTTACGGGGGTTAGGGTTAGGGTTAGTGTTAGGCTTAGAGGGTTAGGGTTAGTGTTAGGGTTAGGGTTATCAATAGAGTTTTGGGATAGAGTTTGGGTTAGGCTTATCAATATTGTTACATTTAGGGTTAGTGGTTTGAATTAGGGTTAGGGTTAGAGATAGGATTATTGTTACCGTTAATGTTAGGGTTATGGTTCGGTTTAGGGTTAGGGTTAGTGTTAGGGATAGTGTTCTATTAAGAGGGTAGTGTTAGGGATAGGGTCAGGGTTAGTGTTAATATTAGGCTTAAGGATAGCGTTCGGGTTAGAGTTTGGGGGTAGTGTTAGTGGTAGGTTTAGGTTAGGTTTAGGGTTAGGGTTGTGGTTAGGGTTACGATTAGGGTTAGAGGGTTAGCGTGTGTATTATGGTTAGGGTTTTGATGAGAGGTTCGTGTTAGTTTGTGTTAGGTTTAGGTTTAGGGTTAGTGTTGGGGTTTTGGTAGGGTTAGGATTAGGCTTAGGGTTAGGCTTACGGATAGTGTTCGGGTTAGAGGTTAGGGTTACTGTTAGGGTTAGTGGTATGGTTAGGATGATTTTAAGGGTTAGGGTTAGGGTTGGGGATAGTGTTCGGGTTAGAGTGTGTGGTTTGGCTTAGTGGTAGGGTTAGGGTTAGAGTTAGAGTTAGGGTTAGGGTCAGGGTTAGGGATAGGATTATTTTTATGGTTAGTGTTAGTGTTAGGGTTAGGGATTAGGTTTAGGCTTAGGGTTATTGTTAGGGTTATGGTTAGGCTTGGGCTTAGGTTTAGGGTTTGTGATAGGTTTATGTTTATGTTTCGGGTTAGGGTTTGTGTTCGGTTTAGGGTTAGGGTTAGGTTTTGGTTTAGAATGTTAGGGGTAGTGTGAGGGTTATGTTTAGGGTTTTGGTTAGTGTAAGGATTATAGTTGGGTTAGTCATAGGTTACGTTTAAGTTTAGGTTTAGTGTTAGGGTTATGGTGAGAGGTTAATATTAGATTTAGGTGAGGGTTATGGTTAGGATTAGTGTTAAGTTTATCGTTAGTGTTAGAGGTAAGTGTTATGTTTAGGGTTAGGTTTAGAGTTAAAGTTAGGGGTTAGGGTTAGGCTTAGGGTTACGGTTCGTGTTCGGGTTCATGTTAGGTTTACAGTTAGGGTTAGCGTTACCATTAGGGTTACGGCTTGGTTTAGGGTTAGGTTTAGGGTTAGTGTTAGGGTTAGAAGGCTAGGTTTAGGGTTAGGATTAATGTTAGCGTTTTGGTAGGGTTAGGATTAGGTTTAGGGTTAGGCTTAGGGATAGCATTCGTGTTAGAGCTTAGGCTTAGGGTTAGTGGTATGTTTTGGGTTGCTTTTAGGGGTAGAGGTTATGGTTAGGATTAAGGTTATTGTTAGGATTAAGGTTAGGCTTAGAGTTTAGTGTTAGGCTAAGAGTTAGGGTTAGGGTTAGGGTTAGGGTTATGGTTAGTATTAGGTTTAGTGTTAGGGATAGGGACTAGGGTTAGGGTTAGGGTTAGTGTTAGGGTTATGGTTAAGTTTTTGGTTACGGTTAGGAATAGCATTCGGGTTAGAGCTTAGGGTTAGGGTTAGGGTTAGGGTTAAGGTTACTGTTAGGGTTAGGGTTAGAGTTAGGATTAGTGTTAGGGCTTAAGGTTATGGTTTAGAGTTAGGGTTATGGCTTCGGGTTAGAGATTAGGGTTAAGGGTTAGGATTATGGTTAGGGTTAGGGTTACAGTCACGTTTTGGGTTAGGGTTACGGTTAAGTTTAGAGATTAGCATTAAGCTTGGGGTTAGGATTAGTGTTACCTTTACCATTTGGGTTAGAGGTTCGGGTTAACATTAGGGTTTGGGTTAAGGTTACGGTTAGTGTTAGGGTTAGATTTAGGGTTAGTATTAGGGTTAGGATTAGAGGGTTAGGGTTAAGGTTAGCGTTAGCTTTAGGGTTAGTGTTAAGATTAGGGTTAGGGTTAGGGTTAGTGTTATGGTTAGGGTTACGTTTAGGGTTTATCTTTAGGATTAGGCATAGGGTTAGGGTTAGGGTTAGGGTTAGGGTCAGTTTTAGAGTTACGGTTTTGGATTTCGGTTAGGGTTAAATTTAGTGTTATGGATAGGGTTAGGATTAGTTGTTGGGGTTATGGATAGTGTTAGGGTTAGTGTTTGTGATAGAGGGTTAGGGTTAGGTTGAGTGTTAGGTTTAGGGTATGGGTTAGTGTATGGGTTATGGTTGGGTAGGGTTAGGTTACATTTAGGTTAGGTTTAGGTTTAGGATTGTGGTGAGAGGTTAGTTTTAATTTAGGGTTAGGTTTAGAGTTAAGGTTAAGTTTAGCCTTAGGATTAGAGTTTAGGTTTAGGGTTAGGGTTGGGGTTAGGGTTGGAGTTAGGGTTAGGGTTTAGGGTTAGGGTTAGAGTTAGGGTTAGTGTTAGGGTTTTGGTTGGGTTAGGATTAGGCTTATGGTTAGGCTTAGCAATAGCGTTCCGGTTAGAGGTTAGGGTTAGTGTAAGCAGTAAGGTTAGGGTTTAGGGTCAGTGTTAGGGTTAGGGTTAGAGTTAGGGTTAGGGATTAGGGTTAGTGTTAGGGTTAGGGTTCAGGTTCGTGTTAGGATTACAGTTAGGGCTAGCGTTACCATTAGGTTTATGGCTAGTTTTAGGGTTCGCTTTAGTGTTAGGCTTATGGTTAGAGGCCTAGTGTTAGCATTAGGTTTAGGGTTAGATTAGTGTTAGGCTTTTGGTCGGGTTAGTATTAGGCTTAGTGTTAGGGTTACTGTTAGAGTTAGATGGTTAGGGTTGGTGTTAGGGTTTGGGTTATGGTTGGAGGTTCGGGTTAGTGTTAGGGTTAGGCTTAGGATTATGGTTAATGTTAGGGTTATGGGTTTGGGTTAAGGTTAGGTTTAGGGTTAGGGTTAGTGTTAGTGATAGTGTTCGAGTTAGAGGTTCGGTTTAGGCTTAGGGATAGAATTTGGGTTAGAATTTTGGGTTAGGCTATGGGTACGGTTAGGGTTACATTTAGGGTTATAGGTTAGGGTTATGGTTAGTGTTAGTGTTAGTGTTACATTTACGGTTAGGGCTAGAGGTTTAGTTTTTATGTTAGAGATTCACGTTAGATTTAGGGTTAGGCTTAGGGTTATGGTTATTGTTAGGCGTTTGGGTTAAGGTTAGATTTAGGGATAGGATTAGGGTTACGGTTAGTGTTAGGGTTATAGTTATGTTTAGGGTTAGGGTTAGTGTTAGTGATAGTGCTCGAGTTAGGGTTAGCGTTAGGGTTTAGCATTATGGTTTGGGTTACAGTTAGGGTGATGTTTAAGTTTAGGGTTAGGTTGAGGTTTAGGTTTTGGTTTAATGTTAGGTTTAGTGTGAGTGTTAGGGTTATGGTTAGATTTAGCGTTAGGTTTAGAGGTTACTGTTAGGTTTAGGTTTAGGGTTAGAGTTAGGGTTAGGTTTAGTATTAGACTTTTAGGCTTAGGGTTAGTGTTACAGGTTAGTGTTAGTGTTAGGGTTAGGGTTTAGGTGTTAGCTATAGGGTTTGTGTTACGGTTAGGGTGAGGGTTACGTTTGGGGTTACCAATAGTGTTAGGTTTAGGGTTAGGTTTAGGGTTAGGTTTAGAGTTAGGGTTAGGGGTATGGTTAGGGTTAGGCTTAGTATTAGGTTTAGAGGTTGTGGTTAAGCTTAGGGTTACATGTTAGGTGTTAGGGATAGGTTTATGGTTAGCGTAAGGGTTAGGGTTAGATGTTATGTTTAGGGTAAAGGTTAGTGTTAGGGTTAGGCTTAGGATTGGGGTTAGGTTTAGAGGTTAGGATTAGGGTTAGAGTCAGAGTTATTGTTACAGTTAGAGTTTAGATTTAGGGTTAAGGTTAGGGTTAGTTTTAGGGTTAGGTTTAGAGTTTTGGAGTAGTGTTAGGGTCGGTATTAGGGTTATAGTCAGGCTTTAGATTTAGGTTTAGTGTTAGGCTAAGTGTTAATGTTAGGGTTCTGGTTAGATGTTAGCGTTAGGTTTTGAGTTATGGTTATGGTTAGGGTTAGGGTTAGTGTTATGGTTAGGGTATTGGTTTAGGTTTAGTGTTAGTGTTAGGGTTAGGGTTAGTCTTAGGATTACGGAAATGGTTAGGCTTAGGGTTCACGTTAGGGTTAGTGTTAGTGTTAGGGGTTAGGGTTAGGGGAGGGTTAGGGTTAGAAAAAGGGTTAGGGTTATTGTTCAATTTAGGGTTAGTGTTAGGGTTTGGTTTAGAGGATTAGGGTTAGGGTTACGGTTAGGGTTAGTGTTAGGGTTGGGATTTGAATTAGAGGTTAGTGTTAGGGTTAGGGTTAGATTTAGGGTTAGAGTTAGGGATAGGGTTAGGCTTAGGGTTACGTTTAGAGTTTAGGGTTAGGGTTAGGTTTAGGGTTAGCATTAGGGTTAGGGTTAGAGTTAGAGGTTAGTTTTAGGGTTAAGGATAGGGTAAGGGTTAGGATTTGGATTAGAGGTTAGGTTTAGGGTTAGGGTTAGTGTTATTGTTAAGTTTAGAGGTTAGTTTTAGGGTTAGCGTTTTGGTTAGTGTTAGTGTTATGGTTAAGGTTAGGTTTAGAGTTAGGGTTAGGTTAGGGTTAGGGTTAGGATTAGGGTTAGTGTTAGGTTTAGAGTTTAGGGATAAGGTTAGTGTTAGAGTTGGTGTTAGTGTTAGGGTTAGGATTAGGTTTAGGTATTAGGCATTAGAGATAGCGTTAGGTTAGGATTAGTGTTAGGTTTAGGGTTAGGTTTAGGTTTAGGGTTATGGTTAATATAAGGGTTAGGGTTAGACGTTAGGTTTTGGGTAAGGCTTAGTGTTAAGGTTAGGGTTAGGGTGACGTTTAGAGGTTAGGATTAGGGTTAGGTCAGAGTTAGTGTTACAGTTAGAGTTTAGTGTTAAGGTTAGTGTTAGTGTTTGGGTTAGGGATAGGGTTAGGGTTTAGAGTTTAGCGTTAGGTTTTGTGTTAGGGTTAAGTTTAGAGGGTTAGGGTTAGGTTAGTATAAGGGTTAAGTTTAGTGTTATTTTTAGGATAAGTGTTAGAGTTAGACTTTTGGTTTAGGGTTAGGATTAGTGTTAGTGTTAGGGTTAGGGTTAGGTTTAGGGTTATGGTTAGGGTAAGTGTTAGAGTTAGACTTTAGGTTTAGGGTTAGGATTAGTGTTAGTGTTAGGGTTAGTGTTAGGGTTAGGTTTAAAATTTAGTATTAGTTTTAGGGTCAGGCGTAGGGTTACAGTTAGAGTTTATATTTATGATTAGGGTTAGGTTTAGTGTTAGGTTTAGGGTTAGGGTTCTGGTTAGAGATTAGCATCAGCTTTAGTTTTACAGTTAGTGTTAGGGTTAGAGGGTTTGGGTTAAGGTTATGTTTAGGGTAAGGGTTTGGGTTAGGTTAGAGGTTAGCTTTAGGGTTAGGTTTAGGGTTAGGTTTATGGTTATGGTTAGAGCTTAATGTTAGGATTAGGGTTAATTTTAGGGTTATGGTTAGGCTTAGATGTTAGGGTTAGGTTTATGGATAGGTTTAGGGTTTGAGTTAGGGTTAGGGTTAGTGTTAGACAGGGTTAGGTTTCAGGTTACGGTTAGGGTTTGATTTAGTATTAGGGTTAGGTTTAGGGTTAGGGTTACGATTAGGGCTTTGGGTTAGGGTTAGAATGAGGGTTAGGTTTAGTTTTAGGGTTAGGTTTAGGGATAGGGTTAGGCTTAGGGGGAGGGTTAGAGGGTAAGTATTAGGGTTTGTGTTAGAGTAAGGGTTAGGGTTAGTGTTAGGTTTGGGTTAGGGTTAGTTTTAGAGGTATGGGTTAGGGTTTTTGTTAGGGTTTCGGTTAGGTTTAGGGTTAGGTTTAGGTTTAGTGTTAGAGGTATGGGTTAGGTTTAGGGTTAGGATTAGGGTTAGGAGTATGATTAGGGTTAAGGTTTGGGATAAAGGTTAGGGATTCGATTAGGGTTAGTGTTAGGGTTAGGTTCAGGGTTAGGTTGAAGGTTACCATTAGGTTATGTTTAGGGTTAGTAGTTATGGTTATGGTTATGGTTAGAGTTAGAGTTAAGGTTAGGTTTAGTGGTTCAGGGTGAGGGTTAGGGTTAGGGTTATGGTTAGGGTTAGGGTTAGCGTTAGGGTTAGGGTTAGGATTAAATTTAGCATTAGTGTTAGAGTTACTGTTCGGATTAGGGTTAGAATTAGGTTTAGGTGTTAGTGTTATGGTTAATTTTAGGGTTATGGATATGTATCAGGGTTAGTGTTAGGATTAGTGTTAGGGTTAGGGGTTACAGTTAGAGGTTAGGGTTAGGGTTAGGGTTAGTGTTAGGGTTAGGGTTAGGGATAGCGTTCAGGTTAGAGGTTAGGGTTAGGGTAAGTGTTAGGGTTAGGGTTAGGGTTAGGGGTTGGGTTAGAGGGTTAGTGTTAGGGATAGGTTTACGTCTAGTGTTTGGGTTAGTTTTAGGGTTACAGTAGGGTTAGGTTAAGAGGTTTGGGTTAGAGTTAGTGTTAGCCTTGTTGTTATTTTTAGGGTTAGTCTTAGGGGTTTGTGTTAGGGTTAGTTTTAGTGTTAGGTTTAGTGTTACAGTTAGTGTTAAGGTTATGTTAGGGTTAGGGTTACGGTTAGGGTTATGGTTATGGTTAGGTTTAGGGATAGCTTTCAGCTTAGAGGTTAGGGTTACAGTTAGTGTTAGCGTTGGGGTTAGGGCTAAGGTTACGGTTAGGTTTAGGTTAGGGTTAGTATTAGTGTTAAGGCTTAAGGTTAGGGGTTAGGCTTACGGTAATCATTTAGGATTAGGGGTTAGGCTCAGGGGTTAAGTTTATGGTTAGGGTTAGGGTTATAGTTAAATTTAGGTTTAGTGTTAGGGTTAGGGTTAGGATTAGGGTTCGGGTTCTTGTTAGGGTTACAGTTTGGGTTAGTGTTAATGTTTTGGTTATGGCTAGGGTTAGTTTTAGGGTTAGGTTTAGGGTTAGGGTTAGTGTTAGGGTTTCGGTAAGGTTAGCTTTAGGTTTTGGTTTAGGCTTAGAAATAGCATTCGCGTTCGAGTTTAGATTTAGGGTTAGGGGTAATGTTAGGGTTACGTTTGGGTTTAGAGTTTAGGGTTAGGATTAGTGTTAGTGTTAGGGTTAGTGTTAGTGTTAGTATTAGGGTTAGGGTTATGGTTGAGTTAGGGTTAGAGGTTTAGAGTTAGTGTTAGGGTTAGGGTTAAGTTTAGAGGTTCATGTTAGAGTTAGGGTTAAGCTTAAGGTTATGGTTAGTGTTTGGGTTAGGGGTTTGGTTTAGAGTTAGGCTTACAGTTATGATTAGGGTTATGGTTAGTGTTATTGTTATGGTTATTTTTTATGGTTAGGGTTATTGTTAGGGTTACAGTTAGGGTTAGCGACTACAGTTCTTGTTAGCATTACAATCCGGGTTATGGTTAGTGTTAGGGTTAGGTTTAGGTATTAGTGTTATAGGTTAGGGTTAGGGTTAGGGATAGGGATTAGGGTTAGTGTTACTATGATTTTTTGGTTTAGGGGTTAAGGTTAGGGTTAGGGTTAGGTTTAGGGTTAGGTTTAGTGTTAGGGTTAGGGTTAGGGATAGCGTTCTGGTTAGAGGTTAGGGTTAGGGTTATGGTCAGGGTTAGGGTTAAGGTTACTTTTAGAGTTAGGGTTAGGGTTAGGTTTAGGGTTAGGATTAGTGTTAGGGCTTAGGGTTAGGGGTTAGATTTAGGGTTATGGCTTAGGGTTAGAGGTTAGGCTTAGGAGTTAGAGTTATGGTTAGGGTTAGAGTTACAGTTAGATTTAGATTTAGGGTTACTGTTAGGTTTAGAGATTAGGGTTAATGTTAGGGTTAGTGTTAGGGTTAGAGGTTAGGGTTAGCATTAATGTTAGGGTTAAGGATAGGGATAGGATTATGGATGGGTTAGGGTTAGGGTTACAGTTCGGTTTAGATTAAGGATTATGTTTAGAATTAGAGATTAGTGTTAGGGTTAGGTTTAGGGTTAGGCTTAGGGTTATGGTTAGAGGGTGAGGTTTAGGGTTAGCTTTAGCTTTAGGGTTAGGGTTAAATGTTAAGGTTAGTGTTAGGCTTAGTGATAGGATTATCGTTAGCATTAGCATTTAGAGTTAGGGATAGGTTTAGGGTTAGGGTTATGGCTATAGTTAGGGTCATGTTTAAAGTTAGGGTTAAGGATTTGGGTTAGGGTTAAGGTTAGGGTTAGTGTTAGGTTTAGGATTAGGGTTTGGGGTTACGGATAGTATTAGGGTTAGGGTTAAGGTTAGGGTTAGGTTTAGTTTTAGGGTTTTGGTAGGGTTAGGATTAGCCTTAGGTTTACTCTTAGCGATATTGTTCGTGTTAGAGGTTAGTGTTAGGGTTAGGGATCGTTTTAGGGTTATGTTTAAGGTTAGCGTCTAGTGTTAGAGTTACGGTTAGTGTTAGCATTAGGGTTAGGTTTAGAGTTTTGTGTTAGAGTTAGGGTTAGGCTTAGGGTTATGGTTAGTGGTAGGGTTAGGGGTTTGTGTTAGGATAAGTGTTAGGGTGAGGATTAGGGTTACAGGTAGTGTTAGGATTAGGTTTAGAGTTAGGGTAAGGGTTAGGGTTAGGGTTAGTGTTAGGGATAGTTTTCGGGTTAGAAGTTAGGGTAGCGATATGTTTAGGGATAGAAGCTAGTGTTAGTGTTAGGTTAGAATTAGGGTTAGAGCTTATGGTTAGGGTTTAGGGTTCGGGTTAGGGCTTAAGGTTAGGGGTTAGTGTTATGGTTATGGTTATGGTTATGGTTATGGTTATGGTTATGGTTAGGGTTAGGGTTACATTTAGGGTTAGAGATTAGGGTTATTATTAGCATTATATTTTGGATCAGGGTTAGTGTTAGTGTTAGGTTTAGGTGTTAGTGTTACGGTTAGTTTTAGGTTAGGGTTAGGGATATGGATTAGGTTTAGGGTTAGGGTTAGGGTTAGTGTTAGGGTTAGGGTTAGTGTTAGTGTTAGTGTTAGGGTTAGGTTTTAGGGTTAGGGCTAGGTTAGGGATAGCATTCGGGTTAGAGGTTAGGGTTAGGGTTAGTGTTAAGGTTATGATTATGATTAGGGTTAGGGTTAGTTTTAGTTTTAGTGTTAGCGCTTAAATTTTGGCTTTAAACTTCGGGTTTTGTCTTAGGTTTGAGATTCGGCTTAGGGGTTAGGATCATGTTTAGGGTTAGGTTTATAGTTAGGTTTAGGGCTAGGGTTACGATTAGTAGGTTTATAGATTGGGGTTATGGTTAGGTTTAGGTTTAGGGTTACTGTTAGGGTTAGAGTTTAATGTTTGGGTTAGGGTTAAGGTTAGGTTTAGGATTAGGTTTAGAGTTAGGGTTTAGTTTACGGTAGGGTTAGATTAAAGTTTACTTTTAGGGTTAGAGATCAGGTTTAGGTTTAGGTTTAGGTTTAGGTTTATTGTTAGGTTTAGAGGGTTAGGGTTAGGGTTAGCTTTAGCTTTAGTGTTAGGGTTAAAGGTTAGGGTTAGGGTTAGTCATAGGGTTATCGTTAGGCTTTCATTTAAGGTTAGGGAATCGGTTAGTGTTAAGGTTAGATTTAGGGTTAGGGTTAAGGTTACGGTCAGTGTTAGTGTTAGGTTTAGGGAGTTGGGTTAGGTTTTAGGTTAGGGTTAGGGTAAGATTTAGGATTAGGGTTTGGGGTTACGAATAGTGTTACGGTTAGGTTTATGGTTAGGGTTTGGATTAAGGATTAGTGTTAGGATTAGGATTAGGGTTATTGATAGGAATAGTGTTAAGTTTAGGGTAAGGGATTAGGTTTAGGGTTAGGGTTATTGTTAGGGATAGGTCTAGAGTTCGGCTTAGGTTTAGATTTAAGGATAGTGTTAGGTTTATGGTTAGGGTTAGGGTTAGGATTATGGTTAGATGTTAGGCTTAGGGTTAGGATTAGGGTTAAGTTCAGGGTTAGGTGAAGGGCTTAGTTTTATGGTTAGGGTTAGGTTAGAGTTAGAGTAAGGCTTAGTGTTAGAGGGTTAGCATGAGGGTTAGGATTAGGGTTAGGGTTACAGTTAGGCTTAGGGTTAGGGTTAGGGTTAGGGTTATGGTTAGTGGTTAGTGTTAGTTTTAGGGTTAGGGTTATGATTATTGTTAGGGTTAAGTTTAACCTTAGAGTTAGAGGTTAGTGTTAGGGTTATGGTTATCGTTGAGATTAGGGGTTAGGATTTAGGGTTAGGGTTAGAGTTCCTGTTCGTGTTAGGGTTATGGTTAGGGTTAGCATTACCGTTAGGTTTATGGCTAAGGTTAAGGTTAGTGTTAGTGTTAGTGTTAGTGGGTTAGGGATAGGGTTAGGCTTAGGTTTAGGGTTAGGGTTAGTTTTAGGGTTATGGTAGGTTTAGGGTTAGGGTTAGGTTTAGAGATTCAGTTTAGAGTTAGGTTTAGCTTTAGGGTTATTGTTAGGGTTAGGGTTGTGTGTTGGGGTTAGGGTTAGGGTTAGGGTTAGGATTAAGTTTACAGTTAGTGTTAGGGTTATGATTAGTTTTAGGGTTAGAGTTATGGTTAGTGTTAGATTTAGGGTTATGGTTAGTTTTACGGTTACAGTTAGGGGTTAGCATTAGGGTTAGGATTAGTGTTAGTGTTAGGGTTAGAGTTAGGTGTTGGTGTTAGGGATAAGGTTAGGGTTAGGGTTAGGGTTAGGGTTAGAGTTAGCGTTACTGACAGTGTTATCATTAGTGTTAGGGTTTAGGGTTAGGGTTTCGTTTAGGGTTAGGGTTAGGTTTAGAGTTACAGTTATGTTTATGGTTAGGGTTAGGGTTAGGTTTATTGTTAGGGTTAGGGTTAGGCTTAGGGTTAGGGTTAGTGATAGGGTTAGGTTAATGGTTAGGGTTAGGGTTTGTGTTCGGTTTAGATTTAGGGTTAGTGTTAGGATTAGGGTTTATGGTTAGGGTTAGTGTTAGAGTGTTAGGGTGAGGGTGAGGGTTAGGTTTAGGGGTGGGTTAGTCTAAGGGTTATAGTTGGGTAAGGGTTAGTTTACATTTAGGTTTAGGGTTACCGTTAGGTTTATGGTGAGAGATTAGTGTTATAGTTAGGTTAGGGTTATGTTTAGGGTTAGGGTTAAGTTTAGAGTTAAGGTTGGAGATTACGGTTAGTGTTAGCATTAAATTTAGAGTTAGGGTTGGGGGTTCATGTTAGGCTTAGTGTTAAGGTTAGGGTTCGGTTTTGTGTTAGTGTTACAATTAGGGTTAGCATCACCGTTAGGGTAACGACTAGGTTTAGGGTTAGGTTTAGTTTTAGGGTTAGGGTTAGAAGGCTAGGGTTAGGGTAATGGTTAGGTTTAGGTTTAGGGTTAGTGTTAGGGTTTTTGTAGTTTTAGGATTAGGCTTAGTGTTAGGCTTAGGTATAGTGTTCGGTTTTGAGGTTAGGGTTAGGCGTAGCAGTATTGTTAGGCTTATGTTTAGGGTTAGAGATTAGGGTTAGTGTTAGTGTTAGTGTTAAGGTTAGGGTTATGGTTAGAGGTTAGGGTTAGAGTTAGGGTTAGGCTTAGGGATATGGTTAGTGTTAGGGTTAGGGGTTTGGGTTAGGGTTAGGTTTAGGGATAGAATTATTGTTATGGTTAGTGTTAGGGTTATGGTTAGATTTAGGGATAGAGTTAGGATTAGAGATAGTGTTCTGGTTAGAGTTTAGGGTTAGGGTTAGTGTTAGGGTTAGGGTTAGGGATAGCGTTTGGGTGAGAGTTTGGGGTTAGGGTTAGGGTTAGGCTTAGGGTTCGGGTTAGGAATAGGGATTAGGTTTAGGATAAGGGTACGGTTAAGTTTAGGGATAGCGTTTGGGTTAGATGGTAGGGTTAGGTTTAGTTTTACGGTTAGGGCTAGAGGTTAGGTTTAGTGTTTGGGTTAGTGTTAGTGTTAGTGCTTAAGGTTAGGGGTCAGAGTTGGGGTTAGGTTTATGGTTAGGGTTAATATTAGGGTTAGAGTTAGTGTTTGGGTTGGGGTTATGGTTAGGGATAGGGTTAGGTGTTGGTGTTAGGGATAGTGTTAGGGTTAGGTTTATGGTTAGGGTTAGGTTTAGGGATTAGGGTTATGGTATTGTTAGTGTTATTAATAGAGTTAGTGCTAGGTTTAGGGTAGGGATTTTGTTTAGGCTTAGGGTTATTGTTAGGGTTAGGATTAGGCTTAGGTTTAGGGTTAGTGATAGGGTTAGTTTTATGCATAGGGTTCGCTTTCGGGTTCCGGTTAGAGTTAGGGTTAGGGTTAGGATTAGGGTTTATGCTTATGGTTAGGGTTTGGTTCAGAGTGTTAGGGTTAGGGTGAGGGTTAGGTTTAGGGTTTGTGTTAGTGTAAGGGTTATAGTTGGGTTAGGGTTATGTTAAGTTTAGGTTTAGGGTTAGGGTTATGGTGAGAGTTTAGGGTGAGAGTTAGGTTAGGGTTATGGTTAGCGTTAGGGTTAGAGGTGAGGGTTAGGGTTTAGAGTTAGGCTTAAAGGTTAGGGTTAGGGTTAGCATTAGGTTTAGAGTTAGGGTTAGGGGTTAGCGTTAGGCTTAGTGTAATGTTTAATGTTCGGGTTCATGTTACGGATACAGTTAGGATTAGCGTTACCGTTGGGGTTACGGCTAGTTTTAGGGTTAGGTTTAGTGTTAGTGTTAGGGTTAGAGGGCTAGGGTTAGGGTTAGGTTTAGGGTTAGGGTTAGTTTTAGTGTTTTGGTAGGGTTAGCATTATGCTTAGGGTTAGGCTTAAGGATAGCATGCGGATTAGAGGTTAGGGTTAGGGTTAGCGGTATAGTTAGGGTTACGTTTAGGGTTAGAGGTTAGAGTTAGGGTTAGGGTTAGTGTTAGGGTTAAGTTTACTGTTAGGGTTAGGGTTAGGGTTAGCTTTAGGGTTAGGGTTAGTGTTAGGTTTAGGGTTACATTTAGGGTTAGTGTTAAGGTTAGGGTTATGGTTAGAGGTTCGGGTTAGAGTTTAGAGTTAGGCTTAGGATTATGCTTAGTGGTAGGCTTAGGGGTTTAGGTTAGGGTTAGAGTTGGGGATAGGATTATTGTTACGGTTAGTTTTAGGGTTATGGTTAGGTTTAGGTTTAGGGTTAGGGTTAGGGATAGTGTTCTGGTTACAGTTTAGTGTTAGGGTTAGTGTTAGTGTTAGGCTGTGGGAAAGCATTCGGCTTAGAGTTTTGGGTTAGGGTTAGAGTTAGGTTTAGGGTTAGGGTTAGGAATTGGGATTAGGTTTAGGATTAGGGTTAGGGTTAAATTTAGGGATAGCGTTTGGGTTAGATGGTAGGGTTAGGTTTAGGTTTACGGTTAGGGCTAGAGGTTAGGTTTAGTGTTTGGGTTAGTGTTAGTGTTAGTGCTTAAGGTTAGGGGTCAGAGTGGGGGTTAGGTTTATGGTTAGGGTTAATATTAGGGTTAGAGTTAGTGTTTGGGTTGGGGTTATGGTTAGGGATAGGGTTAGGTGTTGGTGTTAGGGATAGTGTTAGGGTTAGGTTTATGGTTAGGGTTAGGTTTAGGGATTAGGGCTATGGAATTGTTAGTGTTATTAATAGGGTTAGTGCTAGGTTTAGGGTAGGGATTTTGTTTAGGCTTAGGGTTATTGTTAGGGTTAGGATTAGGCTTAGGTTTAGGGTTAGTGATAGGGTTAGTTTTATGCTTAGGGTTCGCTTTCGGGTTTGGGTTAGAGTTTGGGTTAGGGTTAGGATTAGGGTTTATGTTTATGGTTAAGGTTTGGTTCAGAGTGTTAGGGTTAGGGTGAGGGTTAGGTTTAGGGTTTGTGTTAGTGTAAGGGTTATAGTTGGGTTAGGGTTACGTTAAGTTTAGGTTTAGGGTTAGGGTTATGGTGAGAGTTTAGGGTGAAAGTTAGGTTAGGGTTATGGTTAGCATTAGGGTTAGAGATGAGGGTTAGTGTTTAGAGTTAGGCTTAGAGGTTACTGTTAGGGTTAGCATTAGGTTTAGAGTTACGGTTAGGGGTTAGCGTTAGGCTTAGTGTTACGGTTAATGTTTGGGTTCATGTTACGGATACAGTTAGGATTAGCGTTACCGTTGGGGTTACGGCTAGTTTTAGGGTTAGGTTTAGTGTTAGTGTTAGGGTTAGAGGCCTAGGGTTAGGGTTAGGTTTAGGGTTAGGGTTAGTGTTAGTGTTTTGGCAGGGTTAGCATTATGCTTAGGGTTAGGCTTAGGGATAGCATTCGGGTTAGAGGTTAGGGTTAGGGTTAGCGGTATAGTTAGGGTTATGTTTAGGGTTAGAGGTTAGAGTTAGGGTCAGGGTTAGTGTTAGGGTTAAGTTTACTGTTAGGATTAGGGTTAGGGTTAGGGTTAGGGTTAAGTTTACTGTTAGGGTTAGTGTTAGGGTTAGGGTTAGGGTTAGCGTTAGGGTTAGGGTTAGGTTTAGGGTTACGGTTAGGGTTAGTGTTAAGTTTAGGGTTATGGTTAGAGGTTCGGGTTAGAGTTTAGAGTTAGGCTTAGGGTTATGCTTAGTGTTAGGCTTAGGGGTTTAGGTTAGGGTTAGACTTGGGGATAGGATTATTGTTACGGTTAGTTTTAGTGTTATGGTTAGGTTTAGGTTTAGGGTTAGGGTTAGGGATAGTGTTCTGGTTAGAGTTTAGTGTTAGTGTTAGTGTTAGGCTGCGTGAAGGCATTCGACTTAGAGTTTTGGGTTAGGGTTAGGGTTAGGTTTAGCGTTAGGGTTAGGAATTGGGATTAGGTTTAGGATTAGGGTTAGAGTTAAATTTAGGGATAGCGTTTGTGTTAGATGGTAGTGTTAGGTTTAGCGGTAAGTCTAGGTTTACGGTTAGGGTTAGAGGTTATGTTTAGTGTTAGGGTTAGTGTTAGGGTTAAGGCTTAAGGTTAGTGGTCAGAGTTGGTGTTTGGTTTATGGTTAGATTAGGATTAGGGTTAGATGTAGGGTTAGGGTTAGGGATAGGGTTAGTGTTAGCGTTAAGTTTAGGGTTAGGGTTTGTGTTATGGTTAGGTTTAGGGTTAAGTTTAGGGTTAGGGTTAAGTTTAGGGTTTGGATTACGGATTGGTTTATGGTTAGTGTTAGGGTTAGGGTTAGGGTTTGTCTTATGGTTAGGATTCGGGTTTTGGTTATGTTTAGAGTTAGGGTTAGGTTTACGGTTACATTTAGCATTAGAGGATAGGGTTGGTTTTAGGGTTAAGGTGAGGTTTAGAGTTAAGGTTACAGTTAGGGTTAGAGATTAGGGTTATGTTAGGCTTAGGGTTAGGGTTAGGGTTAGAGGATTAGGGTTAGTTTTAGGGATAGGGTTAGGTTTAGCGTTATGTTTAGGGTTAGGGTTAGAGGTTAGTGTTTGATTTAGGATTAGTGATAGGGTTATCGTTAGAGTTAGAGTTTAAGGTAAGAGTTAGTGTTAGTGTTAGGGTTAGGGTTATGTTTAGGGTTTTGGTTAGAGTTATGCTTAGAGATTTTGGTTTGGGTTAAAGTTAGGGATAAGGTTTGGGTTAGCGGTTGGGGTTAGGGATAGTGTTCGTGTTAGGTTAGGTTTAGGGTTCAGGTTTAGGGCTAGGGTTAGTGTTCGGTTTCTTGTTAGGGTTAGTGTTAGGGTTAGGTTTAGAGGGTTAGGGTTAGGGTTCGTGTTAGGTTTATTGTTATGGTTAATGTTAGGGTTAGGGTTAGGTTTAGGGCTAGGGGTTAGGCTTAGGGTTAGGGCTAGTGTTCTGGTTCATTTTAGGATAGGGTTATATTTAGGGTTAGGGTTGGGGTTATGGTTAGATGGTTAGGGTTAGGTTTAAATTTAGGGTTTGGCTTAGTGTTAGTGATATGGTTGGTTTATAATTGGGTTACAGTTAGGGTTAGGGTTAGGGTTTAGAGTTATGTTTAATGTTTCTGTTCGTGTAAGGTATGGTTAGGTTTAGGGTTCTGCTTAGGGTTAGAGGTTTAGGGTTAGGTTTAGGTTTAGGATTTGGGTTAGTGTTAGGGTTATGGTTGGATTATGTTGGTTTAGGATTAGGTTTAGGGTTAGGGTTAGTGTTATTGTTAGGGTTTGACGTTAGCCTTAGGGTTAGGGTTAGATTTAGGGTTTGTATTACGGTTAGGTTAGGGTTATGGTTTGGTTTAGAGTTAGAGTTAGGGTTATGTTTAGGGTTCGGGTTATAGGTTAGGGTTAGTGTTAGGGTTAGGGTTAGGTTTAGATTTAGGTTTACAGTTAGATTTAGCGGTTAGGTTTAGGGTTAGCATTAGAGTTAGAGTTAGGTTTACAGTTAGGTTTAGAGGTTAAGTTTAGGGTTAGGGTTAGAGTTTTGCTTTAGATTTAGCATTAGGTTAGTATTATGGTTAGGTTTAGGGTTAGTAGTTAGTGTTAGGTTTTAGGTTACGGTTAAGGTTAGTGTTATGGTTATGTTTAGGTATAGGGTTAGGGTTAGTGTTAGGGTTCATGTTAGAGGTTAGCGTTAGGGTTAAGGTTGGTGTTACGGTTAGTGTTAGAGGTTAGGGTTAGGGTTAGGGTTAGCATTAGGGTTACGGTTATGTTTAGAGTTTAAGTTACGGTTAGGGTTAGAGATTTGTGTTAGCGTTAGGCTTATGGTTAGGGTTAGGGTAAGGGTTTGGATTAGGGTTACAGAATTAGGTTTAGAGTTAGGGTTAGCGTTAGATTTATGGTTAGGGTTTGAGATCAAGGTTAGTGTTAGTGATAGAGTTATCGTTAGAGTTAGGGTTTACGGTTAGGGTTAGGGTGAGGTTTTGGTTATGGTTAGGGTTTCAGTTAGGTTTAGGCTTGGACATTTTGTTTAGGGTTAAGGTTAGGGTTAGGGTTCGGGTTAGGTGTTAGGTTTAGGGATAGTATTAGGGTTAGGTTTAAGGTTAGGTTTAGGAATAGGGATTATGGTTAGGTTTAGTGTTAATGTTATGGATAGGGTTAGTGTTAGGTTTAGGTTTAGGCTTAAGGTTATTGTTAGGGTTAGGTCTAGGGTTAGGCTTAGGGTTAGGTTTAGGGATAGATTTAGGCTTACAGTTAGGGTTAGGGTTATTGTTAGGGTTAAGGGTTAGTGATAGGGTTAGGATTAGGTTTCTGGTTAGCATTAGGATTAGGGGTTAGTGTTAAGATTAGGGTTACCATTAATGTTAGAATTAGCATTAGGATTAGAGGATTAGATGTTTAGGTTGAGGGTTAGGTTTATGGTTACCGTTAGGGTTAGGGTTAGCTTTAGGGTTATGGTTAGAATATAGACTTAGGGTTAGGGTTAAGTTTATCTTTAGGGTTATGGTTAAAGGTTAGGGTTAGGTTGGGCTTAGGGTTAAGTTTAGCCTTAGGTTTAGAGGTTCGAGTTTTGGTTTGGGTTAGGTTTAAGTTTAGGCGTTAGGCTAATTGTTAGTGTTTGGGTTCGTGTTAGTATTAGGGTGAGGTTTAGCAATACCGTTAGTGTTACAGCCAGGGTTAGGGTTAGGGTTAGATTTAGGTTAGTGTTAGAGGGTTACTGTTAGGTTAGTGTTAGGGTTTTGGTAGGGTTAGGGTTAGTGTTATGGTTAGGGTTAGGGTCAGGGGTATCATTCGGGTTAGAGGTTAGGGTTAGGGTTATGGGTAGGGTTAGGTTTACGATTAGGGTTTGAGGTTAGGGTTAGTGTTAGTGTTATTGTTTAGTGTTAGGGTTTAGGTTTAGGGGTCAGGGTTAGAGGTTAGGTTTATGGATAGTGTTAGCATTAGGGTTAGAGTTAGGGGTAGGTTTAGTGGTAGGTTTAGGGTTAGGGTTAGGTTTACAGGTTTGGGTAAGTGTTAAATTTAGTGTTAGGGTTATGGTTAGTGTTAGGGTTAGGGGTTAGGGTTAGGGTTGTTATGGTTAGCAATAGGGTTACGGTTAGTGTTAGGGTTATGGGTATTGTTACGTTTAGGGTTAGGCTTAGGTTTAGGGATACAGTTCGGGTTAGAGTTTAGGGTTAGGGTTAGGGTTAGCGTTACGTTTAGGGTTAGAGGTTATTGTTAGGGTTAGTGTTAGGATTAGAGTTAGAGCTTATGTTTAGGTGTTAGGGTAAGGGTTAGAGCTTAGGGTTAGGGGTTAGTGTTAGGGTTTAGGGTTAGAGTTAGAGTTTGAATTCCTGTTAGTGTTAGCATTACCATTAGGTTTACGACTATGGTTAGGATTAGGGTTAGAGTTAGAGGGTTAGGGTTAGGGTTTCGGTTAGGGTTAGTGTTAGGATTATGGTACGGTTAGGGTTAGGGTTAGAGTTAGGGATACAGTTAGGGTTAGGTTTAGGGATAGTGTTCGGGTTAGAGGTTATGGTTAGTGTTCGGGTTAGCGTTACTTTTAGGGTTAGAGCTTAGTGTTAGGGTTAGTGTTAGGATCAGGGTTAGGCCTTATGGTTAGGGGTTAGAGTTAGGGTTAGGACGTCGGATTAGTTTTATTTTTATGGTTATTTTTAGGTTTAGTGTTAGGTTTAGGTTTACGGTTAGTGTTAGGGTTAGGGTTACGATTAGGGTTAGGGTTAAGTTTAGGGTTAGCATTAGGGTTAGGGTTAGGGTTAGGGTTAGGTTCAGATTAAGGGTTACGTTTAGGGTTAGAGATTAGGGTTAGGTTTAGGCTTAGGGTTAGGGTTAGAGATTTAGGGTTAGCGTTAACATTACATTTAGGGTTAGGATTAAATGTTATGGTTAGTGATAGGGTTATTGTTAGGTTTAGAGTTTAGGGTTATGGATAGGGTTAGTGTTAGGTTTAGGGTGAGGGATTAGTTTTAGGGTTAGAGTTATTGTTAGGGATATGGTTAGGTTTAGGCTTAGGGTTAGGTTTAAGGATAGTGCTAGGTTTAGTGTTAGGGTTATGATTACAGTTAGGGGTTAGGCTTAGGGTTAGGATTAGGGTTAGATTTATGGTTAGGTTATGTTTAGGTTAGTGTGTTAGGTGTTTGGGTTATGGTTAGGGTTAGTGACAGGATGAGGTTTAGGGTTAGTGTTAGGGTTATAGTTAGGTTTAGATTTAGGGCTAGGGTTAGGGATAATGTTCAGGTTAGAAATTAGGTTTAGGGTTAGTGTTAGCATTATGGTTAGGTTTAGAGGTTAGTGTTAGTGTTAGGGTTAGGATTAGGGTTAGAGCTTATGGTTAGTGGTTAGGGTTCGGGTTAGGACAAGGGTTAGGTTTAGGGTTCGGGTTAGAGTTACAGAGGGTTAGAGATTAAGGTTATTTTTAGCGTTAGAGTTAGGGTTAGGGTTACGTTAAGATTAGGTTTAGGTTTTAGTGTTATGGTTAGTGTTAAGGTTAGGGTTAGGGATATGGATTAAGCTTAGTCTTAGGGTTAGTGTTAGGGTTAGGGTTGGGGTTATTGTTAGGGTTAGGGTTAGAGATAGCTTTCGGCTTAGAAGTTAGGGTTAGGTTTAGGGCTAAGGTTACGGTTAAGTTCAGGGTTAGCTTTAGGGTTAGGGTTAGGATTAGTGTTAAGGCTTAAGGTTAGGTGTTAGGCTTAGGATTATGCCTTAGGGTTAGGGATTAGGCTGAGGTTTTAGGGTTAATGTTAGGGTTAGGGTTACAGCTAGCTTTAGGGTTAGGGTTAGGGTTGGGGTTCGTGTTAGGGTTACAGTTAGGGTCAGTGTTAACATTTTGGTTATGGCTAGAGTTAGGGTTAGGTTTAGGGTTAGGTTTTGGTTTAGGGTTAGCTTTAGGGTTTTGGTAGGTTTAGGATTAGGCTTAGGGTTAAACTTAGTGATAGCATTCGGGTTTGAGGTTAGGGTTAGTGTTAGGGTTAGTGTTAGGGATACGTTTAGCCTTACAGGTTAGGTTTAGGGTTAGGGTTAGTGTTAGGCTTATGGTTAGGGTTAGTGTTAGGATTAGGGTTACATTTAGAGTTTCGTGTTAGAGTTAGGGTTAGGATTAGGGTTACGGTTAGTGTTAGGGTTAGGCTTATGGTTAGGGCTACTGTTAAGGTTACAGTTAGTGTTAGAGACTAGGGTTACTGTTAGCGTTACAGTTCGGGTTAGGGTTAGTGTTAGGGTTAAGTTTAGGTATTAGTGTTATGGTTACTGTTAGGGTTAGGCTTAGGGATAGGGATTAGGGTTAATTTTAGGATTATTGTTAGGGTTAGGGGTTTCGGTTAGTGTTAAGGCTCGGTTTAGTGTTAGGGTTAGCGTTAGTGTTAGGGTTAGGGATAGCGTTCGGGTTAGAATTTAGGGTTAGGGTTATGTTTAGGGTTAGGGTTAAGGTTAATTTTAAGGTTAGGTTTAGGGTTAGGATTAGTTTTAGGGCTTAAGGTTATGGGCTAGACTTAGGGTTATGGCTTAGTGTTAAACAATAGGCTTATGGGTTAGAATTATGGTTAGGATTAGTGTTACAGTTAGGTTTAGGTTTAGGGTTACGGTTAGGTTTAGAGATTAGGGTTACGGTTAGGGTTAGGGTTACGGATAGGGTTAGAAGTTAGGGTTAGTGTTAGGGTTAGGTTTAAGGTTAGGGTTAGGGTTAGGGTTACGTTTAGGTTTAGATTAAGTGTTATGTTTAGGATTAGAGATTAGGGTTAGGGTTAGCTTAAGGGTTAGGCTTAGGGTTATGCTTAGAGTTAGGGTTAGCTTTATGATTAGGTTTAAATGTTAGGGTTAGGGTTAGGATTAGTGATATGGTTATTCTTAGGGTTAGCGTTTAGGGTCAGGGATAGGTTTAGGGTCAGGGATAGGGTTAGCATTACAGTTAGGGTTAGGTTTAGAATTAGGGTTAGGGAATTGGGTTAGGGATAAGGTTAGGGTAGGGGTTAGGGTTAGGATTAGGGTTTGGGGTTATGGATAGTATTAGGGTTTGGTTTATGGTTACGGTTTGGGTTGGGGTTAGAGGTCTAGGGTTAGTGTTAGGGTTAGGTTTAAGATTAGGGTTAGTGTTAGGGTTTTGGTAGGTTTAGGATTAGGCTTAGCTTTAGGTTTAGCGATAGCATTCGGTTTAGAGGTTAGGGTTAGGGGTAGTTTTATGGTTACGTTTAGGGTTAGAGTTTAGGGTTACAGTTAGGGTTAGTGTTAGGGTTATTGTTAGGGTAATGTTAGGGTTATGGTTAGGGTTAGAAGGCTAGGGTTAGTGTTAGCATTAGGGTTAAGTTTAGAGGTTTGTGTTAGAGTTAACATTAGGCTTAGGGTTATGGTTAGTGTTAGGTTTAGGGGTTTCGGTTAGGGTGAAGATTAGGGTTACGGTTAATGTTAGGTTTTAGGGTTTGGGTAAGGATTATGGTTAGGTTTAGGGTTAGGGAAAGGATTAGGGTTACGGTTAGTGTTAGGGTTATGGTTAGGTTTAGGCTTAGCGTTAGTGTTAGGGATAGTTTTCGGGTTAGAATTTAGGGTTAGGGTTATGGTTAGGGTTAGAATTTAGTGTTAGTGTTACTGTTAGTATTAGGGTTAGAGCTTATGGTTAGGGATTAGGAATCTGGTTAGGGCTTAGGGTTTGGGATTAAGGTTAGAGGTTAGTGTTATGGTTAGGGTTAAGGTTAGGGTTAAGGTTATGGTTATGTTTATGTTTAGGGTTAGGGTTAGGGTTACAGTTAGGTTTAGCGATTACGGTTATTGTTAGCCTTACAGTTCGTGTTAGGGTTAGGTTTAGGTGTTAGTGTTACGTTTAGAGTTAGGTTTAGTGTTAGGGATATGGATTAGCTTTAGGGTGAGGGTTAGGGTTAGGGTTAGGGTTAGGGTTAGGGTTAGTCTTAGGGTTAGGGATAGCATTTGGGTTAGAGCTTAGAGTTAGTGTTAGGGTTATGGTTAGGCTTTAGGTTATGGTTACAGTTAGGGTTATGGTTAGGTTTAGTGTTAGGATTAGTGTTAGCACTTACAGTTAGGATTTAGACTTCGGGTTATGGCTTAGGTTTAGAGGTTAGGCTTAGGGGTTAGGATTATGGTTAGGGTTAGCTTTACAGTTAGGTGTAAGGTTAGGGTTACTGTTAGGTTTAGAGATTAGGGTTATGGTTAGGGTTAGGATTAGTGTTACGGTTAGTGTTAGAGGTTAGGCTTAGGGTTAACGTTAGGGTTAGGATTAGTTTTAACGTTATGGTTAGAGTTACAGTTAAGTTTATATTAAGGGTTACTTTTAGTTTTAGAGATTAGGGTTAGGGTTAGGCTTAGGGTTAAGCTTAGGGTTAGGGTTTGAGAGTTAGGGTTAGGGTTAGCGTTAGCTTTAGGGTTAGGGTTAAAGTTAGTGTTAGGGTTAGGGTTAGTGATACGGTTATCGTTACAGTTTCGTTTATGGTTAGGGAAAGGTTTATGTTACGGTTAGGGTTAGGGTTAGTGTTATGTTTAGTGTCAGGTTTAGGGTTAGGGTTAGGGATTTGGGTTAGGTTTAAGGTTAGGGTTAGGGTAAGGTTTAGGATTTGGGCTTGGGTTACGGATAGTCTTATGGTTAGGTTTATGATTAGGGTTTGGATTAGGGATTAGGGTTAGGTTTAGGATTGGGATTAGAGATAGGGTTAGTGATAGGGTTAGTGTTAAGTTTAGGGTGAGGCATTAGGTTTAGGGTTAGGGTTATTGTTAGGGATAGTTTTAGGGTTTGTTTTAGGTTTAGGTTTAAGGATGGGGTTAGGTTACGGTTAAGGTTAGTGTTAGTATTACAGCTAAGGTTTAGGCTTAGGGCTAGGATTTGGGTTAGGTTTAGCGTTTGGGCTAGGGATTAGTGTTATGGTTAGGGTTAGGTTAGAATTAGAGTTAGGGTTATTGTTAGAGGATTAGTGTGAGGGTTAGTGTTAGGGTTATGGTTTGGCTTAGGGTTAGGTTTAGGGTTATGGTTAGTGGTTAGGTTTAGCGTTAGGGTTAGGGTTATGATTATGGTTATGGTTAAGTTTAACCTTAGGGTTAGAGGTTAGAGTTAGGCTTATGGTTATTTTTGGGGTTAGGGATTTGGGGTTAGGGTTAGGGTTAGAGTTCCTGTTCGTGTTACGGTTATGGTTAGGGTTAGCATTACTGTTAGGTTTATGGCTAAGGTTAGGGTTAGTGTTAGGGTTAGTGGGTTAGGGATAGGGTTAGGCTTAGATTTAGGGTTAGGGTTAGTTTTAGGATTATGGTAGGTTTAGGTTTAGGTTTAGTGTTAGAGGTTCAGTTTAAAGTTAGTGTTAGCCTTAAGGTTAGGGTTATGGTTAGGTTTAGGGGGTTAGGGTTAGGGTTAGGTTTAGGGTTAGCGTTAGGTTTAGGTTTAGGATTAGAGGTTAGTGGTAGATTTATGGTTAGTGATAGGGTTATCATTAGAGTTAGGGTTTAGGATAAGTGTTACGGTTAGTGTTAGGGTTAATGTTAGGGTTAGTGTTAGGGTTTTGGTTAGAGTTAGGTTTAGAGATTTTGGTTTGGGTTAAGGTTAGGGTTAGGGTTTGGTTTATGGTTTGGTGTTAGGAACAGTGTTAGTGTTAGGTTAGGGTTAGGGTTATGGGTTAGTGTTAGGGTTAGTGTTCAGGTTCTAGTTAGTTTTAGGGTTAGGGTTAGGGTTATTTTTAGAGGGCTGTGGTTAGGTTTTTTGTTAGGGTTAATGTTAGTGTTAGGTTTAGGGCTAGGGGTTAGGGTTAGGGTTACGTTTAGTGTTCGGGTTCGTTTTGGGATAGGATTAGGTTTAGGGTTAGGGTTAAGGTTAGGGTTAGAGGGTTAGGGTTATGTTTAAGTTTAGTTTTTGTGTTAGTGTTAGGGTTATGGTTTGCTTTTGATTGGGTTAGGGTTAGGGTTAGGGTTAGGGTTAGGATTAGGGGTTACGGTTAGGGTTATTGTTCGGGTTCATGTTAGGATAGGGTTAGGGTTAGAGGGTTAGGGTTAGGTTTAGTTTTAGGGATTGGGTTAGTGTTAAGGTTATGATTGGGTTATGGTTTGGTTAGGGTTAGGTTTAGGTTTAGGGTTAGTGTTAGGTTTAGGTTTTGAGGTTAGGCTTAGGTTTAGGGTTGCCTATATGGTTTGAGTTATTGTTAAGTTAGGGTTATGGTTAGGTTTAGGGTTAGAGTTAGGGTCTGGTTTAGGGTTTGGGTTATAGGTTAGGCTTATGGTTAGGGTTAGGGATAGTTTTAGGGTTAGGGTTAGGTTTATGGTTAGGGTTAGATGTAAGGTTTAGGGTTAGGGTTAGATTTTCGCTTTAGAGTTAGCGTTATGGTTAGTGTTATGGTTAGGTTTAGGTTTTGGGGTTAGGGTTAGGGTTTGTGTTACAGTTAAGGTTAGTGTTATGGTTAGGTTTAGAGTTAGGGTTAGGATTTGTGTTAGGGTTCGAGTTAGAGGTTAGGTTTAGTGTTAGGCTTACAGTTAGGTTTAGAGTTAGGGGTCATGGTTAACTGTTAGTGTTAGGGTTAGGGTTAGCATTTAGGTTAAGGTTAGGGATAGATGTTTATGTTTAGGGTTAGGGTTAGGGTTTTGGTTATGGTTAGTGTTCGGATTAGGCTTAGGGTTTGGGTTACGGTTAGGTTTATGTTTAGGGTTAGGGTTAGGTTTAGGGTTTGGGTTACGGTTAGGGTTAGGGTTAGGGTTAGGGTTAGGTTTAGGGTTAGGGTTAACGTTCGGGTTATGTTAGGAATTAGGTTATGTTTATGTTTAGGGTTAGGGCTAGGGTTAGAGTTTGGTTTGGAGGTTAGATTTAGGGTTAGGTTTACAATTATGGTTAGAGGATGCTGTTGGTTTTAGTTTTAAGGTTAGGTTTCAAGTTAAGCTTACAGTTAGCATTAGAGATTAGGGTTAGGGTTAGGGATACCTTAGTGTTAGGGTTATGGTTAGGGTTAGAGGGTTAAGGTTAGGGTTTTGGTTAGGGTTAGGGTTAGGTTTAGTTGTTAGAGTTAGTGTTATGGTTAGTATTTGGGGTCGTTTTGGGATGGGGTTAGGGTTAGGGTTAGGGTTAGGTTTAGGGTTAGGGTTAGAGTTAGGGTAAGGGTTAGGGTTCCATTATAGGTCAGGTTTAGTGTTATCGTTAGGTTTATGGTTAGGGTTAAATGTTAGGTTTAGGTTTAGGGTTAGAGTTTCGGGTTAGAGTTAATGTTAGGGTTAGTGTTATGTTTAGGTTTAGGGTTAGGAGTTAGAGTTAGGGCTTGCATTATGGTTATGGTTATGGTTATTGTTAAGTTTAGGGTTAGTGTTAGGGTTAGTGTTAGGTTTCGGGTTAGAGGTTAGGGTTAGGGTTAATGTTAGGGCTACGGTTAGTGTTAGAGGTTAGGGTTAGGGTTAGGGTTAGCATAAGGGATACGGTTAGGTTTAGAGTTAAGGTTACGGTTTGGGTTAGAGTTGGTTAGGTTAAGGTTTACAGTGAGGATTAGGGTTAGATTTAGAGGTTAGGGATAGGGTTAGTGTTAGTGATAGCGTTATCGCAAGAGTTAGGGTTTAGGGTTAGGGTTAGGTTTAGGGTTAGGGTTAGGTTAAGGGTTACGGTTATTGTTATTGTTAGGGTTAGGGTTAGGGTTAGGTTTATTGTTAGGGTTAGGGTTAGTGTTAGGCTTAGAGATTTTGTTTAGGGTTAAGGTTATGGTTAGTGTTAGGGTTAGGGGTTGGTGTTAGGGATAGTTTTAGGCTTAGGTTTATGGTTAGGTTTAGGTTTAGGGAATAGGGTTATTTTTAGAGTTAGTGTTATTAATAGGGTTATTGTTAGGTTTAGGGTTATGGATTATGTTTAGGTTTAGGGTTATTGTTAGGGTTAGTGTTAGGATTAGGATTAGGGTTAGGGTTAGTGATAGGGTTAGCTTTATGTTTAGGGTTCGGGTTTGGGTTAAATTTATGGTTAGGTTTATGATTAGGTGTTATGGTTATGGTTATGGTTAGGGTTAGAGTGTTAGTGTTAGGTTCAGGGTTTGTGTTAGTGTAAGGGATATAGTTGGTTTAGGTTTATGTTACATTTAGGTTCAGGGTTAGGGTTAGGGTTTGGTTTATGTTGTGAGGTTAGGGTTAGAGTTAGGTTAGCGTTATGATTAGGGTTAGGGTTAAGTTTAGAGTTAGGCTTAGATATTAGTGTTAGTCTTAACGTTAGGTTTAGAGTTACAGTTAGGGGTTAGAGTTAGGCTTAGTGTTAGGGTTAGTGTTTGGGTACATGTTAGGGATACAGTTAGGGATAGCATTACCGTTGGGGTTACGGTTAGTTTTAGGGTTAGGTTTAGTGTTTGCGTTAGGGTTAGAGGGCTAGGGTTAGGGTTAGGGTTAGTGTTAGGGTTTTGGTAGGATTAGGATTATTCTTAGGTTTAGGCTTAGGGATAGCATTCGGGTTAGAGGTTAGGGTTAGGGTTAGCGTTATAGTTAGGGTAACTTTTAGGGTTAGAGTTTAGAGTAAGGGTTAGGGTTAGTGTTTGGATTAGGGTTACCATTAGGGTTAGTATTAGGGTTAGAGGTAGCATTAGTGTTAGTGTTAGGTTTAGGGATAGGGTTAGTGTTAGGGTTAGGTTTTGGGTTAGGGTTTGGGTTATGGTTAGGGTTAATGTTAGGATTAGGGTTAAGGTTAGGTTTTGGGTTTGGGTTATGTCTTGGTTTACAGTTAGGGTTATGGTTAGGTTTAGGGCTATGTTTAGGGTTAGGGTTCGTGTTACAGTTACCGTTAGGTTTATGGTTATGTTTAGGTTTAGGGTTAGGGTTACGGTTAGGGTTAGAGGATAGGGTTGGTTTTAGGGTTAAGGTTAGGTTTAGAGTTAAGGTTATGGTTAGGTTTAGAGATTAGTGTTAGGGATAGGGTTACTTTAGCATTAGGGTTAGGGTTAGGGTTAGAGTTAGGGTTAGCATTATCTTTATGGTTAGGGTTAGAGGTTAGTTTGAGATTTAGGGTTAATGATAGGGTTATCATTAGAGTTAGGGTTTAGGGTAAGTGTTAGTGTTAGTATTAGGGTTAATGTTAGTGTTAGGGTCATGGTTAGGGTTTTGGTTAGAGTTATGCTTAGAGATTTTGGTTTGGGTTAAGTTTAGGGTTAGGGTTTGGTTTAGGGGTTAGGGTTAGGGTTAGGGTTAGTGTTAGGATTATGGTATGGTTAGAGTTAGGGTTAGGGCTAGGTTACTGTTAGAGTTAGGGTTAGTGTTAGAGGGTTAGGGTGAGCGATAGTGTTAGGGTTACAGTTAAGGTTAGTGTTAGGTCTAGGTATATGCTTAGTGATTAGGGTTAATGTTATGGTTAGAGCTGTGATTTGGGTTAGGGTTAAGTTTAGCGTTAGGGTTAGAGGTTAGGGTTTTGGTTATGGTTAGTGTTGGGGTTAGGGGTTAGGGTTATGGTTATAGTTCTTGGTCGTGTTAGGGTTACGGTTAGGGTTAGCCTTACGGTTAGGTTTACAGCTAGGGTTGGGGTTATTGTTAGGGTTAGTGTTACGGTTAGAGTTAGAGGGTTAGAGTTAGGGTTAGGCTTAGGTTTAGGGTTAGCGTTAGTTTTAGGGTTATGTTAGGTTTAGGGTTAAGTTTAGCATTAGAGGTTCGGTTTAGAGTTATGGTTAGCCTTAGGGTTTTGGTTAGGGTTAGGGGTGGTGGTCAGCTTTAAGGTTAGTGTTAGCGTTAGGATTAAGGTTACAGTTAGTGTTAGGGTTGTGGTTAGGTTTAGGCTTAGGATTAGGGTTAGGGATAGGTTAGTGTTAAGGTTAGGGTTAGAGTGTCTTTTAGGTTTAGATGTTAGGGTTAGGATGAGGGTAGGAGCTTATGGTTAATATTTAGTGTTATGGTTAGGGGTTAAGGATAGGGGTTAGGGTTAGGTTTAGTGTTAGGTTTAAGGTAACAGTTAGTGTTAGGGATAGGGTTAGGTTTAGGCTTAGCGTTAAGTTTAAGGATAGGGTTAAGATTAGTGTTAGGGTTAAGATTACTTTTAGGGGTTAGGATTAGGGTTAGGTTTAGGGTTATGGTTAGGGGTTAGTGTTAGGGTTAGGGTTAGGTTCATGTTAGAGTTAGGGTTAGTGTTAGAGGGTAAGGGTTAGGGTTAGGGTTAGAGTTAGGGTTAGGGTTATGGTTAGAGGGTTAAGGTTATGGTTAGGTTAGGGTTACCGTTAGGGTAGGGTTAGGGTTAGGGTTCAGGTTAGGGTTAGGTTTAGAGTTAGGGTTAGGGATTTGGTTTAGGGTTAAGTTTAGATTTAGGGATAGATTTAGAGGTTGGGGTTAGGGATATTGTTAGTGTTAGATTTATGGGTAGGGTTAGGGTTAGGGATTAGGGTCAGGGTTAGGGTTAGATTTAGGGATAGAGTTAGTGTTAGGTTTAGGTTTAGGAATTAGGGTTAGGGTGAGGGTTATTATTAGGGTTAGGGTTAGGGTTACGCTTAGGGTTAGGGTAATGGATAAGGTTAGGGTTAAGTTTAGTGTTAGGATTAGGGTTAGCGTTAAAGATAGAGTTAGGGTAAGGATTAGTGGATTAGGGTGAGGGTTAGGGTTACGGTTTGGGTTAGGTTTAGGGTTTGTTTTATGGTTAGAGGCTAGGGTTTTTGTTAGGGTTAGGGTTAGGGTTCGTGTTAGGGTTAAGGTTAGGGTTAGCATGACCGTTAGTGTTAAGGTTAGGGTTAGGGTTTGGGTTAGGGTTAGAGGGTTAAGGTTAGGGTTAGGATTAGGTTTAGGCTTTGGGTTAGTGTTAGGGTTATGGTAGGGTTAGGGTTAGAGGTTCTGGTTAGAGTTAGGGTTACACTTGTGGTTATGGTTTGCGTTAGGTTTAGGGGTTAGTTTTAGGGTTTGTGTTAGTGTTAGGATTAGTGTTATGGTTAGTGTTAAGGTTATGCTTAGGTTTAGAGTTAGTGGTAGAGTTAGGGATAGGTTTCCTGTTAGAGGTGAGCATTAGGGTTAGGGTTAGAGTTTCGGTTAGGGTTAGAGGTTAGAGTTAGAGTTAGGGTTAGGATTAGGGTTAGATCTTATGTTTAGGTGTTAGGGTTAGAGTTAGGGTTTAGTGTTAGGGTTAGGATTAGGTTTAGGTGTCAGGGTTATGGTTAGGGTTAACGTTAGGGTTAGGGCTAGAGTTAGGGTTAGGGTTAGTGTTAGGTTTAGGGATAGGGATCAGGGTTAGGGTTAGGGTTAGGGTTAAAGTTAGGGTTAGGGCTAGAGTTAGGGTTAGGGTTAGTGTTAGGTTTAGGGATAGGGATCAGGGTTAGGGTTAGGGTTAGGGTCAGGGTTAGGGTTAGTGTTAGGGTTACGGATAGGGATTAGGTTTAGCGTAAGTGTTAGGGTTAAGTTTAGGGATAGTGTTTGGGTTAGATGGTAGGGTTAGGTTTAGGGGTAGGGTTAGGTTTACGGTTAGGGTTAGAGGTTAGGGTTAGAGTTAGGTTTAGAACTTAAGGTTATGTTTAGGGCTTAAGGTTCAGGTTAGTGTTAAGGTTAGAGTTGGGGTTCGGTTTATGACTAGGGTTAGCATTAGGGTTAGAGTTAGGGTTAGGGTTAGGCTTAGGGCTGGGTGAGAGGTTTAAAGTCAGGGTTATGGATAGGATTATAATTTTGGGTTAGAGTTAGTTTTAGGGTTGGTGTTATGGTTAGGGTTAGGGTTAGTGTTAGTGTTAGGGTTTGGGTTACTGTTAGGGTTAGGGTTATGGTTAGGGTTAGAGTTATGGTTAGGTTTAGGGTTAGGGTTAGATTAGGGTTAGGGTTCTGATTAGAGTTTATGGTTATGGTTAGGTTTAGGGCTACGATTAGGGTTAGAGGATAGAGTTGGTGCTAGGGATAAGTTTAAGTTTAGTTTTAAGGTTATGGTTAGGGTTTTGGATTAGGTTTAGGTTTACTGTTACGTTTGGGTTGGGGCTAGGGTTAGGATTAGAAGTTTATCGTTATGGTTAGGGTGAGGGTTAGCGTTAGGTTTAGGGTTAGAGTTAGTGGTTAGGGTTAGGTTAAATTTAGTGATAATGTTATCATTAGATTTAGGGTTTTGTGTAATTGTTAGGTTTAGTATTAGGGTTAATGTTAGGGTTATGTTTAGGGTTAGGGTTATAGTTAGGCTTAGAGATTTTGGTTTGGGTTCAGGTTTTGGTTAGGGTTTGGTTTAGGAGTTGGGATTAGGAATAGTGTTAGGATTAGGTTAGGGTTAGGGTTTGGGGTTAGGGTTACAGTTAGTGTTCAGGTTCCTGTTAGGATTAGGGTTACAGTTAGGGTTAGGGTTAGGGTTAGGGTTAGAGGTTTAGGGTTAGGGTTAGGGTTAGGTTATTGTTAGTGTTTCGGTTAGGGTTAGGGGTTAGTGTTAGGCTAAAGTTTAGGGTTAGGACTAGAGTTAGGGTTAGGATTAGTGTTAGATGGTTAGAGTTAGGGTTAGGGTTTCTGTTATGGTTATGGTTAGGATTAGGTTTACGTTTAGCATTAGGGTTAGCGTTATGGTGAGGGTTAGGGTTAGATTTATGGTTAGGGATTTGATTTAGGTTTAAGGTTAGGGTTAGGGATAGGTTTACAAGTTGGGGTTAGGGATAGTGTTAGGTTTAGGTTTATGGGTAGCGTTAGGGTTATGCATTAGGTTTAGGGTTAGGGTTAGAGTTAGGGATTGCGTTAGTGTTAGGTTTAAGATTAGGGATTAGTGTTAGGGTTAGGGTTAGCGTTAGGGTTAGCCTTAGGTTTAGGGATTGAATTAGTGTTAGGTTTAGTGTTACAGTTAGGTTTACGGTTAGGGTTACAGTCAGGGTTACAGATTAAGTTTATTGTTAGCTTTAGAGTTAGGGTTAGCGTTAGGTTTAGATGTCAGTGTTATGGTTAGTGTTAGTGTTAAGGTTAGGGATAGGGATTAAGTTTAGGGTTAGGGTTAATGTTAGGGTTAGGGGTTAGGGTTAGGGTTAGGGATAGCTTTTGGGTTAGAAGTTAGGGTTAGGGGTAGGGGTAGGGTTAGGGTTAGGGCTAAGGTTACAGTTAGGGTTAGGGTTAGGGTTAGGGTTAGGGTTAGGGTTAGAGTTAGTGTTAAGGCTTAGTGTTAGTGTTAGGGGTTAGGCATACGGTTATGGCTTAGCTTTAGGAGTTAGGAATATGGTTAGGGTTAGGGTTACAGTTAGGTTTAGGATTAGGGTTAAGATTTTGGTTCGTGTTAGGGTTACAGTTAGGGTTAGCGTTACCATTTTTATTACGGCTAGGGTTAGGGTTAGGTTTAGGGATAGTGTTACATTTAGGGTTAGAGGGCTAGAGTTAGTGTTAGGGTTAGGTTTAGGGTTAGGGTTAGACTTAGGGATAGTGTTTGCGTTCGGGGTTAGCCTTAGGGTTAGGGGTAGTGTTATGGTTACATTTAGGTTTACAGGTTAGGGTTAGGTTTAGGGTTAGGGTTAGTGTTAAGGTTTGTGTTAGGGTTAGGGTTAGGGTTGGGTTAGGGTTATAGTGTTTCAGTTAGTGTTAGGCTTAGGGTTATGTTTAGAGGTTCGTTTTAAATTTAGGCTTATGGTTAGGTTAGTGTTAAGGTTAAGGTTTTCGTTTAGTGTTAGGGTTAGGGTTAGAATTAGGGTTACGTCTAGTTTTAGGGTTAGGGTTAGGTTTAGGGTGACAGGGTTGGAGACTAGAGTTATTTTTAGTGTTACATTTCAGGTTAGGGTTAGGGTTAGGGTTAGGGTTAGGGTTTAGGGTTAGGGTTAGGGTTAGGGTTAGGGTTAGTTATTAGTGTTATGGTTAGTGTTAGGTTTAGGGTTAGGGATAGTGATTAGGCTTAGAGTTAGCGTTAGGTGTTAGGGTTAGTGCTAAGGTTAGGCCTAAGGTTATGGTTAGGTTTTGGGTTAGGGTTAGGGTTTGGGTTAGGATTAGTGTTAGGGCTTATGCTTAGGGTTTAGACTTCTGTTTATGGCTTTGGGTTAGACGTTAGGCCTAGGGGTTAGGATTATGGTTAGGGTTAGGTTTACAGCAAGGTTTAGGGTTAGGGTTATGGTTAGGCTTAGAGATTATGGTTAGGTTTAGTGTTAGTGTTAGGGTTACGGTTATGGTTAGAGGTTAGTGTTAGGGTTAGTGTTAAGGTTAAGTTTAGGGTTAGGTTTAGGGTTATGGTTACGGTTAAGTTTAGATTAAGGGTTACTTTTAGGGTTAAAGATTAGGGTTAGGGTTATCTTTAGGGTTAGTTTTAGGGTTAGGGTTAGAGGGTTAGTGTTAGGTTTAGTGTTAGCTTTAGGGTTAGGTTTAAAGTTTAGGCTTAGGGTTAGGGTTAGTGTTACGTTTAGGGATAGGGTTAAAGTTAGGGTTAGGGATTTTGGTTAGGGTTAAGGTAAGGGTTAGGGTTACGGTTAGGATTAATGGTTAGGGTTAGGTTTAGGGTTAGAGTTAGTGATAGAGTTAGTGTTAAGTTTAGGGTGAGGGATTAGGTTTAGGGTTAGGGTTATTGTTAGGGATAGGTTTAGGGTTAGGCTTAGGGTTAGGTTTAAGGACACGGTTAGGTTTAGGTTTAGGTTTAGGATTATGGTTAGGGGTTAGGCTTAGGGTTAGTTTTAGGATTAGGTTTGGGTTAGGATTACGGGTTACTGTTAGGGTTAGATGTAGGTGAGAGGGTTAGTGTTAGGGTGTTAGAGTGAGGGTTAGCATTAGGGTTACGATTATGGTTAGGGTTACATTTAGGGTTAGGATTAGTGTTAGGGTAGGGTTAGGTTAGGTTAGGCTTATGGTTAGTTTTTCAGGTTAGTGTTAGGGATAGGGATATGATTAGTGTTAGGGTTAAGTTTAGCATTAAGTTTAGAGGTTAGGGTTAGTGTTATGGTTAGCTTTGGGGTTAGGGGTTTGGGGTTAGATTTCAGGTTAGAGTTCATGTTCATGTTAGGGTTACGGTTAGGGTTAACATTACTGTTAGGTTTACGGCTAAGGTTATGGTTAGTGTTAGGGTTAGGGTTAGGGTTACAGGGTTAGGGATAGGGTTAGAGTTAGGGTTAATTTTAGGGGTATGGTAGGTTTAGGGTTAGGGTTGGTTAGAGGTTCGGTTAGGGTTAGGGTTATGCTTCGGGTTATGGTTAGGTTTAGGATTAGGGGTTAGTTTTAGGGTTAGTGTTAGTGTTAGGATTAGTGTTACGGTTAGTGTTAAGGTCATGCTTAGGTTTAGGGTTAGTGGTAGAGTTAGGGATAGGTTTCAGGTTAGAGGTGAGGGTTAGGGTTAGGGTTAGCATTACGTTTAGGGTTAGATGTTAGAGTTAGAGTTAGGTTTAGAAATAGGGTTAGATCTTATGGTTCGGTTTTAGGGTTTAGGTTTAGGGTTAGGGTTAGCGTTAGGTTTAGGGTTAGTGTTAGTTTAGAGTTAGGGTTCAAATTAGAGGTTAGGGTTATGGTTAGATTTAGGGTTATGATTAGGGTTAGAGGATAGAGTTGGTGTTAAGGATAAGGTTAGGTTTAGATTTAAGGTTACAGTTAGGATTTGAGATTAGGGTAAGGTTTAGGGTTACGTTAGGTTTAGGGTTTGGGTTAAGTTTAGAGGGTTATGGTTATGGTTAGGGTTAGTGTTAGGTTTAGGGTTAGGGTTAGGGTTTGAGGTTAGCATTAGGTATATGTTGAGTGATAAATTTATCATTAGAGTTAGGGTTTAGTGTAACTGTTAATGTTAGTTTTAGGGTTAATTTTAGGGTTATGTTTAGGGTTAGGGTTAGAGTTAGTCTTAGAGATATTGGTTTGGGTTAAGGGTAGGGTTAGGGTTTGGGTTAGGGGTTGGGGTTAGGAATAGTGTTAGGGTTAGGTTAGGGTTAGGTTTACGGGTTAGGGTTAGGCTTAGTGTTCGGGTTCGTGTTCAGGTTAGGTTTAGGGTTAGAGTTAGGATTAGGTACAGGGTTAGGGGTTTAGGGTTAGCGTTAGGGTTAGGTTTATTGTTAGGGTTAGTGTTACGGTTAGGATTATAGGTTAGTATTAGGCTTAAGGTTAGGGTTAGGGTTAGAATTAGTGTTAGGGTTAGGGTTAGGGTTAGAGGGATAGAGTAAGGGTTAGGGTTACGTTAAGGTTAGGGTTAGGTTTAGGGTTAGGGTTAGTGTTAGGGTTAGGATTAGGGTTAGAGTTAGGGTTAGGGTTAGGGATTTGGTTTAGGGTTAATGGTAGGGTTAGGGATAGGTTTAGGGGTTGGGTTTAGAGATAGTGTTAGGTTGAGTTTTATGGTTATGTTTAGGGTAATGGATTAGGATTAGGGTTAGGGTTAGAGTTAGGGACTGAGTTAGTGTTAGGTTTAGGATTAAGTATTAGGGTTAGGGTGAGGTTTATTGTTTGGGGTACGGTTAGGATTAGGGTTAGCCTTAGGGTTAGGTATTGAATTAGTGTTAGGTTTAGGGTTAAGGATTAGGGTTAGGGTTAAGGTGATTTTTAGCCTTAGGGTTAAGGTTAAGCTTAGGGTTAGCTTTAGGGATAGGGTTAGGTTTAGTTTTAAGGTTAAGGGTTGGGTTAGGGTTAGGGGTACGGTTAGGATTTAGGGTTAGGAATAGGGTTAGGGTTAGGGTTATGGGTTAGGGTTAGGGTTAGTTTTAGGTTTAGGGTTTGGGTTAGTGTTAGGGTTATGGTTGGGTTAAGGTTTGGGTTACAGTTAAGGTTATGTTTAGGTTTAGGGTTAGGATTGGTGTTAACACTTAAGGTTAGGGGTTAAGCTTAGGGTTATGGCTTAGAGTTTTGGGTTAGGCTTAGGGTATAGGATTATGGTTAGGTTTAGGGTTACAGTTAGGCTTAGGGTTCGGGTTAGGGTTAGGGTTAAGGTTAGGGTTCAGGTTCATATTAGGGTTACAGTTAAGGTAACCATTACCATTTTGTTTACGGCTAGGGTTATGATTAGGGTTAGGGGTTTGGTTAGGGTTAGAGGGCTATGGTTAGGGTTAGGCTTAGGTTTAGGGTTAGGGTTATTATTAGTGTTTTGATAATGTTAAGATTAGGTTTAGGGTTAGGCTTAGGGATAGCATTCGGGTTCGATGTTAGGGTTAGAGTTAGGGGTAGTGTTAGGGTTATGCTTAGGCTTAGAATTTAGGGTTAGTTTTAGGGTTAGGTTTAGGGGTAGTGTTAGGGTTAGGATTAGGGTTATGTTTAGAGGTTTATGGTTAGTGTTGGTTTATGTTTATGTTTCGAGGTTCGTGTTAGAGATATGTTTAGGCTTAAGGATATGGTTAGTGTTAGGGTTAGGGGTTTGGGTTAGGGTTAGCATTAGGGTTAGAATTAGGGTTATGGTTATTGTTAGGGTTATGGTTTGGTTTAATGTTAGGTTTAGGGTTAGGGATAGTGTTCGTGTTAGAGGTTAGGGTTAGGGTTACGGTTAGCGTTATGTTTAGGTTTAGAGGTTATTGTTATTGTTAGGGTTAGGATTAGGCTTATAGCTTGTGGTTAGGGGTTAGTGTTCGGGTTAGGGCATATGCTTAGGGCTTAATGTTAGGGGTTAGTATTTTGGTTAAGGTTGTGATTAGGGTTACGGTTAGGGTTAGGGTTACAGTAAGGGTTAGAGATTAAGATTATTGTTAACGTTAGAGTTAGGGTTAGGGATAGGGTTAGGTTTGGGTGTTAGTTTTACGGTTAGTGTTAGGGTTAAGGTTAGGGATAGGGATTAGGGTTAGAGTTAAGGTTAGATTAGGGGTTAGGATTAGAGTTAGTGTTAGGGTTAGGGATAGCTTTTGGTTTAGAGGTTAGGGTTATGGTTAGGGTTAGATTTAGGTTTAGGGTTACAGCTAAGGTTACTGTTAGTGTTAGGGTTAGGTTTAGTGTTAGTGTTAGGTATAGGGATAGGGTTAAGATTATTGTTAATTCTTAAAGTTAGGGGTTAGGCTTAGGGTTATGACTTATTGTTAGGGCTTAGGATTAGGGGTTAGGATTGTTCTTAGGGTTAGGGTTAGGTTTAGAGTTAGGTTTAGGGTTAGGGATAGTGTTCAGTTTAGAGGTTAGGGTGAGGGCTATGGTTAGCGTTATGTTTAGGTTTAGAGGTTATTGTTAGTGTTAGGGTTAGAGCTTATGGTTAGGGGTTAGTGTTAGGCGTTAGTGTTATGGTTAAGGTTATGTTTAGGGTTAAGGTTACAGTTAGGTTTAGTATTACAGTTAGGGTTAGAGATTAAGGTTATTGTTAGCATTAGAACTAGGGTTAGGCTTAGGCTTAGGGTTAGGTTTAGGTGTCAGTGTTACGGTTAGTGTTAGGGTTAAGGTTAGGGATAGGGATTAGGGTTAGGGTTAGTGTTAGTGTTAGGGGTTAGGGTTAGGGTTAGTGTTAGGGTTAGGGATAGCTTTTTTGTTCGAGGTTAGGGTTAGGGTTAGGGTTAGGGTTAGGGCTAAGGTTATGGTTAGGGTTAGGGTTAGGTTTAGGATTACTGTTAATGCTTAAGGTTAGTGGTTAGGCTTAGGTTTATGGTTTATGGTTAGGGTTTAGAATTAGGGGTTAGGATTATGATTAGGGTTAGGGTTACAGTTTTGTTTAGGATTAGGGTTAGGGTTTTGATTCATGTTAGGGTTACAGTTAGGGTTAGCCTTACCATTTTGTTTACAGCTAGGGTTAGGTTTAGGGTTAGGAATAGGGATAGGGTTAGGGTTAGGGTTAGAGGGCTATAGTTAGGGTTAGGGTTAGGTTTAGGGTTAGGGTTAGTGTTAGGGTTTTGGTAGTTTTAAGATTAGGCTTCGGGTTAGGCTTAAGGATAGCATTTGGGTTCAGGGTTAGGGTTAGGGTTAGGGGTAGTGTTAGGCTTACATTTAGGGTTAGAGGATAGTGTTAGGGTTAGGGTTAGGGTTAGTGTTAGTGTTTGGGTTAGGATTAGTGTTAGGGTTGTGTTAGAGTTAGAGTGTTAGTGTTAGGGTTAGGGTTATGTTTAGAGGTTCGTGTTAGATTTAGCCTTAGGGTTAGTTTAGTGTTAGAGTTAGGGGTTTGGTTTAGGGTTAGGGTTAGGCTTAGAATTAGGGTTTCGGTTAGTGTTTGTTAGTGTTAGTGTTAGTGTTAGTGTTAGTGTTAGGTTTAGTGTTAGGATTACAGTTAGGGTTGGAGACTAGGGTTATTTTAAGCATTATACTTATGGTTATGGTTAGTTTTGGGTTAAGTTTAGGTATTAGTGTTATGGTTAGTGTTAGGTTCAGGGTTGGGGATAGGGATTCGGTTTAGGGTTAGGTTTAGTGTTAGGGTTAGGGGTTAGGGTTAGGATTAGGGTTAGGATTAGGGTTAGGGTTAGGGTTAGGGTTAAGTTTACGGTTGGGGTTAAGGTTAGGGTTAGGGTTAGGGTTAGTGTTAGGGCTTTTGGTTCGGGTTTAGACTTCAGATTATGGCTTAGGGTAAGAGGTTAGGATTAGGGGTTAGTATTATGGTTAGGGTTAGGTTTACAGCTAGGTTTAGGGTTAGGGTTACAGTTAGGTTTAGAGATTAGTGTTAGGGTTACTTTTAGCGTTAGGGTTAGATGTTAGTTTTAGGGTTAGTGTTAGGGTTAAGTTTAGGGTTAGATTAGGGTTAGGGTTAGGATTACGGTATGGTTAGGTTTAGATTAAGAGTTACTTTTAGGGTTAGAGATTAGGGTTAGCGTTACATTTAGTGTTAGGCTTAGGTTTAGGGTTAGAGGTTTAGTGTTAGGGTTAGCATTAGTTTTAGGGTTAGGGTTAAAGTTTAGGGTTATGGTTAGGTATAGTGAGAGGGTTTTCTTTAGGGTTAGCGTTTAGGGTTAGGGATAGGGTTAGTGTTAGTTGTATGGTTATGGTTAGGATTACAGTTAGGGGTTGGGCTTAGGGTTAGGTTTAGGGTTAGGTTTAGGTTTAGGGTTTTCGGTTAGTGTTAGGGTTAGGGGTAGGTGAGAGTTAGAGTTTGGGTTAGTGTTAGAGGGTTAGCATGAGGGTTAGGGTTCGGGTTATGATTAGGGTTAGGGTTAGGGTTAGAGGTTAGGGTTAGGGTTATGGTTAGCGTTGGACTTAGGGGTTAGGGTTTAGTTTTAGGGTTAGACTTCCTGTTTGTTAGGGTTACGGTTAGGCTTAGCATTACCGTTAGTTTTATGCCTAAGGTTAGGGTTAGTGTTAGGGTTAGTGTTAGGGTAGAGGGTTAGGGATAGGATTAGGCTTAGGTTTAGGGTTAGGGTTAGTTTTAGGTTTATGGTAGGTTTAGTGTTAGGGTTAGGGTTAGAGGTTTGGTTTAGAGTTAGGGTTAGCCTTAGGGTTATGTTTAGGGTTAGGGTTGGGGATTAGGTTTAAGGTGAGGGTTAGGTTTAGGATTAAGTTTACAGTTAGGGTTAGGGTTATGGTTAGTTTTAAGGTTAGGTTTAGGGTTAGGGATTGTGTTCGGTTTAGATATTAGTGTTAGGTTTAGGGTTAGCGTTATGGTTAGGTTTAGATGTTAGGGCTAGGGATAGGATTAGGTTAGGAGCTTATGGTTTGTTCTTAGGGTTATGGCTTAGGGTTAGGGGTTAGGTTTATTGTTAGGGTTAGGTTTAGGGTAACGGTTAGGTTTAGTGTTTGGATTAAGGTTAGGGTTAGGGTTATGGTTAGGGTTAGGAGTCAGGGTTAAGGGTTAGGGTTATGGTGATGGTTAGATTTATGCTTAGTGTTATGGATAGTTTTAGGGTTATGGTTAGGGTAACGGTGAGGGTTAGGGTTAGAGTTAGGTTTAGGAATTTGTTTTACGGTTAGGGTTAGATTTAGGGTTATGGTTAGGTTTACGGTTACAGTTAGGGGTTAGGGTTAAAGTTAGGATTAGGTTTATTGTTAGGGTTAATGTTAGGGTTACTGTTCTGTTTACGGCTAGAGTTAGGATTAGGGTTAGGTTTAGGGATTTGGGTTAGGTTTAAGTTTAGCGTTAGTGATAGGGTTAGGAGTTGGGGTTAGGAATAGTGTTAGGGGTAGGTTTATGGGTAGGGTTAGTGTTTGGGTTTAGGGTTATGGTTAGGGTTATTATTAGCGTTAGGGTTAGGGTTAAGCTTAGGTTTAGCATTAGGGATAGGGTTAGATTTAGGTTTAAGTTTAGGGTTTGTGTTAGGTTTACGGTTAGGGTTCAGGGTTAGGGTTAGGATTAGGGTTAGTGTTAAGGTTAGGGTTAGCGTTAGAGTTAGAGTTATGGTTAGGGTTAGTGGATTAGGGTGAGGGTTAGTTTTACAGTTAGGGTTAGGGTTAGTGTTAGGGTTATGCTTAGAGTTTAGGGTTAGGGTTATAGTTAGGCTTAGGGTTAGGTTTAGCATTAGTCTTAGGGTTAGTGTTAAGTTTATGGTTAGGGTTAGTGTTAGTGTTAGGGTTGAGGTACATTTAGGGTTAGGGTTAGGGTTAGTATTAGGGTTACGGTTAGGGTGAGTGTTAGGGTTAAGGTTAGGTTTAGGATTAGAGTTAGGGCTAGCATTAGGGTTAGAGGGTTACGGTTAGGGTTAGGATTAGTGTTAGGTTTACCGTTAGGGTTAGGGTTAACGTTAGTGTTAGGGTTAGGGTTAGGGTTAGGGTTAGAGTTACGGTTAGGGTTATGGTTAGTGTTAGGTTTAGAGTTAGGGTTACAGATTTGTTTTAGGGTTAAGGTTAGGGTTAGGGATAGGGTTACCTGTTGGGGTTAGGGATAGTTTTAGGGTTAGTTTTATGGGTAGTTTTGTGTTAGGGATTAACATTAGGTTTAGGTTTATAGTTATGGATACAGTCAGTGTTAGGTTTAGGATTATGGATTAGGGTTAGGGTTAGTTTTAGGGTTAGTGTTAGGGTTAGGGTTAGGGTTAGAGTTAGGGCTAGGGTTAGTGTTAGAGGGTTAGGGTTATTTTTAGGGATAGGGTTACTGTTAGATTTAGGGCTACCGTTAGGTTTCGTGTTAGGGTTAGTTTTAATTTTAGGATGAGGTTTAGAGTTAGGGTTAGGGATTTGTTTTAGGGTTAAGTTTAGGGTTAGTGATAAGGTTAGGGGTTTGGGTTAGTGATATTGTTAGTGTTAAGTTTACTGGTAGGGTTAGGGTTCCGAATTAGGGTTAGGGTTAGGGTTAGAGTTAGTGCTAGAGTTAGTGTTAGGTTTAGGTTTAGGCATTAGTTTTAGGGTGAAGGTTATTATTAGAGTTAGGATTAAGTTTAGGCTTAGGGTAAGCATTAGGGATAGGGTTAGGTTTAGGGTTAGGGTTTGTGTTAGGGTTACGGTTAGGGTTTAGGTTTAGGGTTAGGATTACAGTTACGGTTTGGATTAGGGATTCGGGTTAGTGTTAGGGTTAGGGGTAGTGTTAGAGATAGAGTTAGGTTATGCTTAGTGGATTAGGGTGAGGGTTAAAGTTACGGTTAGGTTTAGGTTTAGAGTTAGGTTTATGGTTAGAGGTTAGAGTTGTGGTTATGGTTAGGGTTAGGGTTCGTGTTAGGGTTAGGGTTAGGGTTAGGGTTAGCATGACCGTTAGAGTTAAGTTTAGGGTTGGGGTTAGGGTTAGGTTGTTAGGGTTAGGGTTCGGGTTAGGGTTAAGGTTATTCTTAAGTGTAAGGGTAGTGGTAGAGTTAGGGATAGGTTTCAGGTTAGAGGTGAGGGTTTGGGTTAGGGTAAGCATTATAGTTAGGTTTAGAGGTTAGAGTTAGAGTTAGGTTTAGGTTTAGGGTTAAAGTTAAGGTTATGTTTAGGTGTTAGGTTTAGGGTTTGAGTTAGGGTTTGGGTTAGAGTTAGGGTTAGGGTTAGAACTAGGGTTAAGGATAGGGATCAGGGTTAGGGTAAGTGTTAGGGTTAGGGTTAGGTTTAGGGTTAGAGTTAGGGTTCGGGATAGGAATTAGGGTTAGGGTAAGTGTTAGGTTTAAGTTTAGGGATAGCGTTTGGGTTACATGGTAGGGTTAGGATTAGGAGTAGTGTTAGGTTTACGGTTAGGATTAGAGGTTAGTGTTAGGGCTCAAGGTTAGGTGTCAGAGTTGGGGTTAGGTTTATGGTTAAGGTTAGGATTAGGGTTAGAGTTACGGTTAATGTTAGGGTTATGGTTCAGGCTGGGTTAGAGGTTTAATGTCAGGGTTATGGTCAGGGTTAGTGTTCGAGTTTCAGGTTAGAGTTAGTGTTCGGGTTAGAGTTATCGTTAGTTTTAGGTTTAGCGGTTAGGGTTAGGTTTAGTGTTTGTGTTAAGGGTAGAGTTACAGTTAGGTTTATGTTTAGAGTTAGGATTAGGGTTAAGCTTAGAGGGCTAAGGTTAGGGTTTAGGTTTAGGGATTGGGTTAGTGTTAGGGTTATAGTTGGGTTAGGGTTAGGTTAGAGTTAGGGTTAGGGTTAGGGTTAGTGTTAGGGTTCAGGTTAGAGTTTAGGGCAAGGTTAGGTTAGGGTTAGGGTTTGGTTTATGATAGGCATTTTAGTTATGTTTAGGTTTAGGGTTAGGGTTAGGTTGAAGGTTCAGGTTAAAAGTTAGGGTTAGGGTTATGGTTAGGGTTAGAGTTTCTCATTAGAGCTGGGTAAGTGTTAGGGTTAGGGTTAAGATTAGTGTTATGGTTAGTATTAGGGTTCGTGTTAGAGGTTAGGGTTAGAGTAAGTGTTACGTTTAGGGTTAGAGGTTAAGGTTGGGTTAGGGTTAGGGTTATGTTTAGGTTTAGAGTTAAGGTTACGGTTAGGGTTAGATATTTGGGTTAGGGTTAGGGTTAGTTTAGGTTGCATGGTTAGGTTTAGGGTTAGGGTTAGTTTAGGTTGCATGGTTAGGTTTAGGGTTAGGGTTAGTGTTAATCTTAGGGTTATGGTTAGAGTTTAGCGTTAGGGTTAGTGTTAGAGTTTGGGGTTGGACTAGGGTTAGTGTTAGGCTTAGAGATTAGGGTTAGGTTTATGGTTAGAATTAGGGTTATGGTGAGTGTTAAAGCTTAGGTTTAGGTTTAGGTTTAGGGTCAGTGTTAGTGTTAGAGTTAGAAGTTCGTTTATGTTAGATCTAGTTTTAGGGTAAGTATTAGGGTTAGGTTTATGGTTAGGGTTAGGGTTTAGGTGTTAGGGATAGTGTTAGCCTTAGGGTCAATGTTAGGGTTAGGTTTTCGTCTAGGGTTAGAGATAGTGTTAGGGTTAATCTAGGGTTAGTGTTAGGATTATTGTTAGGCTTAGCCTTAGGGTTATGGATAGAGTTTAGCATTAGGTTTAGTAATATAGTTTGGGGTTAGGTTTAGGGTTAGTGTTAGGCTGAGAGGTTATGGTTAGAGTTAAGGTTAGGGTTAGTTTTAAAGTTTAGGTTTAGGGTTAGTTTTGGGTTAGCATTAGGGTTAGGGTTAGGGTTATAGTTAGGAATCCAGATTTGGGTTAGTGTTAAGGTTAGGGTTAGAGATAGGTTAGGGGTTGGGATTAGGAAAATTGTTAGGTTTAGTTTTATGCGTAGGATTAGGGTTAGGGTTAGTTTTATAGTTAGGTATAGAGTTAGTGTTAGGTTTAGGGTTAGGGATTAGGGTTAGGGTTATTGTTAGAGTTAGCGTTAGGGATAGGGTTAGCTTTAGCTTTAGGTTTAGGGTCTGGGTTAGGTTTATGGTTAGTGTTTAGGGTTAGGGTTAGGGATGGGGGTTAGTGTTAGGGTTAGGGTTAGCGTTAGAGATAGAGTTAGGGTTAGGGTTAGTGGATTAGGGTGAGGGTTAGGTTTAAGGTTAGGGTTAGGGTTATGTTTATGGTTAGACGTTAGGGTTATGGTTATGGTTATGGTTATGGTTAGGGTTGGGGTTACGTTTAGCATTAAATTTAGTCTTAGGGTTAGGTTTAGGGTTAGAGTTAGTGTTAGGGGTTAGGATGAGGGCTAGTGATCAGCTTTGTGTTAGGGTTATGGTTAGGGTTAGCATTACTGTTAGGGTTATGGATTGGGTTAGGCTTAGAGGGTTAGGGTTAAGTTTAGGGTTAGGGTTAGGGTTAGGTTTATGGTTAGTTTAAGGGGCATGGTTAGGTTTAGGGTGATGGTTAGTGTTAGTCTTCGGGTTATGGTTATAGGTTAGCGCTAGGTTTAGTGTTAGTGTTTGGGGTTGGGTTAGGTTAGGTTTAGGGTTAGTGGTTAGGGTTAGGGTTAGGATTAGTGTTATGGTGGGGGTTAATATTAGTTTTATGGTTAGGGTTATGGTTAGTGTTATGGTTAGAAGTTGGTTTAGTGTTAGGTCTAGTTTTAGTGTATGTTTTAGGGTTAGCTTTATGGTTAGTGTAATCGTTTAGGTGTTAGGGATAGTGTTAGGCTTAGGGTTAGGGTTAGGGTTAGGTTTACAGTTAGGGTTAGGGATAGTGTTAGGGTTAGTGTTAGAGTTAATTTAGGGTTAGTGTTAGGGTTATTGTTAGAGTTAGGGTTAGGGTTATGAGTAGAGTTTAGCATTAGGTTTAGTAATAGCGTTTGGGATTAGGGTTAGGGTTAGTGTATGTCTTAGAAGTTATGGTTAGAGTTAAGATTAGGGTTAGGTTTAAAGCTTAGGTTTAGGGTTAGGTTTAAGGTTAGTGTTAGGTTTAAAGTTAGGATTAGAGTTAGGGTTACAGATTTGGTTTAGGCTTAAGATTAGAGTTAGGGATAGGGTTAGGGGTTGTGATTAGGGATATTGTTAGGTTTAGATTGATGCGTAGGGTTATGGTTAGTGATTAGGCTTAGGGTTAGGTTTATAGTTAGGGATCGAGTTAGTGTTAGGTTTAGGGTTAGGGATTAGGGTTAGGGTTAGTGTTATTGTTAGGGTTAGGGTTAGGTTTAGAGTTAGTCTTAGGGATAGCTTTAGGAATAGGATTAGGTTTAGGTTTAGGGTTAGGGTCTGGGTTAGGGTTACGGTAGGGTTTAGCGTTTAGGGTTAGGGTTAGAATTAGTGTTAGGGTTAGGGTTAGGGATGGGGGTTAGTGTTAGGGTTAGGGTTAAGCGTTAGAGATAGAGTTAGGGTTAGGGTTAGTGGATTAGGGTGAGGGTTAGGGTTAGGGTTAGGGTTAGGTTTATGGATAGAGGTTAGGGTTATTGTTAGTGTTAGGGTTATTTTTAGGGTTAGTGTTACGTTTAGCGTTAAATTTAGTCTTAGGGTTAGATTTAGTGTTAGAGTTAGTTTTAGGGATTAGGGTGAGCGTTAGTGTTTGGCTTAGTGTTACGGTTAGGGTTAGCATTACCATTAGGGTTAAGATTAGGGTTAGAGTTTTGTGTTAGAGATAGGGTTAGGGTTAGTGTTATGGTTAGGTTTAGGGTTAGGATTTAGGGTTAGGTTTAGGGTTAGTGTTAGGTTTTGGGTTATGGTTATTGTTAGGGTTATGGTTAGGTTTAGGGATAGGGTTAGAGTTAGGGTTATGGTTTGGATTAGACGTTAGGGTTAGGGTTACTGTTACAATTACGGTTAGAGGATAGAGTTGGTGTTAGGGTTAGTGTTAGGTTTAGAGTTAAGGTTACAGTTAGGGTTAGAGATTAGGGTTAAGGTTAGGGTTACGTTATGGTTATGGTTAACATTAGGGTTAGAGGGTAATGGTTATAGTTAGGTTAGTGTTAGTGTTAGCGTTAGGTTTAGGGTTAGGGTTAGAGGTTACGGTTTGGTTAGGGTTAGCGATATGGTTATTATATTTAGGGTTTAAGGTAAGGGTTAGGGTTAGTGTTAAGGTGATGTTTAGGGTTTGGGTTAGAGTTAAGCTTAGAGATTTTGGTTTTGGGTTAAGTTTAAGAATAGAGTTTGGGTTTCGGGTTGGGGTTAGGAATAGTGTTAGGTTTAGGTTAGCGTTAGGTTTAGTTTTAGTGTCAGCTTTAAGGTAACGGTTAGTGTTAGTGATAGGGTTAGGTTTAGGCTTAGGGTTAGGTTTAAGGACAGGTTAGTGTTAGTGTTAGTGTTAGGATTATTGTTAGGGGTTAGGCTTGGGGTTAGGCTTAGGTTTAGGATTATGGTTTGTTTTAGGATTAGGGTTAGGGGTTAGTTTTAGGGTTAGGTTTAGGTTCATGTTAGAGTTATGGTTAGTGTTAGAGGGTTAGGGTTAGGGATAGCGTTAGGGTTACGGTTAAGGTTAGGGTTAGGTCTAGGGTTATGCTTACTGGTTAAGATTAGTCTTAGGGTTAGAGTTATTAGGGTTAGGGTTAAGTTTAGGGTTAGGGTTAGAGGTTAGGGTTTCAGTTATGGTTAGAGTTGGGGTTAGGGGTTAGGGGTTAGGGTTACGATTATAGTTCGTGTTCATGTTAGGGTTATGGTTAGGGTTAGCGTTACGGTTAGGTTTACAGCTAGGTTTAGGGTTAGTGTTAGTGTTAGGGTTAGTGTTACGGTTAGACTATAGGGTTAGGGTTAAGGTTAGAGTTCGGGTTAAGGTTAGGGTTAGGGTTAGGTTTAAAACTTAGTTTTAGGGTTAGTGTTAGGGTTAGGGTTAAGGTTAGTGTTAGTGTTAGTGTTAGTGTTAGTGTTATGGCTAGCGTTAGGTGTTAGGTGTTAGGGAGAGGGTTAGGGTTAGGCTTTGGGTTACATTTGTGTTTAAGGTTACGATTAGGTTTAGGCTTAAGGTTCCGGTTAGGTATAGGGTTAGGTTTAGTTTTAGAGTTAGTGTTATGGTTAGTGTTAGGTTTACGCGTACTGTTTAGGGTAGGGGTTGGGTTTAGGGTTGGATTTACAGTTAGTTTTAGTGTTAGGGTTAGGATTGGGTTAGGGTTAGGTTAAGAGATAGGGTTAGGTCTAGTTTTAGGTTTAGGGTTAGGGTTAGGATTAGAAGTTAGGTTTAGGGTTAGTGTTAGGGTTCAGGTTAGGTTTAGGGTTAGAAGTTAGTGTTAGTTTTAGGGTTAGGGTTAGGTTTAGTGTGGGTTAGGGGTTAGTTGTTAGGGAGACGGTTATGGTTAGGCTTCAGGTTACGGTTAGTTTTAGGGTTACGATTAGGTTTAGGGTTATGTTTAGGGTTATGGTTAGGGTTTGTTTTACTGTTAGGCCTAGGGTTAGGGCTAGGGTTAGGTGTTGGGTGTTAGGGGTAGCATCATCGTTAATGTTAGAATTAGTGTTAGGGTTACGTTTAGGGTAAGGGATAGCGTTTGGTTTAGGCTAATGTTAGGTTTAGGGATACGGCTTGTGTTAGGCTTAGGGTTAGTGTTTATGGTTAGGGTTATTGTAGGATTAGGTTTAGGTTGAGGTTTAGGTTTAGGGTTAGGTTTAGGGTTAGTGTTACGGTTAGGTTTCAGGTCAGGTTTAGGGTTAGGGTTAGAGTTTAGCATTAGGTTTAGGGTTACGGTTAGTGTTAGGATTATTGTTAGGTTTAGTGTTAGATATTAGGGTTAGTGTTGTTTTAGGGTTAGAATTAGTGTTAGGGTTAGTTTTATGATTAGAATTTAGGGTTAGGTTTAGGGTTAGGGTTAGGTATTACAGTCAAGTTTAGGGTTAGTTTTAGTGTTAGGGTTAGTGTTAGGGAATTATGTTAGGTTTTGGGTTAGGGTTATGGTGAGGGTTATGGTTAGGTTTTGGTTTAGGGTTAGGGTTAGGGTTAGGGTTAGAGTTTAGGGTTAGTGTTAGGGTTAGTGTTCGTGTTAGGGTTAGGGCTGGGTTTAGCTTTAGAATTTAGTGTTAGAATTGCCTTTCGTGTTACAACTAGTCTTAGGCTTATGGTAGGGTTAGGGTTAGGGTTAGGTATTATGGTCAGTGTTAAAGTTAATTTTAGGGTTAGGGTTAGGGTTACAGTTATGGTTAGGGTTAGAATTCGGTTTAGGGTCAGGGTTAGGGTTAGTGTTATGATCAGGATTAGAAGTTAATGTTAGTGGTAGGGCTAGGGTTATGATTACTGATAGGTTTAGGGTTAGGGTTAGGTGTTAGGTGTTAGGGAGAGGGTTATGGTTAGGCTTCGGGTCATGGTTAGTTAAAGGTGAAGTTTAGGGTGAGGGTTAGGGTTAGGATTAGGGTTAGAGGTATGTGTCAGTGTTACTTTTAGGGGTAGGGTTAGAGATAGGTTTAGGGTTATGGTAGGTTTAGGGTTAGTGTTAGGGCTAGGTATTACTGTCAGGGTTACTGTTAGTTTAAGGGGTAAGGTTTTGGTTAGGGTTAGGGTTAGGCTTAGGGTTATATTTAGTGGTAAGCTTCAGGTTTAGGGTTAGGGTTAGAGTTTAGGGTTAGTGTTAGGGTTAACATTAGGGTTAGAATTCGAAGTTAGGGTTGGGGTAGGGTTATGGTTATGATTACGGTTAGGGTTAGGGTTAGTGTTATGGTTAGGGTTAGGGGTTAGGTGTTCGGGAGAGGCTTAGGGTTAGGGTTATGGTTAGGTTTACTGTTAGGGTTAGTTTAGGGTTAGGGTTAGTGGTTAGGTGTTAGGGAGTGGGTTAGGGTTTGGCTTTGGTTTATTGTTGGTTTTAGTGTTGCGATTAGGTTTAGGTTTAGGTTAGAATTAGGGTTAATATTAAAGTCAGAGTTAGGTTTATGGTTAGGTTTATGGTTAGGTTTACGCTTAAGGTTAGGGGTTATGTGTTAAAGATATGGTTAGGGTTAGGGTTAGGGTTAGGTTTATGGTTAGGTTTAGGTTTACGGATAGTGTTAGGGTTAGGGTTAGTGTTTAGTGTTAGGGTTAGAGTTAGGTTTATGTTTAGGATTAGGGTTAGGCTTATGGGTAGAGATTAGTGCTGGTTTAGTGTTAGAGTTTTGGGTTAGGGTTACGGTTAGCATTAGGCTTAGAGTTTATAGGTATGGTTAGTGTTAGGGTTTAGGTTAAAGCTTAGGTTTAGGGTTCGGGTTATGGTTAGGGTTACGGTTATGTTTAGAGGTTAGTGTTAGAGTTAGGTTTAGAGTTAGTGTTATTGTTAGGGTTAAGGTTAGGTTTAGAGTTAGGTTTACCTTTAGGGTTAGGGTTAGGTTTAGGTTTAGGATTAGGGTTAGATTTAGGGTTAGAAATAGGGTTATGGTTAGGCTTTGGGTTATGGTTAGGGTTATGGTTAGGGTTATGGTAAGGGTTAGGTTGAGGTTTAGGATTATGGTTAGTGTTAGAACTTAGATTTAGTGTTAGGTTTAGGGTTAGAGATTAGGGTTAGACTTACGTTAAGTTTTAGTGTTAGAGTTAGGATTAGGATTAGAATTTAGGGTTAGGGTTAAGTTTAAGTTTAGGGTTACGGTTATGGTTTGGGTTAGGATTAGGATTATTGTTAGGGTTACCGGATAGGTGTTAGGGAGATGGTTATGGTTAGGCTTAGTGTTACAGTTATTTTTAGGGTTATGATTAGGTTCAGGGATAGGTTTAATGTTATGCTTAGAGTTTGTTTTAGGGTTAGGGTTACGGGTTACGGGTTAGGTGTTAGGGATAGATTTAGCATTAGGGTTTGTTTTAGGGTTAGGGTTAGGCTTAGGGTTAGGGATAGTGTTAGGTTTAGTGTTAGTGTTGGAGGAAGGGATAGTGTTAGAGTTAGGGTTAGAGTTAAGGTTACAGTTAGGGTTTAGGGTTAGGGTTTTGTTATGGTTAGGGTTAGGTTGAGATTTAGCTTTAAGGTTAGAGTTACGGTTAGGGTTAGTGTTAGGGTTGGGTTTAGGGTTAGGGTTAGGCTTAGGGTTAGAGGTTAGGGTTAGTGTTAATGTTAGGAATAGGGTTAGGATTAGGGTTCGAATTTAGGGTAAGGGTTAGGTTTAGGGTTAGGCTAAGGGTTAGAGTTAGGTTTAGTATTAAACTTTAGGGTTAGGGTTAGGGTTAGGGTTAGGATTAGATTTAGGGTTACATTTAGGGTTAGAGTTAGGGTTATGTTTAGGGTTAGGGCGAGGTTTTGGCTTAGCCTTAGTGGGTAGGTATTAGGGAGAGGGTTAGTGTTAGGCTTCAGGTTAGAGTTAAATTTAGTGTTACGGTTAGGTATAGGCTTAGGGTTAAGGTTAGAGTTAGTGTTAGGTTTACGGGTAGAGTTTAGCTTAAGGGTTAGGTTTAGGGTTAGGTTTACGGTTAGTTTTAGGGTTAGGGTTAGGCTTAGGGTTTAGGGTTAGGGTTAGGGTTAGGGTTAATGTTATGATGAGGGTTAGGGTTAGGTTGAGCTTTAGGATTCGGTTTAGGGTTAGGGATAGTGTTAGAGTTAGCGTTAGGTTTAGGGCTAGGGTTAGGTTTACCCTTAGCATAAGGGTTACGGTTAGGTTTAGGTTTAGGTTTAGGGTTAAGTTTAGGGTTAGGGTTAGAAGATATTGTTAGGGATAGGGATAGGTTTAGGTTTAGGTTTAGGGTTAGGGTTTGTGTTAGGGTTACAGTTAGGGTTTAGGGTTAGGGTTAGGATTAAGGTTAGGGTTCAGGTTAGGGATGGGGGTTAGTTTAGGATTAGCATTAGAGATAGACTTAGGGTTAGGGTTAATGGATTAGGGTGAGAGTTAGTGTTATGGTTAGGGTTAGGTTTATGGTTAGAGTTTAAGGTTATGGTTAGGTTAGGGTTAGGGTTCGTGTTAGGGATACTATTAGGGTTAGCATGACCATTAGGGTTAAGGTTAGAGTTAGGGTTTGGCTTAGGTTTAGAGGTTTAGGGTTAGGGTTAGGGTTAGATTTAGGCTTTGGTTTAGTGTTACAGTTATGATAGGGTTAGGGTTAGAGCTTCGGTTTAGAGGTAGGGTTAGGCTTGGGCTTATTTTTAGCGTTATGATTAGGGGTTCATTTTAGGGTTAGTGTGAGTGTTAGGATTAGTGTTACAGTTAATGTTAAGGTTAGGCATAGGTTTAGGGTTAGTGGTAGAGTTAGGGATAGGTTTCGTGTTAGAGGTGAGGGTTCGGATTAGCATTACGGTTAGGTTTAGAGATTAGAGTTAGAGTTAGGGTCAGGATTAGGGTTAGATCTTATAGTTAGGTGTTTGCATTAGAGTTATGGTTTAGGGTTAGGGTTAGGGTTAGTGTTAGGGTTAGGGTTAGGGTTAGAGTTAGTGTTAGGTTAGAGATAGTGTTAGGGTTAGAGTTAGTGTTAGGGTTAGGGTTAGTGTTAGGGTTAGGGATAGGGATCAGGTTTAAGGTAAGGCATAGGGTTAGGGTTAGAGGTAGAGTTAGGGTTAGGGATTGGAATTAGGGTTTGGGTAAGTGTTAGGGTTAAGTTTAGGGATAGCGTTTGGTTTAGATTGTAGGGTTAGGATTAGGGGTAGGGTTAGGTTTACGTTTAGGGTTAGAGGTTAGGGTTATTGTTAGGGTTAGTGGTAGGGTTAGGGCTTAAGGTTAGGTGTCAGAGTTGGGTTTATGTTTATGGTTAAGGTTAAGATTAGGTTTAGTTTTAGGGTTAGTGTTAGGGCTGGGTTAGAGGTTTAATGTCAGTGTTATGGTTAGGGTTAGGGTTAGGGTTTTTGTTATAGTTAGTGTTATGGTTAGTGTTATGGTTAGGTTTAGGTTTATGGGTTAGGGTTAGGGTTTGTGTTAAGGTTGAGGTTAGGGTTAGGGTTAGGGTTAGGTTTAGGGTTAGGGTTAGGGTTCGGATTAGACTTTAGGGTTAGGGTTACGATTAGGCTTAGAGGATATTGTTGGTCTCAGTGTTAAGCTTAGGTTTAGAGTTAGGGTTAGGGTTAGATTTAGTGTTAGGGTTAGGGTTAAGGTTAGGGTTAGAGTTTAGGGTTAGTGTCAGGGTTAGGGTTAAGGTTAGTGTTACTTTTAAGTTTAGTGTTAGAGGTTAGGGTTGAGGTTAGTGATATGGTTATCGTTAGAGTTAGGGTTTAGGGTAAGTGTTAGGGTTAGTGTTAGGTTAAATGTTAGGTTTTCGGTTATGTTTTGGGTTAGGGTTAGGTTTAGATTTAGGGTTAATACTAAGGTTAGGGTTATGTTCAGTGTTAGGGTTAGAGTTGGGCTTAGAGACTTTGCTCTGGGTTAATGTTAGGGTTAGTGTTGGGGTTAGGAATAGTGTTAGGGTTTGGTTAGGGTTAGGATTAGGGGTTAGGTTTAGATTTAGTGTTCGTGTTCTTGTCAGGGTTAGGTTTAGAGTTAGTGTTAGGGCTAGGGTTATGGTTAGAGGGTTAGGGTTAGCGTTAAGGTGAGGTTTATTGTTAGGGTTATGCTTAAGGATCGTGTTAGGGTTAGGGTTAGGGGTTAGGGTTAGGGTTAGTGTTTGGGTTCGTTTTGGGATAGGGTTAGGGTTAGGATAAGGGTTAGGCGTAATGTTAGCGTTAGGTTTATGGCTACGGTTAGGCTTAGGGTTAGGGTTAGAGTTAGGGTTAGGTTTAGGATTATGTTTAGGGTTAGTGTTTAGTGTTAGGGTTAGTGTTATGGTTAGGGATAGGTTTAGGTTGAGGTTTAGTGTTAGTGGTTGGGTTAGGTTTATTAGTTAGGTTTTGTGTTAGGTTTGGGTTAAAGATAGGGATAGGTTTAGGGTTAGGGTTAGTGTTGGATTTTATGGTTAGAGTTAGGGTTAGGGTTAGTATTACGGTTACAGGTACAGGTTAGGATTAATGTTAGGATTAGGGTTAGGGTTAGGGATATGCTAGGGTTAGGGTTCGTGTTAGGGTTAGGTATTACAGTCAGTGTTAGGTTTAATTTAAGGGGTAGGGTTAGGGTTAGTGTTAGGGAGCAATGTTAGGTTTAGTGTTATGGTTATGGTTATGGTCAGGTTTAGGGTTAGGATTCTGGTTAGGGTTAGGATTAGAAGTTATGGTTAAGCTTAGGGTTAGGGTTAGGTTCAGTGTTAGTTTTAGGTTTAGGTTTATGGTTAGGGTTAGGGTTAGGGTTTCAGTTAGTATTATGGTTAGGAATAGTGTTAAGTTTAGGGTTAGGTTTTAAGGTTAGGGTTAGGGTTAGGTTTAGGTTTAGGTTTTGGGTTAGAGTTAGTGTTAGATTTAGAAGTTGGTTTAGTGCTAGGGTTAGGGTTAGAGTTAGAGTTAGAGTTAGGGTTAGGGTTAGTGTTAGGGTTATTGTTAAGGTTAGAATTTAGGGTTAGGGTTAAGGTTAGAGTTAGGGTTAGGGTTAGGTTTAGTGTTTGGGTTAAAACTTAGGTTTAGGTTTAGGGTTAGGGTTAGTGTTAGGATTAGAGTTAGTGCTAGTGTTAGGGCTAGGGTTAGGTGTTAGGTGTTAGGGAGAGGGTGAGAGTTAGGCTTTGGGTTATGGTTGGGTTTAGTGTTATGATCAGGTTTAGGCTTAAGGATATGGTTAGGTTTAGGGTTATGTATAGGTTTAGAGTTATGGTTATGGTTAGTGTTAGTTTTAGGTGTACTGTTTAGGGTAAGATTAGGTTTACTGTTGGGTTTACGGTTAGTTTTAGGGTTAGGGTTAGGTTAAGAGTTAGGGTTATGTCGATGTTTAGGGTTAGGGTTAGGGTTAGAAGTTACGTTTAGGTTTAGTGTTAGCATTAAGATTAGGATTAGGGTTAGGGTTAGATGTTAGTTTTAGTTTTAGGGTTACAGTTAGGTTTAGTGTTGGGGTTCGAGGTTAGTTGTTAGGGAAACGGTTATGCTTAGGCTTCTGGTTACAGTTAGTTTTAGGGTTGCAATTAGGTTTAGGGTTAGGTTCAGGGTTACAGTTAGGGTTTGTTTTACTGTTAGGGTTAGGGCTAGGGTTAGGTGTTAAGTGTTAGAGATACAGTTAGCGTTAGGGTTAGGGTTAGGGTTAGGATTAGTGTTTGTTAATTTTAGGGTAAGGGATAGTATTTAGTTTAGGCTTAGGGTTAGGGTTAGGGATAGGGTTCGGGTTAGGCTTAGGGTTAAGGTTTAGGTTTAGGGTTAGGGTTATTGTTAGGGTTAGGGTTAGGTTGAGGTTTAGGTTTAGGTTTAGGCTTAGGTTTAGTGTTAGTGTTAGGGTTAGCTTTCAGGTCAGTTTTAGGGTTAGGGTTAGAGTTTAGCATTAAGTTTAGGCTTATGGTTAGTGTTAGGGTTAGGGAATAGGTTTAGGTTTAGATACTAGGGTTAGTGTTGTTTTAGGGTTAGTGTTAGTGTTAGGGTTAGTTTTACTATTAAAATTTAGTGTTAGGGTTTGGTATTACGGTCAGGGTTAGGGTTTGTTTTAGTTTTAGGGTTAGGGTTAAGGTTAGGGATTAAGGTTAGCTTTTGGGTTAGGGTTAATGTGAAGGTTAGGGTTAGGTTTTGGTTTAGGGTTAGGGTTAGAGTTTAGGGTTAGGGTTAGGGTTAGTGTTCGTGTTAGGGTTATGGTTAGGTTTAGCCTTAGAATTTATGGTTAGAATTACATTTAGTTTTATGACTAGGCTTAGGCTTATGGTAGGGTTAGGGTTAGGGTTAGGTATTACGGTCACTGTTAAAGTTAGTTTTAGGGTTAGAGTTAGGGTTACAGTTAGGATTAGGATTAGAAGTTAGGGTTAGGGGTAGGTTAGTGTTATGATTACTGGTAGGTTTAAGGTAAGTTTTAGGGTTAGGATTAGGTGTTAGGTGTTAGGGAGAGGGTTATGGTTAGGCTTCGGGTTATGGTTAGTGTTAACATTATGATTTGGTTTAGGATTAGGGTTAGGGTTAATGATAGGGTTAGCTTTACGGTTAGTTTCAGAGTTAGGTTTAGGGTTGGGTTAGTGGTTAGGTATTAGGGATAGGGTTAGGGTTAGGTTTAGTGTTATGGTTAGGTGTACGGTTAGATTTAGGGTTAGGGTTAGGGTTAGGGTTAGGGATAGGGTTAGGGTTACGGTTATTGTTTGAGTTAGGGTTAGGTTTAGGGTTAGGGTTAGGATTAGTGTTAGGGTTATGGTTAGAGGTTAGCATTAATTTTAGTGATAGAGTTAGGGTTAGGGTTATTTTTAGGGTTAGGCTTAGCATTAGTGTTAGGTATAGGGTTAGGTTTAGGTTTAAGGTTAGGTTCTGGGTTAGGGTTACGGTTAGTGTTTGGGTTACGGTTAGAATTAGTGTTAGGGTTAGGGTTAGGGATGGGTTTTGTGTGAGGTTTAGGGTTAGCGTTAGAGATAGAGTTAGGGTTAGGGTTATTTGATTAGGCTGAGTGTTAGGGTTAAGTTTAGCGTTTCTGTTAGGGTTAGGTTTATGGTTAGAGGTTAAGGTTATGGTTAGGGTTAGGGTTATGGTTATGTTTAAGGTTACATTTAGCATTAATTTTAGTGTTAGTTTTAGGTTAGGGTTAGAGTAAGTGTTAGGGGTTAGGGTCAGGGTTAGTGTTCGGGTTCGTGTTAGGATTACGGTTAGGGTTAGCATTACTGTTAGGCTTAAGGATAGGTTTTGGGTTAGGGTTAGGGTTAGACCTTTAGGGTTAAGGTTAGTATTAGGGTTAGGGTTAGAGTTTCGTGTTAGAGTTAGGTTTAGGGTTAGTGTTATGGTTAGGTTTAGGGTTAGGGTTTAGGGTTAGGATTAGGGTTAGTGTTAGGGTTTGGGTTACGGTTAGTGTGAGCTTTATGCTTAGGTTTAGGGATAGGGTTAGCGTTAGGGTTAGGGTTTGGATTAGAGGTTAGTGTTAGGGTTAGGTTTACAATTAGGTTTAGAAGATAGAGTTGCTGTTAGGATTAATGTTAGGTTTAGAGTTAATTTTATGGTTAGGTTTAGAGATTAGGGTTAGGGTTAGTGTTACATTAGGGTTAATGTTAGGGTTAGATGGTAATGGTTATGGTTAGTGTTAGGGTTAGGGTTAGCATTAGATTTAGGTTTGGGCTTAGAGTTTAGGGTTAGGGTTAGTGATATGGTTATCGTTATAGTTCGGGTTAGGGTTAGGGTTAGTGTTAGGGTTATGTTTAGGGATAGGGTAAGAGTTAAGCTTAGAGATTTTGGTTTGGTTTAAGGTTAAGGTTAGGGTTTGGTTTACAGGTTTGGGTTAGGAATAGTGTTAGGTTTTGGTTAGGTTTAGGTTTAAGTTCAGTGTTAGTTTTAAGATAATGGTTAGTGTTAGGGGTAGGGTTAGGGTAGGCTTAGTGTGAGGTTAAAGGATATAGTTAGGTTTAGTGTTAGGGTTAGGATTACGGTTAGGGTTTAGGTTTAGGGTTAGGATTAAGGTTAGGGTTGGGGGTTAGTGTTAGGGTTACATTTAGGTTCATGTTAGAGTTAGGGTTAGTGTTAGAGTATTAGGGTGAGGGATAGGGTTATAGTTATAGTTAATGTTAGGGTTAGGGCTAGGGTTATGCTTAGTGGTTAGGTTAATGTTAGGGTTAGAGTTATGACTAGGGTTAGTGTTAAGTTTATTGTTAGTGGTAGAGGTTAGGGTTTGGGTTATGGTTAGCATTGGGGCTAGGGTTTAGGGGTTAGGGTTACATTTATAGTTCATTTTCGAGTTAGGGTTATGGTTAGGAATAGCATTAAGGTTAGGTTTACAGCTAGGTTTAGGGTTATTGTTAGGGTTAGGGTTAGGGTTAGGGTTAGAGGGTTAGGGATAGGTTTAGTCTTAGGTTTAAGTTTAGGGTTAGTTTTAGGGTTTTGGTAAGTTTAGGATTAAGGTTAAGGTTAGAGGTTTGGTGTAGAGTTAGGATTAACCTTAGGGTTTTGGTTAGGGTTAGTGTTGGGTGTCAGGTTTAGGGTTAGTTTTAGGGTTAGGATTAAGGATACGGTTAGTGTTAGGGTTCTGTTTAGGTTTAGGTTTAGGGTTAGGGTTAGGGATAGTGTTCATTTAAGTGGTTAGCATTAGGGTTATTGTTAGCTTTACAGTTAGGGTTAGAGTTTAGAGTTAGGGTTAGAGTTATGATTAGGGTAGGACTTATGGTTAGTTGTTAGGGTTAGGTTTAGGGGTTAGGGTTATTGTTAGGCTTAGGTTTAGTGTTAGGTTTAAGGTAATGGTTAGGGTTTGGGTTAGGATTAAATTTAGGGTTAGGTTTATGGTTAGGGTCAGGATTAGGGGTCAGGATTAAGGGTTAGGGTTATGGTTAGGGTTAGTCTTAGCGTTAGTGTTATGCTTAGGTTTATGGTTATGGTGAGTGTTACGGTTAGTTTTAGCGTTAGAGTTAGTGTTAGGAATTTCGGTTAGGGTTAGGGTTAGGTTTAGAGTTATGGTTAGGTTTACGGTTACAGTTAGGCGTTAGGGTTCGGGTTAGGATTAGGGTTAGTGTTAGTGTTAGGATTAGGTGTTAGTGTTAGGGTTAAGGTTAGGTTTAGGGTTAGAGATAGGGTTATGGTTAGTGTTAGAGGGTTAGGGTTATGGTTAGGGTTAGGGTTACCGTTAGGTTTAGGGTTCCCGTTAGTGTAAGGGTTAAGGTTAGAGTTAGGGTTAGACTTAGGGTTAGGGATTTGGTTTAGGGTTAAGTTTAGTGTTAGGGATAGGTTTAGTGGTTTGAGTTAGTGATATTGTTAGTGTTAGGTTTATTCGTAGGGTTAGGGTTCCGGATTATTGTTAGGGTTAGGTTTAGAGTTAGGGATAGAGTTAGTGTTAAGTTTAGGTTTAAGGATTAGGATTAGAGTGAAGGTTATTATTAGGCTTACGGTTAGCGTTAGGCTTAGGGTTAGCTTTAGGCTTAGTAGTAGCATTAGAGATAGGGGTAGGTTTATGTTTAGGGTTAGGGTTTGTTTTAGGGTTATGGTTAGGATTTAGCTTTAGTGTTAGGATTAGGATTAGTGTTCGCGTTAGGAATGGGGGTTAGTGTTATAGTTAGGGTTAGCATTAGAGATAGAGTTAAGGTTTGGGTTTGTGGATTAGGGTGAGTGTTAGGATTACGGTTAGGGTTAGGTTTACGGTTAGGTTTATGTTTATAAGTTAGGGTTTTGGTTATGGTTAAGGTTAGGGTTCATTTTAGGGTTACGGTTAGGCTTAGCTTGACCATTAGGTTTAAGTTAGGGTTAGGGTTTGGGTTAGGGTTAGCAGGTTAGGGTTACTGTTAGGGTTAGGGTTAGGTTTAGGCGCTGCGTTAGTGTTACGGTTATGGTAGGGCTAGTGTTAGAGTTTCGGGTTAGAGTTAGGGTTAGGCTTGGGCTTATGGTTCATGTTATGACTAGGGATTAGTTTTAAGGTTAGTGTTAGTATTAGGATTAGTGTTACGGTTAGTGTTAAGGTTATGCTTAGGTTTTGGGTTAGATGTGAAGGTTAGGGTTAGGGATAGCGTTACCATTAGGGTTAGAGGTTAGAGTTAGAGTTAGGTTTAGGATTAGGTTTAGATCTTATTTTTAGGTGTTAGGGTTAGAGTTAGGGTTAGGGTTAAGATTAGCTTTAGAGTTAGGGTTAAGGTTAGAGTTAGGTTTAGGGTTAGTGTTATTGTTAGGGATTGGGACCAGGTTTATGGTAAGGATTAGGTTTAGAGTTAGTGTTAGAGTTAGTTTTAGGGATAGGGAGTAGGGTTACGTTAAGTGTTAGGGTTAAGTTTAGGGTTTCCATTTGGGTTAGAAGGTAGGGTTAGGATTAGGGGTAGGGTTAGGTTTTCAGTTAGGGTTAGAGGTTAGGGTTAGTGTTAGGGTTAGGGCTTAAAGTTAGGTGTCTGAGTTGGTATTAGGTTTATGGTTAAGGTTAGGATTAGGGTTAGATTTAGAGTTAGTGTTTCTGTTAGGGTTAAGGCTGAGTTAGGGGTTTAAGGTCAGGGTTATTTTTAGAGTCAGGGTTAGAGTTTCAGGCTAGAGTTAGTGTTATGGTTAGCATCATGGTTAGGTTTATGTTTAGGGTTTAGGGTTAGGGTTAGGTTTGTGTTAAGGTTAGGTTTAGGGTTATGGTTAGGTTTAGGGGTAGGCTTAGGTTTCGGATTACACATTTGGGTTAGGGATAGTGTTACGATTAGGCTTAGACTGTAGGGTTGGTCTTAGGGTTAAGGTTAGGTTTAGAGTTAAGGTTACGGTTAGAGATTAGGGTTAGGTTTAGTGTTACTTTAAGGCTAGGGTTCGTGTTAGGGTTCGAGTTTTAGGGTTAGGGTCAGCGTTATGGTTAGGGTTAGCGTTAAGTTTAGGGTTAGGGTTAGAGTTTAGTGTTAGTGTTAGTGATAAAGTTATCATTAGAGTTAGGGTTTAGGGTAAGGTTTAGGGTTAGTGTTAGGTTTAATGTTAGGATTAGGGTTATGCTTAGGGTTAGGGTTAGTGTTAGGGTTTGGGTTAGATGTTAGGGTTATGGTTAGGGTTACGTTTAGGGTTAGAGGTTAAGGTTGGGGTTAGGTTTAGTGTTTGGGTTACGTTTAGGTTTAGAATTAAGGTTACGGTTAGGGTTAGAGATTTGGGTTAGGTTTAGGATAAAGTTTAGGGTCATGGTTAGGTTTAGGGTTAGTTTAAGGGGTCTGGTTAGGTTTAGTGTTTTGGTTAGTGTTAGGTTATGGTTAGGGTTAAGATTAGGGTTATGGTTAGTGTTTAGCGTTAGGTTTAGGGTTAGAGATTTGGGTTGGTTTAGGGTTAAGTTTAGGCTTAGAGGTTAGGGTTAGGGTTAGGGTTAGGGTTAAAGCTTAGATTTAGGGTTAAGGTTAGGGTTAGTGTTAGGGTTAGATGTTGGTTTAGTGTTAGGGCTAGTTTTATGGTAAGTTTTATGGTTAGGTTTATGGTTAGTTTTAGGGTTGAGGTGTTAGGGTTAGTTTTAGGCTTAGGGTTAGGGTTAGGTTTACGGTTAGGGTTAGGGATAGTGTTAGGGTTAGGGTTAGGGTTAATTTTGGGTTAGTGTTAGGGTTTTTGTTAGGGTTAGGGTTATGGTTAGAGTTTAGCATTAGATTTAGTGATAGAGTTTGGCGTTAGGTTTAAGGTTAGTGTTAGACTTAGAGGTTATGGTTAGAGTTAAGGTTAGGGTTAGGTTTAAAGCTTAGGTTTAGGTTTAGGGTTAGGGTTAGCATTAGGGTTAGGGTTATGTTTAGGGTTAAGTTTAGGGTTATGGATTTGGTTTAAGATTAAGGTTAGGGTTAGTGATAAGGTTAGGGGTTGGGGTTAGTGATAGTATTAGGCTTAGTTTTATGGATAGGGTTAGGGTTAGGGATTAGGATTAGGTTTATAGTTAGGCATAGAGTTAGTGCTAGGTTTAGGGTTAAGGATTAGGTTTAGGGTTAGGGTTATTTTTACAGTTATGTTTAGGGTTAGGCTTAGGGTTAGTGTTAGGTATAGGCTTAGGTTTAAGTTTAGGGTTAGGTTCTGGGTTAGGGTTATGGTTAGGGTTTAGGGTTAGAGTTAGAATTACTGTTAGTGTTAGTGTTAGGGATGGGGGTTAGTGTTAGGTTTAGGGTTAGCATTAGAGATAGTGTTAGGGTTAGGTTTATTAGATTAGGCTGAGGGTTATGGTTATGGTTAGGGTTATGGTTAGGGTTAGGTTTATGGTTAGAGGTTAGGGTTATGTTTAGTGTTAGAGTTATAGTTAGGGTTAAGGTTACATTTAGCATTAAATTTAGTGTTAGGTTTAGGTTTAGGGTTAGAGTCAGGGTTAGGGTTTAGGGTGAGTGTTAGTGTTCGGGTTCGTGTTAGGATTACGGTTAGGGGTAGCATTATTGTTAGGATTAAGGATAGGTTTTGGTTTAGTGTTAGGGTTAGATGTTTGGGGTTAAGGTTAGGGCTAGGGTTAGGGTTAGAGTTTCGTGTTAGAGTTAGGGTTAGGATTAATGTTATGGTTAGGTTTAGGGTTAGGGTTAATGTTAGGTTTTGGGTTATGGTTAGTGTTAGCATTATGCTTAGGTTTAGGGATAGGGTTAGGGTTTGGATTAGAGGTTAGTGTTAATGTTAGGGTTAGGGTTACGATTATGTTTAGAGAATAGAGTTGGTGTTAGTGCTAATGTTAGGTTTAGAGTTAATTTTACTGTTAGGGTTAGAGATTTTGTTAGGGTTAGCGTTACATTAGGGTTAATGTTTGGGTTAGAGGGTAATGGTTATGGTTAGTGTTAGGGTTAGGGTTAGCGTTAGGTTTAGGTTTTGGTTTAGAGTTTAGGGTTAGGGTTAGTGATATGGTTATCATTATAGTTAGGGTTAGGGTTAGGGTCAGAGTTAGAGTTAGTGTTAGGGTTATGTTTAGGGTTAGGGTTAGAGTTAAGGTTAGAGATTATTGTTTGGGTTAAGGTTAGGGTTTGGTTTACAGTTTTGGGTAGGAATAGTGTTAGGTTTACGTTAGGGTTAGGTTTAGGTTTAGTGTTAGATTTAAGGTAATGGTTAGTGTTAGGGATAGGGTTAGGGTTAGGCTTAGGGTTAGGTTTAAGGATATGGTTAGGTTTAGTGTTAGGGTTAAGATTATGGTTATGCGTTAGGCTTAGGGTTAGGATTAAGGTTATGGTTAGGGTTAGGGTTAGGGATTAGTGTTAGGGTTAGATTTAGGTTCATGTTAGAGTTAGGGTTAGTGTTAGAGTATTAAGGTGAGTGATAGGGTTAGGGTTACGGTTAAGGTTAGGGTTAGGGGTAGGGTTATGCTTAGTGGTTAGGGTTAGTGTTAGGGTTAGAGTGATGATTAGGGTTAGGGTTAAGTTTATTGTTAGGGTTAGAGGTTAGGGTTTGGGTTATGGTTAGCGTTGTGTCTAGGTGTTAAGGGTTAGAGTTAGGTTTATAGTTCGTGTTCTTGTTAGGGTTATGGTTAGGGTTACCATTAAGGTTAGGTTTACAGCTAGGTTTAGGGTTAGTGTTAGGGTTAGTGTTAGAGGGTTAGGGAAAGGTTTAGGCTTAGGTTTAAGTTTAGGGTTAGTTTTAGGGTTTTGGTAGGTTTAGGGTTAATTTTAGGGTTAGAGGTTCGGTTTACAGTTAGGGTCTGCCTTAGGGTTTTGGTTAGTGTTAGTGTTGGGGGTCAGGTTTAGGGTTAGTGTTAGGGTCAGGATTAAGGTTACGGTTAGTTCTAGCGTTGTGGTTAGGTTTAGTGTTAGGGTTAGGTTCAGGGATAGTGTTCATTTAAGAGCTTAGCATTAGGGTTATTGTTAGCTTTATGGTTAGTGTTAGAGTTTAGAGTTAGGGTTAGGTTTAGGATTAGGGTAGGAGCTTATGGTTAGTTGTTAGGGTTAGGGGTTAGGGTTCTTGTTAGGTTTAGGTTTAGTGTTAGGTTTAAGGTAATGGTTAGGGTTTGGGTTAGGATTAAGTTAAGGTTAGGTTTATGGTTAGGGTTAGGATTAGGGGTCAGGATTATGGGTTAGGGTTATGTTTAGGGTTAGCCTTAAGGTTAGTGTTACGGTTGGGTTTATGGTTATGGTGAGGGTTACAGTTAGGGTTAGCGTTAGAGTTAGTGTTAGGAATTCCGGTTAGGGTTAGTGTTAGGTTTAGAGTTGTGGTTGGGTTTATGGTTACAGTTAGGGGTTAGGGTTTGTGTTATGTTTAGGGTTAATGTTAGTGTTAGTGTTAGGGGTTAGTGTTAGGGTTAAGGTTAGGTTTAAGAATAGAGTTAGATTTAGGGTTAGGGTTAGTGTTAGAGGGTTAGGGTTATGGTTGGGTTAGGGTTATGGTTTGGGTTAGGGTTACCGTTAAGTTTAGGGTTCCCATTAGGGTTATGGTTAAGGTTAAAGTTAGGGTTAGAGTTAAGGTTAGGGATTTGGTTTAGGGTTAAGTTTAGTGTTAGGGATAGGTTTAGGGGTTTGGGTTAGAGATATTGTTAGTGTTAGGTTTATGGGTAGGGTTAGGGTTCCAGATTAAGGTTAGGGTTAGGTTTAGAGTTGGGGATAGAGTTAATGTTATGTTTACGTTTAAGGATTAGGTTTAGTGTGAAGGTTATTATTATTCTTAGGGTTAGCATTAGGCTTAGGGTTAGAGTTAGAGATAGGTTTAGGTTATGTCTAGGGTTAGGGTTTGTTTTAGAGTTACGGTTAGTGTTTAGGGTTAGTGTTAGTATTAGGGTTAGTGTTCGGGTTAGGGATGGGGTTTATTGTTAGATTTACGGTTAGCATTAGAGATAGAGTTATGTTTAGATTTAGTGGATTATGTTGAGTGTTAGGGTTACTGTTAGGGTTTGGTTTAGGGTTAGGTTTATGGTTAGAGGTTATGGTTATTTTTATGCTTAGTGTTAGGGTTCCTGTTAGGGTTACAGTTAGGGTTAGCATGACCATTAGGGTTAAGGTTAGGGTTAGGGCTTGGATTAGGGTTAGAGGGTTAGCGTTAGGGTTAGGGTTAGGTTTAGGCTTTGCGTTAGTGTTACGGTTATGGTAGGGCTAGGGTTAGAGGATAAGGTTAGAGTTAGTGTTAGGCTTGGGCTTATTTTTAGCGTTATGATTAAGGGTTAGTTTTAGGGTTAGTGTTAGTGTTAGGATTAGTGTTACGGTTAGTGTTAAGTTTATGCTTAGGTTTAGTGTTAGTGGTCGAGTTAGGGATAGTTTTCTGGTTAGAGGTGAGTGTTAGAGTTAGGGTTAGCATTATGGTTAGGGTTAAAGGTTAGAGTTAGAGTTAGGTTTAGGATTAGTTTTAGATCTTATGGTTAGGTGTTAGGGTTAGAGTTAGAGTTAGGGATTAGGGTTAGAGTTAGAGTTACGTTTAGGGTTAGGGTTAGTGTTAGGGTAAGGGTAATGGTTTGGGTTATGTTTAGGTGTTAGGGTTAGCATTAGCTTTAGAGTTAGGGTTAAGGTTAGAGTTAGGTTTAGGATTAGTGTTAGGTAAATGGATAAGGATCAGGGTTACAGTAAGGGTTAGGGTTAGGGTTAGTGTTAGGTTTATGGATAGGGATTAGTGTTATGGTAAGTGTTAGGGTTACGTTTAGGGATTCTGTTTGGGTTAGATGGTAGGGTTAGGATTAGCGGTAGGGTTAGGTTTACGGTTAGGGTTAGAGGTTAGGGTTAGTGTTAGGGTTAGGGCCTATAGTTAGGTGTCAGAGTTGGGGTTAGATTTGTGGTTAAGGTTAGGATTAGGTTTAGCGTTAGATTTAGTGTTAGGGTTAGAGTTAGGTCAGGGTTAGAGGTTTAATGTCAGGGTTATAGTTAAGGTTAGCATTAGAGTTTCAGATTAGAGTTGGTGTTATGGTTAGGTTTATGTTTAGGTTTTAGGGTTAGGGTTAGGGTTTGTCTTAAGGTTAGTGTTAGGGTTATTGTTAGGTTTAGGGTTTGTGTTAAGGTTCGAATTAGACATTAGGGTTAGGGTTAGGGTTATGATTAGGCTTAGAGGGTAGTGTTGGTCTTAGGGTTAAGGTTAGGTTTAGAGTTAAATTTACTGTTAGAGATTAGTGTTAGTGTTAGTGTTACTTTAAGGTTGGCTTAAGGTTAGGGTTAGGGTTAGGGTTAGCATTAAGTTTAGGTTTAGGGTTAGAGGTTAGTGTTACGTTTAGGGTTAGTGATAGGGTCATCATTAGAGTTAGGGTTTAGTGTGTTAGGGTTAGTGTTAGGTTTAATGTTAAGGTTAGGGTTATGTTTAGGTTTAGGGCTAGGGTTAGGGTTAGGGTTAATGTTAGGGTTAGCATTATGTTTAGTGTTAGGGTTTGAGTTGGGCTTAGAGATTTTGGTTTGGGTTAATGTTAGGGTTAGTGTTGGGGTTAGGCTTTGGGGTTAGTAAGAGTGTTAGGGTTTGGTTAAGGTTAGGGTTAGGGGTTAGGTATAGTGTTAGTGTTTGGATTCTTGTTAGGGTAAGGGTTAGTGTTAGGGTTAGGGCTAGGGTTAGGTTTAGAGGGGTAGGGTTAGCGTTAGGGTTATGTTTCATGTTAGTGTTAGGGTTAGGGTTAGGGTTAGTTTAAAGGGCATGGTTCTGTTTACGGTTAGGCTTAGTGTTAGTCTTAAGGTTATGTTTAGAGGTTAGCGTTAGGTTTAGGGTTAGAGTTTGGGGTTGAGTTAGGGTTAGGGTTAGGCTTAAATGTTAGGGTTAGGGTTAGGGTTCGGATTTGGGTTAGAGATAAAGCTTAGGTTTCGTATTAGAGTTAGGGTTAGTGTTAGGGTTAGAAGTTGGTTTAGTGTTAGGGCTAGTTTTAGGGTAAGTTTTAGAGTTAGCTTTACGGTTAGGGTTAGGGTTACAGTTAGGTTTAGGGTTAGGGTTAGGCTTAATTTAGGGTTAGTGTTAGGGTTAGTTTTAGCCTTAGGGTTAGGGTTAGGGTTTAGCGTTAGTTTCAGTGAGAGATTTTGGTGTTAGGGTTAGGGTTAGGATTAGGGAAGGAGCTTGTGTTTAGTTGTTAAGGTTAGGGTTAGGGCTTAGGTTTAGGGGTTAGGGTTATTGTTAGGCTTAGGCTTAGTGTTCGGTTTATGGTAACGGTTAGTGTTTGGTTTAGGATTAAGTTTAGGGTTAGGGTTATGGTTAGGGTTAGGGTTAGGAGTAGGTTTTAGTGTTATGGGTTATGGTTATGATTAGGGTTAGCCTTAGGATTAGTGTTACTGTTAGGTTTATGGTTATGGTGACGGTTATGGTTAGGGTTAGTGTTAGAGTTAGTGTTCGGAATTTCGGTTAGGGGTAGGGTTAGGTTTAGTGTTAGGGATAGGGGTTAGTGTTAGGGTTAAGGTTAGGTTTAGGGTTAGAGTCAGGGTTAGGGTTACTGTTAGAGGGTTATGGTTATGGTTAGGGTTAGGATTACACTTAGCTTTAGGGTTACCGTTAGGGTTAGGGTTAAGGTTAGGGTTAGGGTTAGAGTTAGGGTTAGGGATTTGCTTTAGGGTTAAGTTTAGGGTTAGGGATAGGTTTAGGGTTTTGGATTAGTGATATTGTTAGTGTTAGGTTTATGGGTAGGGTTAGATTTTGGGATTAGGGTTAGGGTTATGGTTAGAGTTAGGGATAGAGTTAGTGTTAATTTTAGGTTTAAGGATTAGGTTTAGGGTGAAGGTTATTATTAGGCTTAAGTTTAGGGTTAACCTTAGGTTTAGCTTTAAGGATAGGGTTAGGTTTATGTTTAGGGTTAGGGTTTGTTTTAGGGTCAGAGTTAGGATTTAGGTTTAGTGTTAGAATTAGGGTTAGTGTTCAGTTTAGGGATGGGGGTTAGTGTTAGTGTTAGGGTTAGCGTTATAGATAGAGTTAGGGTTAGGGTTAGTGGATTAGGGTGAGGGTTAGCATTACGGTTAGGGTTAGGTTTAGGGTTAGGTTTATGTTTAGAGTTTAGGGTTATGGTTATGGTTAGGGTTAGTGTTCGTGTTAGGGTTACGTAGGGTTAGCATGACAATTAAGGTTACGGTTAGGGTTCAGGTTTGGGTTAGGATTAGAGGGTTAGGGTTAGGGTTAGGGTTAGGTTTAGGCTTTGCGTTAGTGTTACGGTTATGCTAGGCTAGGGTTAGAGGTTCAGGTTAGAGTTAGGGTTAGGCTTGGGCTTATGGTTAGCATTATGATTAGGGGTTAGGTTTAGGGTTAGTGTTAGTGTTAGGATTAGTGTTACGGTTAGTGTTAAGGTTAAGCTTAGGTTTAGGGTTTAGTGGTAGACTTAGGGATAGGTTTTGGGTTAGAGGTGAGGGTTAGGGTAGGGGTTAGCATTACTGTTATTGTTAGAGGTTAGAGTTAGAGTTAGGTTTAGGATTAGGTTTAGATCTCATGGTTAGGTGTTAGGGTTAGAGTTCGGGTTTAGGGTTAGGGTTAGGGTTATGGTTAGGGTTAGGTTTAGTGTTAGCATAAGGGTAAGGTTTTGGGTTAGGTTTAGGTGTTAGGGTTAGTGTTAGGGTTAGAGTTAGTATTAAGGTTAGAGTTAGTTTTAGGATTAGTGTTAGGGTAACAGATAAGGATCAGGGTTACGGTAAGGGTTAGGGTTAGGGTTAGTGTTAGGTTTAAGGATAGGTATTAGGGTTAGGGTATGTGTTAGGGTTCAGTTTAGGGATTCCATTTGTGTTAGATGGTAGGGTTAGTGTTAGGGGTAGGGTTAGGTTTCGGTTAGGGTTCGAGGTTATGGTAAGTGTTAGGGTTAGTGTTTAGGTTAGGGCTTAAAGTTAGGTGTCAGCGTTGGGGTTAGGTTTATGGTTAAGATTAGGTTTAGGGTTAGGGTTAAGGTTAGGTTTAGGGTTAGGGTTAGGATTACGGTTACGGTTAGGGTTAGGGTTAGGGTTATGGTTAGGGTTAGGGTTAGGGTTAGGGTTGGGGCTGGGTTAGAGGTTTAATGTCAGGGTTATGGTTTGTGTTAGGGTTAGAGTTTCAGGATAGAGTTAGTGTTTGGTTAGGTTTAGGTTTATTGTTTAGGGTTGGTGTTAGGGTTTGTGTTAAGGTTAGTGTGAGGGTTATGGTTAGGTTTAGGTTTAGGCTTAGGTTTCTGATTACACATTAGGGTTAGCGTTAGTGTTACGAATAGGCTTAGAGGGTAGCGTTGGTCTTAGGGTTAAGGTTAGGTTTACAGTTAAGGTTACGGTAAGAGATTAGGGTTAGGGTTAGTTTTACTTTAAGGTTAGGGTTAGGGTATGGTTAGAGGGTTAGGCTTAGTGTTAGCGTTAGTGTTAGGGTTAGTGTTAAGTTTAGGTTTAGGTTTAGAGGTTAGTGTTAGGGTTAGGGTTACAGATTTGGTTTAGGGTTAAGTTTAGGGTTAGGGATAGGGTTAGGTGTTGGGGTTAGGTATAGTGTTAGGGTTAGTTTTATGGGTAGGTTTAGGGTTAGGGATTAGGGTTAGGTTTAGGTTTATAGTTAGGGATAGAGTTAGTGTTAGCTTTAGGATTAGGGATTAGGGTTAGTGTTAGGGTTATTTTTAGGGTTAGGTTTAGGGTTAGGCTTCGGGTTAGTGTTAGGTTTAGGTTTAGGGTTAGGTTCTGGGTTAGGGTTATGTTTAGGGTTGAGGGTTAGGGTTAGAATTAGTGTTAGGGTTAGGGTTAGGGATGGGGGTTAGTGTTAAGTTTAGGGTTAGCATCAGAGATAGTGTTAGGGTTAGGGTTAGTGTTTTTGGATTAGGCTGAGGGTTACGGTTATGGTGAGGGTTACGGTTAGGGTTAGGTTTATGTTTAGAGGTTAGGGTTATGGTTAGGGTTAGGGTTATGGTTAGGGTTAAGGTTACATTTAGCATTAATTTCAGTGTTAGTTTTAGGTTTAGGGTTAGAGTAAGTGTTAGAGGTTAGGTTGAGGGTTAGTTTTCGGGTTTGTGTTAGGGTTACCGTTAGGGTTAGCATTACTGTTAGGTTTAAGGATAGGGTTTGGTTTAGGGTTAGGGTTAGACGTTTAGGGTTAAGGTTAGGGTTAGGGTTAGGGTTAGAGGTTCATGTTAGAGTTAGGGTTAGGATTAATGTTTTGGTTAGGTTTAGCATTAGAGTTTAGGGTTAGGGTTTGGGTTAGTGTTAGGGTTTGAGTTACGGTTAGTGTTAGCATTATGCTTAGGTTTAGGGATAGGGTTAGGTTTAGGGTTAGGGTTCGGATTAGAGGTTAGTGTTAGGGTTAGGATTACGATTAGCTTTAGAGGTTAGAATTTGTGTTAGGGATAATGTTAGGTTTAGAGTTAATTTTACGGTTAGGGTTAGAGATTAGGGTTAGGGTTAGGGTTAGTGTTTTTGGATTAGGCTGAGGGTTACGGTTATGGTGAGGGTTACGGTTAGGGTTAGGTTTATGTTTAGAGGTTAGTGTTATGGTTAGGGTTAGGGTTATGGTTAGGGTTAAGGTTACATTTAGCATTAATTTCAGTGTTAGTTTTAGGTTTAGGGTTAGAATAAGTGTTAGAGGTTAGGTTGAGGGTTAGTTTTCGGGTTTGTGTTAGGGTTACCGTTAGGGTTAGCATTACTGTTAGGTTTAAGGATAGGGTTTGGTTTAGGGTTAGGGTTAGACGTTTAGGGTTAAGGTTAGGGTTAGGGTTAGGGTTAGGGTTAGAGTTTCATGTTAGAGTTAGGGTTAGGATTAATGTTTTGGTTAGGTTTAGCATTAGAGTTTAGGGTTAGGGTTTGGGTTAGTGTTAGGGTTTGAGTTACGGTTAGTGTTAGCGTTATGCTTAGGTTTAGGGATAGGGTTAGGTTTAGGGTTAGGGTTCGGATTAGAGGTTAGTGTTAGGGTTAGGATTACGATTAGCTTTAGAGGTTAGAATTTGTGTTAGGGATAATGTTAGGTTTAGAGTTAATTTTACGGTTAGGGTTAGAGATTAGGGTTAGGGTTAGGGTTAGTGTTTTTGGATTAGGCTGTGGGTTACGGTTATGGTGAGGGTTACGGTTAGGGTTAGGTTTATGTTTAGAGGTTAGGATTATGGTTAGGGTTAGGGTTATGGTTAGGGTTAAGGTTACATTTAGCATTAATTTCAGTGTTAGTTTTAGGTTTAGGGTTAGAATAAGTGTTAGAGGTTAGGTTGAGGGTTAGTTTTCGGGTTTGTGTTAGGGTTACCGTTAGGGTTAGCATTACTGTTAGGTTTAAGGATAGGGTTTGGTTTACGGTTAGGGTTAGATGTTTAGGGTTAAGGTTAGGGTTAGGGTTAGGGTTAGGGTTAGGGTTAGGGTTAGACTACAATCAGCTGTGTTCAATGATCCAAAAACATTAATGTAGTCAGCTATTTAGCACTCCTAAACACACTTGCTGTTATATCCATTAGAGCTATATTTTCCCTCTCTTTTTTACAACAAAATTTACACATTTTGGATTTTATTACTCCTTAGTTCTTATTACTTTTTTTGGCGGGGAGAATAAAGTCAAATATGGCAAAACAAAGCTGTCAGTCAAAACCAAGGATAGACATAGCACATGATGTAGAACAGAGTACAAGGTTATCAACAATGGTTATCAAGGTTGTCTCTTGTTTCCTTAAAAAGAATTGTCTATCTCATTAGATATTATAAAGTTGGACAAAACAGTAGAGAACAAGACCAATAAAACTTAGGCATTGTAAACATTACAGGACTTCCAAAGGAGACAATAGTCAAACCAGAATGGGCATCTTAGTGAATCTTATTGCCTTCAAAGTAGTTGCCTATACCCTCAAACTTGATACTATCATACAGAATGGAACAGAGTCTAATCAGTCAAAACAAGATCGTGGGAATATTACAGGACTTCAAAACAAGTTATTAGGAAATCAAAAAGAGTTACTATTGTATATCCTAATTTTTAAAATTTTTCCCCTTAATTAAAACAAACATAAGAAATAACTAAATACTTTTTTTAAAGAATAAGGGAGAGATTGAGATAAAACAAGATATAACAATATAACAATAGAGGTCAAAGCATGACTGTTTCAGCAACCTAGTGTTTCACCACCAAATAACCGACTTAATAGTAGTTACCGTAGTGTCTGTCTTTTTCCTTGAAATATTTGGATAAAACTTCATATACTATAGCTTCAAATATTTCCATATCAAGAAGCCCAGAATAAAGCCTTTCTAATTAATAAGTGAAAACTTTATAAGGCTTCAAGGCCACATAATGGGGAATCATGATTACCACATATTTTTATATATTTGAATCATTACTTACATTAGGGAAACTATTTGGTATTCACACATGCGAGATTGATTTATTTCACTTATGAATATGGTCTCAAGCTGCGCCCATTTATTGATAAATATCTCAATGTGATCCTTCTTTATAGCTGAATAATACTCCATTGTATAGAAATACCACAACCTTTTTATCCATTCCTCAGTTGATGGACACTTGGGTTGTTTCCAAGATCTGGCGATTACAAATTGTGCTGCTATAAACATAGGTGCACATATATCACTGTGGTATGATGCTTTCAGTTCTTCTGGGAATATGCCTAGAAGTGGAATAGCTGGAATAAATGGGATTTCCAATCCCAACTTTTTGAGAAACCTCCAGACAGACCTCCACAAAGGCTGTACCGGTCTACACTCCCACCAACAGTGCAGGAGAGTTCCTTTTTCCCCACAGCCTCTCCAGCATTTGTTGTTGATTTTCTTGATCCTGGCCATTCTTTCAGGAGTGAGATGGTATCTCAGTGTGGTTTTAATTTGCATTTCTCTAATGAACAATGATGCTGAGCATTTTTTCATGTATTTATTTGCCATTTGCATTTCTTCATCTGAGAATTGCGTATTCATCTCAGATGCCCATTTTTGGATTGGATCTTTGAATTTTAGAGGTCTGAGTTTTTTTAATTCTTTATATGTTTTAGACAAGAGGCCCTTGTCTGAGAGAGAGTTCACTAAAATCTTTTCCCAGTTTGTGGGTTTTCTTTTCACTATGCTGGAGATTTCTTTTGACATGCAGAAACTTTTTAATAAGCAGTGGTCTCAGTTATTGATTCTGGGAAGTATTTCCTGTGTGGTTTGAGTCCTGTTCAAGAATTCTCTACTTACTCCTATGTCTCCAAGGTTTCTACCCAATTTGTCTTCCAATAGATTTAGTGTTTCTGTTTTAATATTCAGATCTTTGACCCATTTAGATTTCAATTTAGTACATGGTGATAAACATGGGTCTAGCTTTAGTTTTCGGCAAATGGAGAGCCAGTTTTTCCAGCACCATTTATTAAGGAGACTGTCGTTCTTCCAGTGAACCTGCTTGGCTCCTTTATCAAAGATAAGGTGGTTGAGTGTGTTTGTAGTTGTGGTTGTATCTTCTAATCTATTCCATTGATCTTCAGCTCTGTTTTGATTCCAATACCATGTTGATTTTACTACAGTTGCTTTGTAGTATAACTTCAAGTCAGGGATTGTGATGCCTCCTGCTTTGTCTTTGCTGCTTAGAATTGCCTTTGCGATTCTAGGTCTCTTCTGGTTCCAGATGAAATTTAGGAGTGATTTCTCTAGATCTATAAGGTATGTAAATAGTATTTCTATTGGGATTGCATTGAATCTGTATAACAGTTTTGGGAGAATGGCCATCTTCACAATGTTGGTTCTTCCTATCCATGAGCAAGGGATGTCTTTCCATTTCGGGTGATCATCTTCAATTTCCTTTTTCAGTGTATTATAATTTTCACTGTATAAGTCTTTCACTTCTTTCGTAAGAGTAATTCCTAAATATTTCATTTTTTTGCTTGCTAATGTGAATAGTCCAGTTTCTCTTATTTCCCTCTCTGTGATTTTGTTGTTCGTGTATAGGAATGCTATTGATTTCTGAGTATTGATTTTGTATCCAGCCACGTTACTGAATTTATTTATTGTATCTAAGAGTCTTTCAATGGACTTTAGTGGGTCTTCTATGTAGAGTATAATGTCATCTGCAAACAATGATAATCTTCTTCTTTTCCTATCTTTACCGCTTTTATTTCTCTTTCTTGCCTAATTGCTCTGGCTAGTACTTCCAGTACTATATTAAATAGGAGTGGTGATAAAGGACATCCTTGTCTTGTGCCCGATTTTAAAGTAAAGGCTTTCAATTTTTGGCCATTTAGTATGATGCTGGCTTTGGTTTGTCATAAATGGCCTTTATTATATTGAGGTAAAGACAATCTATTCCAATTTTCTGTAAAGTTCTTATCATGAATAAATGCTGGACCTTATCAAAGGCTTTTTCTGCATCTATAGAAATGAACATGTGATTCTTATTTTTGGCTTTATTGATATGGTGGATACATTTATTGATTTGCGTATGTTGAACCATCCTTGCATTCCTGGCATGAATCCCACTTGGTCATGGTGTATAATCTTCTTGATGATTTGCTGGATCCTATTTGCCAATATTTTATTGAGGATTTTTGCATCTGTGTTCATTAGGGAAATTGGTCTCTAGTTCTCTTTTTTTGTTGGTTCTTTCTCAGGTTTTGTACTAGAGTAATATTTGCTTCCAGGAATGACTTAGGAAGCATTGCTTCCCTTTCAATTTCATTGAATAGTTTGAGGAGTGCCGGCATTAGGTCTTCTTTGTATTTCTTGTAGAATTCTGCAGTGAATCCATCTGGGCCTGGGCACTTCTTGGTGGATAAGGACTTAATTACATTTTCAATTTCATTAACAGAGATTGGGTTATTCAACAGTTTTACATCCTCTTGATCTAGCTTTGGTACTTCATATGCTTCTAAGAATATGTCTATTTCTTCTGTGTTATCAAACTTTTGAGAGTAGAGGTTTTCGAAATAGGTGTTGATGATCTTCTGTATTTCTACTGGGTCTGTAGTGATTTCAACTTTTTCATTTCTTATTGCATGAAATTGAGCTTTTTCTTCCCTTTTTTAAATAAGGTTGGCCAGGGGCTTATCAATTTTATTTATTCTTTCAAAGAATCAACTCTTTGATTCGTTGATTCTTTGGATTGTTTTTTTAGTCTCTATTGCATTGGTTTCTGCTCTGATTTTTATAATTTCCTCTCTTCTTTTGGCTTTGGGCTTGACTTGCTCTTCTTTTTCTAGCTGTTGAGGTGTAGCATCAAGTTATTTATTTGTATTCATTCTGTTTTCCTGATGTGGGAAATCAGTGCAATAAATTTTCCTCTCAGGACAGCTTTCATTGCATCCCACAGATTCTGGTAAGTTGTATCTGCATTTTCATTTTCTTTTAGGTATTGTTTAATTTCTTCTTTAATTTCTTCTGTGACACACTGATTACTCGAGTGTGTTATTCAGTTTCCATGTGTTTGCAGGATTTTTGCAGTATCTTTTATCATTAATTTCTAATTTCAGAGTACTATGATCCGATAACATGCAAGGGATGATTTCAACTCTTTTGCATTTGTTTAAATATGTTCTGTGAGCTAATATATAATCTATTTTAGAAAATGATCCAAGTACTGCTGAGAAGAATGTGTATTCTGATGTTGTTGGGTGGAACATTCTGTATATGTCTATCAGACCCATTTGTTCACAGGTGTGATTCAGTTCTGTTATTTCTTTGCTCATTTTCTGTCTGGTTGATCTGTCCCTTGGTGTCAATGGCGTATTAAGGTCTCCTGTTACAGTTTTGTTACTGATAATTTGAGTTTTCATTTCTGTTAATAATTGTTTTATATAACTGGGTGCTCTGGAGTTTGGTGCGTATATATTTAAGATAGTTATCTCTTCCTCTTGGAGTTTTCCCCTTACAAGTATGTAGTGACCTTCTTTGTCCTTTATGGTAATTGTTGGTTTAAAGTTCATGTTGTCTGCAAACAGAATGGCTACTCCTGCGTTTTTTTGGATTCCTGCTGCATGAAGAATTGTTTTCCATCCTTTGACTTTCAGTCTGTGAGTATCCTGGGTTAGATGGGTTTCCTATAAACAGCATATGGTTGGATTTTGTTTCTTGTTCCATTCTGTTAGTCTGTTTCTTTTGATTGGTGCATTGAAACCATTTACATTAATGGTTATTACTGTTAAATGCTGGTTAATTGTAGGAATGTTATCTCTCTGCTGTTGCATCTTTATCTTTCTGTTCTGTTTAATTATTTGCTTTGCTTAGTGGTTTTTTCCTTTGTGTATCTAAACTGTCCTTCAATATTTTTTGCAGGGTTGGTTTGGTGTTCATGAAGTTCTTCAGCTGTTCTTTGTCATGGAAGTATCGTATTGCACCATCTATTTTGAATGATAGTTTTGCAGGATATATCAGTCTAGGTTGGAAATCATTTTGCTTTAGGATCTGGAATACTTCACTCCATGCTCTTCTTGACTTTATTGTTTGTGATGAGAAGTCTGCTGTGATTCTGATAGGTTTTCCTTTATAAGTGATCGATCTTTTCTCTCTGACAGCTTTTAATAATCTATTCTTGTGTTGGATTTCTGGGATGGTGATTATTATATGTCTGGGTGTAGTTTTATTTTGGTTATGACTATTTGGAGTTCTATATGCTTCACTGATCCTGATGTCAGTTTGTGATCTCATGCTTGTGAAATTTTCACCTATTACTTCTCTAAGTATCCTCTTGACATCCTTTATGTTGTCTCCTTCTTTTTCATTAATACCTATCATTCTTATGTTATTTTTCTTTGCATCGTGTTGCAGTTGTTGAATTGTTCTTTCCTTATTACTTGTTATTTTTAAAAGATCTTTCCTTTCCTGTTCACTGGCTGCAATCCTGTCTTCAAGGTCTGAAATTTTATCTTCACTTTCATTAAGGTGGTTTTTACAACTTTCAGTGCAGTTTTTTATTTCCTGTATATCTCTGTGCATCTGCATTATATATTCTGTTTGTTTCTTATATTGCTCGTCTAGGGATTCTATCTTTTTGTTTAGTTCCTCCAATTTTTTATCTGTGTTTTCTTTAAATATATTCAGAATCTCTTTCATTTCTTTTATCATTTCTTCTTTTATCTGGGAGATTATTTCGATTTTGAATTTCTTTAAAGCTTCCTGGAGTTGCTTGTCAATTTCAGTAGCTATTGTGTCCTATTGGACACAATGGGATATATTTTCTTCTATATACATTGTTCCTAGGGTTTCTTGAGATGGGCTGGAGGTTTGAGGTTGTAATTTGGTCTTTCATTTTGTCATTTTCCTATATTTCTGTGTTTCAAGTGTTATTTGAAAGCTTCCTCAGGATCTGTTGAAAATCCCCTTCTATGTTTGCAGCTACTGAGACTCTTGCACCACGCTACCCCAAGCCATTGGGCCTGCAGAACCAATGGCCCTCCTCTGCATGCTCAGAACTCCGCAGTTCCAGACAAGCTGGGCCTCAGGGACACTGTGCGCCCACCTGCCCCTTGGAGGCTCCACAGCTCTTCAATCGCAACCAGGTTAGGGTACTCACCACAGACCGCGGTGCCTCAGGAACCTGGGATCCCTCCCTGCTTGCAGAGATATCCACAGTCCTCCAGACACATGGAGAGGCCAATGCAGGCACCCCAGATCCGCCCAGCTCCTCCTCTGCACACCAATGTCTAGGCGCGGCAGAGAAACAGGCTGGGCTCTGGGGATAGTGTGGGCCTGCCCACCCGTCGTTAGCTCAGCCATTCTCCACGTGCAACCGGGATGGGGAAGCGGATGTAGAGGCCTCAAACCCACCTCTCCCCTTCACTGCACCTGGAAGCCTGGAGGGACCCAAACAGTCTGTGCCAAGGTATCCACAGTCCTCCAGATACACGGAGAGGCCGATGCAGGCACCCCAGATCCGCCCAGCTCCTCCTCTGCACACCGATGGCTAGGCAAGGCCATGAAACAGGATGGGTTCGTGTGATAGTGAGGGCCTGCACACCCATCGGAAGCTCAGCACATCTCCAAGTTAGTGTTAGGGTTAGTGTTAGTGTTAGGGTTAGGGTTATGGTTAGAGTTTAGACTTAAGTTTAGTGATTGATTTTGGTGTTAAGGTTAGGGTTAGGATTAGGGTAGGAGCTTGTGGTTAATTGTTAGGATTAAGGTTAGGGGTTAGGTTTAGGGGTTAGGGTTATTGTTAGGCTTAGGTTTAGTGTTAGGTTTAAGGTAATGGTGCGTTTTTGGGTTAGGATTAACTTTAGGGTTAGGTTTATGGTTAGTGTTAGGGTTAGGATTAGTGTTTAGGGTTAAGGGTTAGGGTTATGGTTAGCATTAGCCTTAGGGTTAGTGTTACAGTTAGGTTTATGATTATGGTGAGGGTTACGGTTAGGGTTAGCGTTAGAGTTAGTGTTAGGAATTTTGGTTAGGGTTAGGTTTAGAGTTATGGTTAGGTTTACGATTACAGTTAGGGGTTAGGGTTCAGGTTACGATTAGGGTTAGGGTTAGGGTTAGGGGTTAGTGTTAGGGTTAAGGTTAGGTTTAAGGTTAGAGTTAGGGTTAGGGTTAGTGTTAGAGGGTTAGGGCTATGGTTAGGGTTAGGGTAACCGTTAGCTTTAGGGTTACCATTAGGGTTAGGGTTAAGGTTAGGGTTAGGGATTTGCTTTAGGGTTAAGTTTAGGGTTAGGGATAGGTTTAGGGGTTTGGGTTAGTGATATTGTTAGTGTTAGGTTTATGGGTAGGGTTAGGGTTCCAGATAAGGGTTAGGGTTAGGGTTAGAATTAGGGATACAGTTAGTGTTAAGTTTATGTTTCAGGATTAGGTTTAGGGTGAAGGTTATTATTAGGCTTAGGGTTAGGGTTAGGCTTAGGGTTAGATTTAGGGATAGGGTTAGTTTTCTGTTTAGGTTTAGGGTTTGTTTTAGAGTTACGGTTAGGATTTAGCGTTAGTGTTAGGATTAGGGTTAGTGTTCGGGTTAGGGATGGGGGTTAGTGTTAGGGTTAGGGTTAGCGTTAGAGATAGAGTTAGGGTTAGTGTTCGTGGATTAGGGTGATGGTTAGAATTACGGTTAGGGTTAAGTTTAGGGTTAGGTTTATGTTTAGAGGTTAGGGTTATGATTATGGTTAGGGTTAGGTTTCGTGTTAGAGTTACGGTTAGGGTTAGCAAGACCATTAGGGTTAAGGTTAGGTTAGAGTTTGTGTTAGGGTTAGAGGGTTAGGTTTAGGGTTAGGTTTAGGCTTTGTGTTAATGTTACGGTTATGGTAGGGCTAGGGTTAGAGGTTCAGGGTAGAGTTAGGGTTAGGCTTGGGCTTATGGTTAGCCTTATGATTAGGGGTTAGTTTTAGGGTTAGTGTTAGTGTTACGATTAGTGTTACCATTAGTGTTAAGGTTATACTTAGGTTTAGGGTTAGTTTTACAGTTAGGGATAGGTTTAGGGTTAGAGGTGAGGGTTAGGGTTAGGGTTAGTGTTACCATTAGGTTTAGAGGTTAGAGTTAGAGTTAGGTTTAGGATTAGGTTTAGATCTTATGGTTAGGTGTTAGGGTTAGAGTTAGGGTTTAGGGTTAGGGTTAGAGTTAGGGTTAGGGTTAGGGTTAGGGTTAGTGTTAGTTTATGGGTTTGGGTTAGGTTTAGGTGTTAGGGTTAGGGTTAGAGTTAGGGTTAAGGTTAGATTTAGGATTAGGGTCAATATTAGGGTTAGGTATAGGGATCAGATTTATGGTAAGGGTTAGGATTAGGGTTAGGGATAGAGTTAGGTTTAGGAATAGCGAGTAGGGTTACTGTAAGTGTTAGGGTTAAGTTTAGAGATTCCTTTTGGGTTAGATGGTAGGGTTAGGATTAGGCGTAGGGTTAGGTTTTTGGTTAGGGTTAGAGGTTAAGGTTTGTGTTAGGGTTAGTGTTAGGGTAAGGGCTTAAAGTTAGGTGTCAGAGTTGGTGTTAGGTTTATGGTTAAGGTTAGGTTTAGTGTTAGAGTTAGAGTTAGTGTTTGGGTTAGGGTTAGGGATGGGTTAGAGGTTTAATGTCAGAGTTATGGTTAGGGTTAGGGTTAGAGTTTCAGGTTAGAGTTAGTGTTATGGTTAGGTTCAGGTTTAGGGTTTAGGGTGAGGATTAGGGTTTGTGTTAATGTTAGGGTTAGGGTTATGGTTAGGCTTAGGGTTAGGCTTAGGTTTCAGATTACACATTAGGGTTAGGGTTAGGGTTATGATTAGGCTTAGAGGGAAGGGTTGGTCTTTGGGTTAAGGCTAGGTTTAGAGTTAAGCTTACGGTTAAAGATTAGGGTTAGGGTTAGGGTTACTTTAAGTTTAAGGTTAGGGTTAGGGTTAGAGGGTTAGGGTTAGGGTTAGTATTACGGTTAGGGTTAGCGTCAAGTTTAGGGTTAGGATTAGTGGTTAGTGTTAGGGTTAGGGTTAGTGTTAAGGTTATCATTAGAGTTAGGGTTTAGGGTAAGTGTTAGGGTTAGTGTTAGGTTTAATGTTAGGGTTAGGGTTATGTTTATGGTTAGGGTTAGGGTTAGGTTTTGGGTTAGAGGTTAGGATTAAGGTTACATTTAGGTTTAGAGGTAAAGGTTGGGGTTAGTTTTAGGGTTAGGGTTATGTTTAGGTTTAGAATTAAGGTTATGGTTAGGGTTAGAGATTTGGGTTAGTTTTAGGATTAAGTTAGGGTTATGGTTAGGGTTAGGGTTAGTTTAAGGGGAATGGTTAGGTTTAGCATTAGGGTTAGTGTTAGGTTATGTTTAGGGTTAAGGTTAGTGTTATGGTTAGTGTTTAGTGTTAGGTTTAGGATTAGAGATTGGGGTTTGGTTAGGGTTAGGTTTAGGCTTAGAGGTTAGGGTTAGGGTTAGGGTTAGTGTTAAAGCTTAGATTTAGGGTTAGGGTTAGGGTTAGTGTTAGGGTTAGATGTTGGTTTAGTGTTAGGGCTAGTTTTAGGGTAAGTTTTAGGGTTAGGTTTATGGTTATGTTTAGGGTTGAGGTGTTATGGTTAGTGTTAGGCTTAGGGTTAGGGTTAGCATTAGGTTTACGGTTAGGGTTAGGGATAGTGTTAGGTTAGTCTTAGGGTTAATTTAGGGTTAGTGTTAGGGTTTTTGTTAGGGTTAGGTTTAGGGTTAGGGTTAGAGTTTAGCGTTAGGTTAGGGTTAGGTTTAAAGCCTAGGTTTAGGGTTAGGGTTAGCATTAAGGTTAGGGTTAGGGTTAGGGTTAGGGTTAGAGTTAGGGTTAGAGTTAGGGTTACAGATTTGGTTTAGCTTTAAGGTTAGGGTTAGGGATAGGGTTAGGGGTTGGGGTTAAGGATAGTGATAGGGTTAGTTTTATGGGTAGGGTTAGGGTTAGGGATTAGGGTTAGGGTTAGGTTTATAGTTAGGTATATAATTAGTGTTAGCTTTAGGGATTAGGGTTAGGGTTAGTGTTAGGGTTACTTTTATGGTTAGGTTTAGGGTTAGGCTTAGGGTTAGTGTTAGGTATAGGATTAGGTTTAGTTTTATGGTTAAGTTCTGGGTTAGGATTACGGTTAGGTTTCAGGGTTAGGGTTAGAATTAATGTTAGGGTAAGGGTTAGGGAAGGGGCTGAGTGTTAGGTTTAGGGTTAGCGTTAGAGATAGAGTTAGGGTTAGGGTTATTGGATTAGGCTGAGGGTTTGGGTTATGTTTAGGGTTACAGTTAGCATTAGGTTTATGGTTAGAGGTTAGGGTTATGGTTAGGGTTAGGGTTATGGTTAGGTTTAAGTTACATTTAGCATTAATTTTAGTGTTAGGGTTTGCTTTAGGGTTAGAGTAAGTGTTAGGGTTTAGGGTGAGGGTGAGTGTTCGGGTTCATGGTAGGGTTACCGTTAGGGTTAGCATTACTGTTAGGGTTAAGGATAGGGTTTGGTTTAGTGTTAGGTTTAGACATTTAGGGTTAAGGTTAGGGTTAGTGTTAGGGTTATAGTTTCGTGTTAGAGTTAGGGCTAGGGTTAGTATTATGGTTAGGTTTATGATTAGGGTTTAGTGTTAGGGTTAGGGTTAGTGTTAGGGTTTGGGTTATGGTTAGTGTTAGCATTATGCTTAGGTTTAGGGATAGGGTTAGAGTTAGGGTTCGGATTAGAGGTTAGTGTTAGGGTTATGGTTGCGATTAGGTTTAGAGGATAGAGTTGGTGTTAGGGTTAATGTTAGTTTTAGAGTTATTTTTACGGTTAGGGTTAGAGATTAGGGTTAGGGTTAGAGTTACGTTAGGGTAAATGTTAGTGTTAGAGGGTAATGGTTATGGTTAGTGTTAGGGTTAGGGTTAACGTTAGGTTTAGGTTTGGGTTTAGAGTTTAGGGTTATGGTTAGTGATATGGTTATCATTTTAGTTAGGGTTATGGTTAGGGTTAGGGCTAGGGCTATTGATATGATTATCGTTATAGTTCGGGTTAGGGTTAGGGTTAGTGTTAGGTTTATGTTTAGGGTTAGGTTTAGATTTAAGCTTGGAGTTTTTGGTTTTGGTTAAGGTTAAGGTTATGCTTTGGTTTACAGGTTTGGGTTAGGAATAGTGTTAGGTTTAGTTTAGTGTTAGGTTGAGGTTTGGTTTTAGGTTTAAGGTTATGGTTAGTGTTAGGGATAGGGTTAGGGTTAGGCTTAGGGTTAGGTTTAAAGATATGGTTAGGTTTAGTGTTAGGGTTAGGATTACAGTAAGTGGTTAGGCTTAGGGTTAGGATTAAGGTTAGGGTTAGGGTTAGGATTAGGAGTTAGTGTTAGTGTTAGATTTAGGTTCATGTTAGAGTTAGGGTTAGAGTTAGAGTATTAGGGTGAGGGATAGGATTAGGGTTATGTTTAAGGTTAGGGTTAGGACTAGGGTTATGCTTAGTGGTTAGGGTTAGAGTTATGAATAGGGTTAGGGTTAAGTTAGTGTTAGGGTTAGAGGTTAGGGTTTGGGTTCTGGTTAGCGTTGGGTTTAGGGGTTAGGGGTTAGGGTTACATTTATAGTTTGTGTTCGTGTTAGGGTTACAGTTAGTGTTAGCATTAAGGTTAGGTTTACAGCTAGGTTTAGGGTTAGTGTTAGGGTTAGTGTTAGGGTTAGGGTTAGGGTTAGAGGGTTAGAGACAGCTTTAGGCTTAGGTATAATTATAGGGTTAGTTTTAGGATTTTGGTAGGTTTAGGGTTAAGGATAGGGATAGAGGTTTGGTTTAGAGTTAGGGTTAGCCTTAGGGTTTTGGTTAGGGGTAGTGTTGGGGGTCAGGTTAGGGTTAGAGATTCTGGTGGGGTTAGTGTTTGGTTTAGGCTTAGAGGTTAGGGTTAGGGTTAGGGTTAAAGCCTAGATTTAGGGTTAGTGTTAGTGTTAGGTTTAGATGCTGGTTTAGTGTTAGGGCTAGTTTTAGGGTAAGTTTTAGGGTTAGGTTTATGGTTAGGTTTAGGGTTCAGGTGTTAGTGTTAGGCTTAGGGTTAGGGTTAGAGTTAGGTTTACGGTTAGGTTTAGGGATAGTGTTAGGGTTAGGGTTAGGGTTAATTTAGGGCTAGTGTTAGGGTTTTGTTAGGATTAGGGTTAGAGTTATGGTTAGAGTTTAGCGTTAGGTTTAGTGATAGAGTTTGGGGTTGGGTTAGGGTTAGTGTTAGGCTTAAGGTTAGGGTTAGGTTTAAAGCTTAGGTTTATGGTTAGGGTTAGGTTTAGTGTTAGGGTTAGGGTTAGGGTTAGTGTTTGAGTTAGGGTTACAGATTTGGTTTAGGGTAAATGTTAGGGTTAGGGATAGGGTTAGGGGTTGGGGTTAGGGTTAGTATTAGGTTTAGTGTTAGGGTTAGGTTTAGGGTTTGGGTTAGTGTTATGTTTAGGGTTAGCATTTAGTGTTAGGGTTATTTTTATGGCTAGGGATATGTTTTGTTTGAGGTTTAGTGTTAGGGGTTGGGTTAGTGATAGAAGTTATGTTTAGTTTTAGGTTTTCATTAGGGTTAGTGATAGGTTTACGGTTTGAGTTAGTGTTAGATTTTATGGTTAGTGTTAGTGTTAGCGTTAGTATTACGGTTAGAGGTATGGGTTAGTGTTAGTGTTAGGATTAGGGTTATGTTTAATGTAGTGCTAGGGTTAGGGTTAGTGGTAGGATTAGGTATTACAGTCAGTGTTAGGGTTAGTTTAAGGGGTAGGGTTAGGGTTAGGTTTAGGGAGTAATGTTAGGTTTAGGGTTATGGTGATGCTTATGGTTAGGGTTATGATTCGGTTTAGGGTTAGTATTAGTGTTAGTTTTAGGTGTAGGGTTAGGTGTTAGGTGTTATGGAGAGGGTTAGGGTTAGGTTTTGGGTTACCCTTGGGTTTAAGGTTACAATTAGGTTTAGGCTTAAGGTTACAGTTAAGTTTAGAGTTAGGTTTATGTTTACATTTAGTGTTAGGGTTAGTGTTAGGTTTAGGTGTATGTTTAGGGTAAGGGTTAGGTTTAGGGTTAGGTTTACGGTTAGTTTTAGGGTTATGGTTAGGGTTGGGTTAGGGTTAGGTTAAGAGTTAGGGTTAGGTCTAGGTTTAGATTTAGGTTTAGGGTTAGGGTTAGAAGTTAGGTTTATGGTTAGTGTTAGGGTTGGGGTTAGTATTAGGCTTAGAAGTTAGTGTTAGTTTTAGGGTTAGGGTTAGGTATAGTGTTGGGGATAGGGGTTAGTAGTTAGGGAGACGGTTATGGTTAGGCTTTGGGTTTCGGTTAGTTTTAGGGTTACGTTTAGGTTTAGCGTTTTGTTTAGTGTTATCGTTAGGTTTTGTTTTATGGTTAGTGAAAGTGTTATGGTTTGGGCAAGGATTAGGTGTTAGGTGTTAGGGATCGAGTTAGCGTTAGGGTTAGGGTTAGGATTGGTGTTAGGGTTAGGTTTAGGGTTAGGGATAGTGTTAGGTTTAGGCTTAGGGTTAGGGTTAGGGATAGGGTTCGGGTTAGGCTTAGGGTTAGAATTTTGGGTTAGGGTTAGGGTTATTGTTAGGGTTAGGTTGAGGTTTAGGTTTAGTGTTACGGTTAATGTTACGGTTAGTGTTAGGGTTAGGATTCTTGTCAGGGTTAGGGTTAGGATTAGAGTTTAGCGTTAGGTTTAGGTTTAGGGTTAGTGTTAGGCTTAGGTTTAGCTTTAGGGTTAGGGTTAGGTTTAGGGTAAGAGATAGGGTTAGTTTTATGATTAGTTTTTAGGGTTAGGGTTAGGGTTAGGTTTAGGGTTAGGTACTACGGTCCGGTTTATGGTTAGTTTTAGTGTTCGGGTTAGGGTTAGGGATTAAGGTTAGGTTTTGTGTGAGCGTTATGGTGAGGGTGTGCGTTTAGGTTTTGGGTTAGGGTTAGGGTTATGGTTAGAGTTTAGGGTTAGAGTTAGTGTTGGTGTTAGTGTTAGGGTTAGGTTAACATTAGAATTTAGGGTAAGAATTACGTTTAGGGTTAGGATTGGCTTAGGCTTATGGTAGGGTGAGAGTTAGGGTTAGGTATTATGGTCAGGGTTAAATTTAGTTTAGGGTTAGGGTTAGAGTTAGGTTTAGGGTTAGCATTTAGGCTACAATTAGGTTAGGGTTAGGGTTAGGGTTAGGGTTAGGGTTAGGGTTAGGGGTAGTGTTAGGGTTAGGTTTAGGTTAGGGATAAGTTACGTTTAGGCCTAGGGTTAGTGTTAGGGATAAGCTTTGCGTTAGGCTTACGGTTAGGGTTTAGAGTTAGGGTTAGGATTAGGGTTATTGTTAGGGTTAGGGTTAGGTTGAGGTTTAGGGTTAGGTTGAGGTTTAGGGTTAGGTTTAGGGTTAGGGTTAGTGTTAGTGTTAGTTTTCGGGTCAGGGTTAGTGTTAGGGTTAGAGTTTAGGGTTAGGTTTAGGGTTAGGGTTAGTGTTAGGCTTAGGGTTAGGTTTAGGATTAGATATTAGTGTTAGGGTTAGCTTTTTGATTAGAGTTAGGGTTAGGGTTAGTTTTACAATTAGAATTTAATGTTAGGGTTAGGGTTAGTGTTAGGTATTACGGTCAGTGTCAGGGTTTGTTTTAGTGTTAGTGTTAGAGTTAGGGTTAGGGACTAGTTTAGGTTTTGGGTTAGGGTTTTGGTGAGTATTAGGGTTAGGTTTTTGGTTAGAGTTATGGTTAGGGTTAGAGTTTAGGGTTATTGTTAGGGTTAGTATTAATGTTAGGGTTAGGGATAGGTTTAGCGTTAGAATTTAGATTTAGAATTACGTTTGGGGTTAGTATTAGGCTTAGGCTTATGGTAGGGTTAGGGTTAGGTATTATGGTCAGGGTTAAAGTTAGTTTTAGGGTTAGGGTTAGGTTAGAGTTAGGTTTAGGGTTAGAGTTTAGGGTTACAACTAGGTTTAGGGTTAGGGTTAGGGTTAGGGTTAGTTTTAGGATTAGGATTAGAAGTTAGGGTTAGGTGTAGGGTTAGAGTTATGATTACTGGTATGGATAGGTTTAGTTTTAGGGTTAGGTTTTAGGTGTTAGAGAGAGGGTTATCGTTAGGCTTCGGGTTACGGTTAGTGTTAGGGTTATGATTAGGTTTAGGGTTAGGGTTTGGTTTAGGGTTAGGTTTAGGGTTATGGTTAGGGTTAGAGTTAGGTTTAGGTTTAAGTTTAGGGTTAGGGATAGGTTTAGGGTTAGTGTTAGAGTTAGATTTTATGGTTATTGTTTGGATTAGGCTTAGTATTATGGTTAGAGGTATGGGTTAGTGTTAGGGTTAGGCTTATGCTAGGGTTAGGGTTAGTGTTATGGTTAGATATTACAATCAGTGTTAGGGTTAGTTTAAGGGTAGTGTTAAGGTTAGGTTTAGGGAGTAATGTTACGTTTAAGGTTATGGTTATGTTTAGGGTTAGGTTTAGAGTTCATTTTAGTGTTAGGTTTAGGGTTAGGGTTGTGGTTAGGTGTTAAGGATAGGGTTAGGGTTAGAGTTAGAGTTAGGGTTAGATTTTCGATTAGTTTTATGGTTAGGAATTGTTTTAGGTTTAGGTTTATGGTTAGGTTCAGTGTTAGGGTTAGTGTTAGGGTTAGGGTGAGGGATTAGGGTTAGGGTTAAGTTTAGGTTTAGGGTTAAGGTTAGTGTTAGGGTTACAAGTTGGTTTAATGTTAGGGTTAGGGTTAGAGTTAGAGTTAGAGTTAGAGTTAGAGTTAGAGTTAGAGTTAAGGTTAGGGTTAGATATTAGGGTTAGGGTTAGGGTTAGTGTTACGATTAGAGTTTAGGGTTAGGGTTAAGGTTAGAGTTAGGGTTAAGGTTCGGGTTAGGGTTAGGTTTAGGTTTAGGGTTAGTGTTAGTGTTAGTGTTAGTGTTAGGGTTAGGGATAGGTGTTAAGTTTTAGGGAGCGGGTTAGGGTTAGTCTTTGTGTTATGGTTAGGTTTAGGGTTACGATTAGGTTTAGGCTTAAGTGTACGGTTAGTTTTAGAGTTAGGTTTAGGTTTAGGTTTAGGGTTACGGATAGGGTTATGGTTAGTGTTATTTTGGGGTACTCTTTATGATAAGGGTTAGCTTTAGGGTTAGGTTTACAGTTCGGTTTCAGGTTAGGGTTAGGGTTGGGTTAGGGTTAGGTTAAGAGTTAGGTTTTGGTCAAGGTTTAGGTTTAGGGTTAGAGTTAGTGTTAGAAGTTAGGTTTGGTGTTAGTATTAGTGTTAGGTTAGGTTTAGAGGTTAGTGTTAGTTTTAGGGTTAACGATAGGTTTAGTGTTGGGGTTAGGTGTTAGTTGTTAGGGAGACGGTTATTGGTAGGCTTCGGGATGCAGTTAGTTTTAGGGTTATGATTAGGTTTAGGCTTTGGTTTAGGGTTATGGTTAGGATTTGTTTTTCAGTTAGCGTTAGGGTTAGGGTTAGGGCTAGGGTTAGGTGTTAGGTGTTAGGGATTGAGTTAGTGTTAGGGTTAGTGTTAGGATTAATGTTAGGATTAAGGTTAGGGATAGTGTTAGGATTAGGCTTTGGCTTAGGGTAAGGGATAAGTTTCGGGTTAGGCTTATTGTTAGGATTTAGGGTTAGGGTTCGGGTTAGGGCAAGCGTTATTGTTAGGGTTAGGGTTAGGGTTAGGTTGAGGTTTAGGTTTAGGGTTAGGGATAGGCTTAGGGTTAGTGTTAGGATTAGGTTTCGGGTCAGGGTTAGGGTTAGGGTTAGGTTTATTGTTAGATATTAGGGTTAGGGTTAGCTTTAGGGTTAGAGTTAGTGTTAGGGTTAGTGTTAGGATTAGAATTTACGGTTAGAGTTAGAGTTAGGGTTAGGTATTGCTATCAGGGTTAGGGTTAGTTTTAGGGTTAGGGTTAGGGTTAGGGATTAAGGTTAAGTTTTGTGTTAGGGTTATGGTGAGGTTTACGGTTAGGTTTCGGGTTAGGATTAGAGTTTAGGGTTAGGTTTAGGGTTGCTGTTAATGTTAGGGTTAGGGTTAGGTTTAGGGTTAGATATTAGGGGTAGGGATAGGTTTATCGTTAGAGTTAGTGTTAGGGTTAGTGTTATGTTTAGAATTTAGTGTTAGGGTTAGTGTTAGGGTTAGGTATTACCGTCAGGGTTAGGGTAAGTTTTAGGGTTAAGGTTAGGGTGAGGGATTAAGGTTAAGTTTTGTGTTAGGGTTATGGTGAGGGTCAGTGTTAGGTTTTGGGTTAGGTTTAGGGTTAGGTTTAGAGTTTAGTGTTAGGATTAGTGTTAGTGTTAGTGTCAGTGTTAAGTTTAGGGTTAGGTTTAGTGTTAGAATTTAGGGTTAGAATTACGTTTAGGCTTAGGATTAGTCTTAGGCTTATGGTAGGTTTAGGGTTAGGGTTAGGTATTACGGTCAGTGCTAAAGTTAGTTTTGGGATTATGGTTAGGTTTAGAGTTAGGTTTAGGGTTAGAATTTAGAGTTAGAATTATGTTTAGGGTTAGGGTTAGTGTTAGGATTAGGTTTAGAAGTTAGGGTTACTGGTAGGTTTAGGGTTATGATTACTGGTAGGGCTAAGGTTTGTGTTAGGTTTAGGGTTAGTGCTAGGGAAAGGGTTAGGGTTAGGCTTTGGGTTATGGTTAGTGTTAGGGTTATAATTCGGTTTAGGGTTAGGGTTAGGTTTAGTGTTAGGGTTAGGGTTAGGTTAACGGTTAGTTTCAGGGTTAGGTTTAGGTTTAGGTTTAGGTTTAGGTGTTAGGGATAGTGTTGGGTTTAGTGTTAGGTTTAGGTTTATGTTTAGGTTTAGGGTTATGGATAGTGTTAGGGTTATGCTTAGGGTTGTTGTTAGGTTTAGGTTTAGGGTTAGGATTAGTGTTAGGGTTATGTTTAGATGTAGCGTTAATTTTAGGGTTAGAGTTTGGGTTAGCATTAGTGTTACGGTTAAGTTTAGAGGTTATGGTTAGGGTTAGTGTTAGGGTTAGGGTTAAAGCATAGGTTTAGGGTTACATTTTTGTTAGGGTTAGGGTCAGGGTTAGGTTTAGAGGTTACTGTTAGGGTTAGGTTAGAGTTACTGTTAGGGTTAGTTTTAAGTTTAGCTTTAGGGTTAAGGTCAGGATTAGGGTTAGGGTTAGGGTTAGGGTTAGGGTTTGTTTTAATGTTAGGGTTAGGATTAGGATTAGGGATACGGTTACGGTTAGGCTTTAGGTTATGGTTAGAGTTAGGGTTAGGTTTATGGTTAGGTTTAGGGTTAGGTTGATGTTTAGGGTTATGGTTTGAAGTTTGGTTTAGTGTTAGGTTTATGGATAGTTTAGTGTTAGGGTTAGGGTTAGGATTAGAGGTTAAAGTTAGGTTTAGGTTTAGGGTTAGCTTTAGGGTTATGGTTAGGGTTAGAGGTAAAGTTTAGTGTTAGTATTAGGGTTAGTATTAGGGTTCGACTTTAGGGTTAGTGCTAGGGTGAGGTTAGGGTTAGTGTTAGTGTTAGAATTAGGGTTAGAGGATAGGGTTAGGGTTAGGTTTAGGTTTTGGTTTATTGTTAGTATAAGAAGTTACTGTTAGTGATAGGGTTAATGTTATGGTTAGGGTTAGGGTTACTGTTAGGGTTAGGTTTAAGGGTTAGGTGTTAGGGAGAGGGTTAGGGTTAGCCTGCGGGTTACTGTTAGTGTTAGGGTTACAATTAGGTTTAGTGTTAGGTTTAGGGTTAGGGTTACGGTTATTGTTAGGGTTAGGGTTAGTTTTACGTTTACGGTTAGGGGTTTTTTGTTAGGGATAGGATTAGGGTTAGTGTTAGGGTTAGGGTTAGGTTTACGGTTAGTTTTAGGGTTAGAGTTATGGTTAGGGTTAGAGGTTAAGTGTTAGGGGTAGTTTTATGTTTATTGTTGGGGTTAAGGTTAGGGTTACTTTTAGGGTTAGGATTAGGTTTACCATTAGGTTTAAGGTTACAGATAGTGTTAGTGCTAGGGTTAGGCTTTAGGCTCAGGGTTAGGGTTAGGGTTAGGATTAGGGTTAGAGTTATGTTTAGAAGTAAGCATTAAATTTAGTCTTAGAGTTTGGGGTTATGTTTAGGTTAGGCTTAGGCTTAGTGTTTATGGTTAGGGTTAAGTTTAGGGTTAGTGTTAGGGTTAGTCTTTGAGTTAGGGTTAGAGTTATGGGTTAGGGTTATGTTTAGGGTTAGGGTTAGGGTTTTGGTTAGTGTTACGTTTAAGGTTATGTTATGGTTATGGTTAGGGTTAGGGTTAGGTATTACAGTCAGGTTGAGGGTTAGTTTAAGTGTTAGGGTTAGGGTTAGGTTTAGGGATTAATGTTAAGTTTAGGGTTATGGTTATGGTTATGGTTGGTGTTAGGGTTAGGATTAGTGTTAGGGTTAGGAATAGATTTTACGGTTAGTGGTATGTTTAGGGTTATGGCTATGGTTAGGTTTAGGGTTAGGGTTAGGTTTAGGGTTAAAATTTAGTTATTAGGCAGAGGGTTAAGATCAGGCTTTGGGTTATGTTTAGCATTAGGGTTACATTTAAGTTTAGGGTTAGGCTTAGGGTTAAGGTTAGGTGTTAAGTTTTAGGAAGAGGCTTATGGTTAGGCTTTGTGTTAGGGTTAGGGTTAGGGCTATGGTTAGGGGTAAGGTATTAGGGATACAGTTAGCGTTAGGGTTAGTGTTAGGGTTACATTTAATTTTTGGGTAATTTTCAGGTTTAGGGATAGTGTTACTTTTAGGGTTGGGTTTAGGGTTAGTGTTATGGTTAAGTTTAGGGTTAGGGTTAGGTTTGGGGTTATAGTTTACGGTTATGTTTCGGTTAGGTTTAGGGTTAATGTTAGGGCTAGGTTTAGGGTTAGGGGTACGGTTAGGGTTATGATTAGGGTGAGGATTAGAGCTTATTTGTTAATAGAGGGTTAGGGTTAGGCTTTGGTTTATGCTTAGTGTTAGGGTTACCATTAGTTTTAGTGTTAAATTTAGGTTAGTGTTAGGGTTAGATTTAGTGTTAGTTTTGGAGTTAGGGTTAAGTTTAGGGGTTAGGTGTTAGGGACAGTGTTAGTGTTAGTGTTAGGTTTAGGTTTAGGGTTAGGGTAAGGGATAGTGTTAGGATTAGGGTTAGGGTTAGTGGTTAAGTTTAGGTTTATGATTATGTTTAGTGTTACGGTTAAGTTTAGTGTTTAGTTTTTGTGTTTGGGTTAGGGTTAGGGTTCAGGTTAGGGATAAGGGTTAGGGTTAGGGTTATGGTTAAGGTTAGGGGTTACCATTAGGTTTAGGGTTAGGGTTAGGGTTAGGGTTATGGTAAGGGTTACAGTTAAAGTTTAGGATTAATGTGAGGTTTATAAGTTTGTTTTAGTGTTAGTGTTAGGTTTAGGGTTAGGTTTAGTGTTAGGGATAGAGGTTAGTGTTAGGTTCAGAGTTAGGTTTAGTGTTAAGGTAAGGGTTAGGGTTAGGTTTAGGGTTTGAGGTATGGGTTAGCAGGGTTACGGTCAGGGAAATGGTTAGGTTTAGGGTTAGTGTTAGAGGTATGGGTTAGGGTTAGGGTTAGGTTTAGGGTTATGTTAGGTTTAGCGTTAGTGTTAGGGTTACGTATTGCGTTCAGTGTTAGTGTTTGTTTATTGGGTAGGGTTAGGTTTAGGGTTAGTGATTAATGTTAGGTTTAGTGTTAGGTTTATGGCTAGGGTTAATGTTAGGGTTAGTGTTAGTTTTAGGCTTTGAGTTTAGGGTTGTGGTTAGGTTTAGGATTGTTAGTGTCAGGTTTAGGTTTCCGTTTAGAATTTAGGGTTGTGTTAGTTTTAGGTTTAGGCTTAGAGGTTATGGTTAGGGTGAGTGTTTGGGTTAGGGTTAAACCTTAGGTTTAGGTTTAGCGTCATGGTTAGGGTTAGGGTTAGGTCTAGAGGTTAGTGTTATGGTTATGTTTAGGGTTAGTGTTATGGTTAGATTTAGGTTTAGAGTTATGTTTAGGTTTATGGTTAGTATTAGGGTTAAGAATACAATTAAATTTAGGGTTAGGGTTAGGGTTAGGGTCAAGGTTAGGCTTTGGGTTTATGGTTATGGTTATGGTTATGGTTAGGGTTAGGGTTAGGGTTAGGGTTATGGTAAGTTTTAGGTTTAGGTTGAGGTTTAGGGTTAGGGTTATGCTTTGGGTTAGAAGTTAGGTTTAATGTTAGGTTTAGGGTTACAGTTATTGATAGGTTTAGGTTTAGGGTTATTGTTAGACATTAGGGATAGTGCTAGGGTTAGTGTTAGTGTTAGCGTTAGGGTTAGTATTAGAGGTATGGGTTAGGGTTAGGTTTAGGGGTAAGGTTAGGTTTAGGGTTAAGGTTAGTGTTAGTGTTAGGGTTAGGGGTTAAGTGTCAGGGAGAGTGTTAAGGGTAGGCTTCCTGTTATGGTTAGGATTAAGGTTATGATTAGGTTTGCGTTAGTGTTAGGGTTAAGGTTAGAGTTTAGAATTAGTGTTAGGGGTAGCATTAGTGTTTTGGTTACTATTAGAGTTTCGGTTTAGTGTTAGGGTTAGGTTTAGTGTTAGTGTTAGGGGTAAGGTTATGTTTAGAGGTTAGCGTTAGGATTAGGGTTAGGGTTAGTTTTAGGGTTAGGGTTAGGGTTAGCTTTATGGTTGGAGTTATGGTAGTGTTATGGTTAGGGTTATGATTAGAGGTTAGTGTTAGATTTAGGGTTAGGGTTAGGTTTAGGTTTATGGTTAGGGTTAGCTTTATGGTTGGGGTATGGTAGGGTTAGGGTTAAGGTTAGGTATTACTGTCAGGTTTAGGGTTTGTTTAAGGGGTAGGGTTAGGGTTAGGGTTAGGGATTAACATTAGGTTTAGGGTTAGTGTTATGTTTAGGGTTAGTGTTAGGTTTAGTGTTATGGTTAGGGTTAGGCTTAGGGTTAGGTTTAGAATTAGGATTAGAATTTAGGGTTAGGCTTATGATTAAGATTAGGGTTAGGGTTAGGGTTAGGTTTAGGTTTACTGTTAGTTTTAGTGTTAAGTTTAGGGTTAGGGTTAGGGGTTAAGTGTTAAGGATAGGATTAGGTTTAGTGTTAGAGTTAAGGTTAGGGTTAGGTTTATGTACAGTTTTAGGGTTGGGGTTATTGTTAGTGTTATGGGTTAAGTGTTAGAGGTAGGTTTAGGGTTATTTTTAGGGTTAGGGTTAGGTTTATGCTTAGGTTTAGGGTTACAGATAGTGTTAGTGTTAGTGTTAGGCTTTAGGCTTAGGGTTAGGGTTAGGATTAGGGTTAGGGTTATGTTTAGAGGTAAGCGTTAAGTTTAGTGTTAGAGTTTGGGGTTATTGTTAGGGTTAGGCTTAGTGTTTATGTTTATGGTTAAGGTTAGGGTTAGAGTTTCTGTTAGGGTTAGTCTTTGGGTTCGGGTTTGATGTATGGGTTAGGGTTATGCTATGGTTATGGTTAGGGTTAGGGTTAGGTATTACAGTCAGGTTTAGGATTAGTGTAAGGGGTAGGGTTAGGGATTAATGTTAGGTTTAGGGTTATGGTTATGGTTAGTGTTAGGGTTTGTGTTAGTGTTAGGGTTAGGATTAGATATTAGAGTTAGTGGTAGGGTTAGGGTTAGGGTTAGGGTTATGTTTAGGGTTAGGGTTAGGTTTAGGTTTAGGGGTTAGTTGTTAGGCAGAGGGTTAAGATTAGGCTTCAGGTTACGGTTAGTGTTAGGGTTACAATTAAGTTTAGGGTTAGCCTTAGTGTTAGGTTTAGGTGTTAAGTTTAGGCAAAGGGTTATGTTTAGGCTTCTGCTTAGGGTTATGCCTAGGGTTAGGGTTAACAGTAAGGTATTAAGGATAGAGTTAGCCTTAGGGTTAGGGTTAGGGTTAGGTTTTTGGTTAGGGTTAGTGTTTTGGTTTAGGGTTAGGGGTTTTTTGTTAGGGAGTGTGTTAGGTGTAGGCTTCGTGTTACGGTTAGAGTTAAGGTTACGTTTAGGTTTAGGGTTAGTGTTAGGGTTAATGTTAGAGTTTAAAATTAGGATTAGGGGTAGCGTTAGTGTTTTGGTTATGTTTAGAGTGAAGGTTTAGGGTTAGTGTTTTTGTTAGGGTTAGTGTTAGGGTTAGCGTTATGGTTAGAGGTTAGCGTTGTGTTTAGTGTTAGGGTTAGTTTTAGGGTTAGGGTTAGGATTAGCTTTATGGTTGGGCTTATGGTAGTGTTAGGGTTAGGCAATACTGTTAGTTTTAGGGTTTGTTTAAGTGGTAGGCTTTGTGTTAGGGTTAGAGATTAATGTTACGTTTAGGGTTAGTGTTATGTTTAGGGTTAGGGTTAACTTTAGTCTTACGGTTAGGGTTAGGTTTGGGTTAGATTTTAGGGTTAGGGTTAGGATTAGGATTAGAATTTAGGGTTAGTGTTATGTTTATGACTAGGGTTACTGTTAGGGTTAGGGTTAGGTTTAGATTTATGTTTATGGTTAGTTTTAGGATTAGGTTTAGGGGTTAATTGTTAAGGATAGGATTAGGATTTGTGTTAGAGTTAGGGTTAGGGTTAGGTTTATAGTTAGTTTTAGGGTTAGAGTTAGGATTAGCTTTATTGGTTAAGTGCTATGGGTAGGTTTATTGTTATTCTTAGGGTTAGGGTTACAGTTATGGTTAGGGTTAGGTTTTATGGTTATGGATAGTGTTAGTGTTAGGGGTAGGCTTTAGGGTTAGGGTTAGGGTTAGGGTTAGGATTAGGGATAGGGTTATGGTTTAGTGTAAGCGTTAAGTTTAGTGTTAGAGTTTGGTGTTAGGGATAGGGTTAGGGTTACACTTAGGTTTTATGGTTAGATTTAGGGTTAGGATTAGTGTTAGGGTTTGTCTTTAGTTTAGGGTTAGAGTAATGGGTTATTTATATGGTTAGGGTTATGGTTAGGGTTTGGTTTAGGGTTATGCTATGGTAACTTATTGGGATACGGTTAGGGTTACAATTAGGTTTTATGTTTAGGTTTAGGGTTAGGAGTAGTGTTAGGGTTAGTCTTTAGTTTAGGGTTAGAGTAATGGGTTATTTATATGGTTAGGGTTATGGTTAGGGTTTGGTTTAGGGTTATGCTATGGTAACGTTTAGGGTTAAGGTTAGGTATTACAGTCAGGTTTAGTTTTAGTTTAAGGGTTAGTGTTAGTGTTAGGGTTAGAGTTAGGGTTATGGTTAAGGTTAGATTTTAGGTTTAGGGTTAGATTTAGGGTTAGTGTTAGGGTTAGGGTTATGATTAGAATTTAAGTTTAGGGTTAGGTTTAGACTTATTGTTACGGTTTCAGTTAGGGTAGGGTTAGGTTTAGGGTTACGGTTAAGCTTTAGGTTTTAGCGAGAGGCTTTTGGTTAGGCTTCATGTTTTGGTTAGGTTTTGGGTTACGATTAGGTTTAGGTTTAGGGTTAGGGTTAGGGTTATGGTTATGGTTAGGGTTAGGATTAGGGTTATGGTTAGGTATTAGGTGTTAGGGATAGAGTTAGTGATAGGGTTAGGGTTAGGTTTAGTGTTAGTGGTAGGTTTAGGGTTACGTTTAGGGTTAGGGATAGTGTTAGAATTTCAGTTAAGGTTAGGGTTAGGGATAGGTTTAGTGTTAGGTTTAGCATTTAAGGTTAGGGTTAGGGTTAGTGTTATTGTTAGGGTTAGGGTTAGGTTGAGCTTTGGTGTTAGGGTTAGGGTTAGTTTTAGGTTTAGGTTTCGGATTAGTTTTAGGGTTTTGGTTAGAGTTTAGGGTTAGGGTTAGCGTTAGGGTTTGTGTTAGGGTTAGGTTCAGGGTTAGATATTAGGCTTAGGGTTAGGTATAAGTTTAGGTTTAGGGTTAGGGTTATGTTTATGAATAGAATTTCGGGTTAAGTTTAGGTTTAGCGTTAGGGTTATGGTTATGGTTAGGGTTAGGGTTAAGGCTAGGTTTAGGTTTAGTGTTAGTTGTTAGGTGTTAGGGAAAGGGTTAAGGTTAGGTTTCGGGGTATAGTTAGTTTTAGGGTTATGATTAGGTTTAGGCTTAGGATTAGGGTTAGGGTTTGGGTTAGGGTTAGCGTTAGGTTTATGGTTAGTTTCAGGTTTAGGTTTAGGGTTCGGGTTAAGGGTTAGGTGTTCGGGATAGGGTTAGGGTTAGGGTTAGTGTTAGAGTTAGCATTATGGTTAGGTTTAGGGTTATGTATAGTGTTAGGGATAGGCTTAGCATTAGGGATAGGGCTAGGGTTAGGGTTATGGTTAGGGTTTGGCTTATAGTTAAGGTTAGGGTTAGGCTTAGAGGTTATGGTTAGGGCTAGAGTTTGTGTTAGGGTTAAAGCTTAGGTTTATGGTTAGGGTTACACTTAGGGTTAGGGTTAGGTTTAGAGGTTAGGGTTTGGGGTTATCATTAGGGTTAGGGTGAGGCTTAGAGGTTATGGTTAGGGTTAAAGCTTAGGTGTATGTTTGGGGTTATGGTTAGGGTAAGGGTTAGGTTTAGAGGCTAGTGTTAGTGTTATCCTTAGGATTAGTGTTTGTGTTAGGATTAGAGTTATGTTTAGAGTTAGGTTTAGGTTTCTGGTTAGCGTTAGGTACAGGGTTTGGGTAAAGGTTAGTGTTAGGGTTAGGGACAGGGTTACGGTTAGGCTTGGGTTATGGCTAGGGTTAGGGTTAGGATTATGGTTAGGGTTAGGGTTAGGTTGAGGTTTAGGTTTAGGGTTAATTTTAGGGTTAGTGTTATAAGTTATGATTAGTGTTAGGTTTAGGTTTATGGTTAGGGATAGGTTAGTGTTAGGGTTAGGGCTAGAGGTTAAGGTTAGGGTTAGGGTTAGGGTTACAGTTCGGGTTAGGGTTAGGGTTAGTGTTAGGGTTAGGGATTAGGTGTTAGGTTCAGGGTTATGTTTAAGCTTTGGGTTATGGTTTGTTTTAGGAGTATGATTAGTTTAAGGTTAGGGTTAAGTTTAGGGTCAGAGTTGGGTTTACAGTTATGTTTAGGGTTAGGTTAGGGTTAGGGGTTAGGTGTTAGGGATAGGGTTAGGGTTAGGGTTATGCTTACGGTTAGGTTTAGGTTTAGGGTTAGGTTTAGTGTTAATATTAAGGTCAGAGTTAGGTTTACAGTTAGGTTTAGTGTTAGGTTTAGGGTTAGGTTTAGGTTTTGGGTGTTAGTCATACTGTTATGGTTATGGTTATGGTTATGGTTATGGTTATGGTTAGGGTTAGGGTTATGGTTAGGGCTAGGGTTAGGTTTACGGTTAGTTTTAGCATTTCGGATATTGTTTGTGTTAGTTTTAGGGTTAGGGTAAGGGTTAGGTTTAGGGTCAGGTTTAGGCTTAGTTTTAGGCTTATGGTTAGAGGATAGTGTTAGGTTTAGTGTTAGAGTTTGGATTTAGGTTTAGGGTTAGGGTTAGGCTTAGATGTTATTGTTAGAGTTAGTGTAAGGATTAGGGTGAAAGCTTAGGTTTAAGGTTTGGCTTACGGTTAGGGTTAGGGTTAGAGGTTAGTGTTACAGTTAGGTTTAATGTTACTGTTAATGTTAAGGTTAGGGTTAGGTTTAGAGTTAGGTTTAGACTTAGGGTTACGGTTAGGGTTAGAGTTAGGATTAGGGTTAGGGTTAAGATTAGGGATAGAGTTACGTTTAGGGTTATGGGTAGGGTTATGTTCAGAAGTATGGGTTTGGATTACTGTTAGCATTAAGCTTAGGTTTAGGGTTATGCTAGGGTTAGGGTTAGGGTTAGGGTTAGGAATTAAAGTCAGGCCTAGGTTTAGTTTAATGGGTAGGGTTATGGTTAGGGTTATGGTCAGGGTCACGATTATGGTTAGAAATCATGGTTACGGTTAGAGTTATGGTTAGTTTTAGTGTTACAGTTAGTGTTAGATCTTATGGTTAGGGTTAGGGTTATGGTTAGGGTTAGGGTTAGTGTTAAGTTTATCGTTAGACTTCGGATTACGGTTAGGGTTAGGGTTACAATTAGGTTTAGGGTTAGGCTTAGGGTTAGGTTTAGGTTTACAGTTAGGTTTAGCGTTAGGGTTAGGTGTTACATATTAGGGATAGGGTTAGCGTTACGGTAGGGTTAGGGTTAGGTTTACGGTTACGGTTAGGGTTAGGTATAGTTTTAGATTTAGTGTTAGGGTAACGGTTAGAGTTACAGTTAGGCTTCGTGTTATGGTGAGGGTTACAGTTATGATTAGTTTAGGGTTAGGGTTAGGGTTTGGGTTAGGTTTAGATGTTAAGGATAGTGTTAGGGTTGGTGTTACAGTTTGAGTTTAGGGTTAGGGTTAGGGTTAGAGTTATGGTTAGCAGTTAGCATTAGGTTTCGTTTATGGTTAGGGTTAAAGCTTATGTTTAGGTTTAGGGTTAGGGTTAGGGTTAGATATTAGGGATAGGTTTAGGGTTAGTGTTAGTGTTAAAGCTTAAGTTTGTGGTTAGCGTTAGTGTTACTTTAGGGTTACGGTTAATTTAACTGTTAGGGTTAGGGTTAGGGTTATGGTTATGGTTAGAGGTTAGCATTTGGTTTAGGGTTAGATTTAGGATGAAGGTTAGGGTTAGGCATAGAGGTTATTGTTAGTGTTAGGGTTAGTGTTAGGGTTAAGGTTAAGGCTAGGGTTACAATTAGGTGATTGTTAGAGTTAGGGTTAGGTTTAGGGTTAGGGTTTTGGTTAGGGTTAGCGTTTAGGGTTAGTGTGTGAGTTAGTGTTATGGTTAGCATTAGGTTTAGTTTGAGGTTTAGGGTTAGTTTTAGGGTTAGGGTTAGAAGTTAGGTATAGTATTAGGTTTAGTGTTTGGGTTAGGGATAGGTTGAGCGTTAGGGTTAGTGTTAGAGGTTAGGGTTAGTGTTACGTTTCGGGTTAACGTTAAGGATAGGGTTAGAGGTATGTGTTAACGTTAGGGTTAGTGTTAGGCTTAGGGTTATGCTAGGGTTATGCTATGGTTAGGGTTAGGGTTAGGTATTACAGTCAGGGTTAGGGTTAGTTTAAAGGTTAGGTTTAGGGTTAAATTAAGGGATTAATGTTAGATTTAGGGTTAGGGTTACATATTTTGTTAGAGTTATTACTATGGTTATGCTTAGGGTTAGATGTTAGTGTTAGTGTTAGGATGAGGGTTAGGGTCAGTGTTACGGTTAGAGTTTAGGGTTAGGGTTAGGGTTATGGTTAGATGTTAGCATTCGTTTAAGTGTTAGTGTTAGGTTTAGGTTAGATTTAGGGTTAGAGTTATGGTAAGGGTTAAGACAAGGGTTACTGGTTAGATTTAGGTTTAGGACTACAGTTAGTGCTACTGTTAGTTTTAGAGGTTAGTTTTAGTGTTAGGATTAGGGTTAGGGTTAGTATTAGCATTAGGCTTAGGGATTAGGTTGGATTAGGGTAAAGGTTAGGGTTAGGGTTAGGGTTAGGTTTAGGGTTATGGTTAGAGGGTAGGTTTAGCTTTAGGGTTAGAGGGTAGGTTTAGCTTTAGGGTTAGAGTTATGCTTAGTGTTTGGATTATGATTAATGTTAGGGTTAGGGGTAGCTGTTAGGGAGAGGGTTAGGGTTAGGCTTTGTGTGATGGCTACGTTTAGGGCTATGATTAGGTTTAGGGTTTTGTAAGGGTTAGGGATAGCTTTAGGGTTATTTTTAGAGTTAAGGTTAGAGTTAGGGTTAGGGGTTAGGTGTTTTTATAGAGTTAGGTTTAGGGTTAGGGTTGGATTTAGGGTTAGGTTTAGGGTTAGGCATAGTGTTAGGGTTAGGGTTTAGGGTTAAGTTTAGGCTTAGGGTTAGGTTTAGGTTTAAGTTTAAGGTTAGGGTTAGGGTTAGTGTTATTGCTACGGTTAGGGTTATGGTTAGTGTTAGGTTTATTGTTATAGGTTAGCGTTTGGTTTAGGGTTAGAGTTAGACTTTGGGTTAGGCTTAGGATTAGGCTTAGAGGTTATGGTTATGGTTATGGTTATGGTTATGGTTATGGTTATGGTTAGGGTTTGGGTTAGGGTTAGGGATAGGGTAAGGGGTAGGATTAGGGTTAGTTATTAGTTTTAGTGTTAGCGTTATGGTTAGGGTTAGGGTTAACTTTAGGGGTTAGTTTTAGGGTTAGGCTTAGGGATAGGGTTTAGTGTAAGGGTTAGGATTAGGGTTAGAGTTAGGGTTAGGCTTAGCGTTATGGTTAGGGTTAGGATTACATTTAGGTTAACATTAGGGTTAGGGTTAGGTTTAGGGTAGGTTTTGCGTTAGATGTAGTGTTAGGGTTAGGGTAAGGTTTAGGGTTAGGTTTAGGTGTTTGGTGTTAGGGATAGGGTTATGAGTTAGGGTTATGGTTATGGTTAGTGTTAGTGTTAGGGTTATGGTTAGGGTTATGGTTAGGGTTAGCGTTTAGGGTTATGCTTAGGGTTAGGCTTAGTGTTATGGTTAGGGTTAGGGTTAGGTTGAGGTTTCGTGTTAGGTTAGGATTAAGGTTACAAGTTAGGTTTAGTGTTAGGTTTAGGTTTAGGGTCAGGGATAGTTTTAGGGTTAGGGTTAATGATAGAGGTTAGTCTTATTGTTATGTTTTGCGTTAGAGTTAAGGTTAGGGTTAGAACTATGTGTTAATGTTAGGGTTAGCATTAGAGATAGGGTTAAAGTTAGGGTTAGGGTTAGGATTATGGTTAGGGTTAGCATTTAGTGTTAGGTTTAGGGTTAGGGTTAGTGTTATGGTTAGTGTTAGGGTTAGGTTGAGGTTTAGTGTTAGGTTAGGATTAGGGTTACAAGTTAGTTTTAGTGTTAGTTTTAGGGTTAGGGATAGGTTTAGGGTTAGGGTTAGTGTTAGACGTTAGGGTTAGGGTTAGTGTTAGGGTTAGGGTTAGGGTTAGGGTAAGGGTTAGGTTTAGGGTTAGGTTTAAGGTTAGGGTAAGGATTAGGGTTATGCTAGGTTTATGTTTAGGTTTATGGTTAGGTATTATACACAGGGTTAGCTTTAGTTTAAAAGGTAGGGTTAGGGTTAGGGTTAGGGTTAGGGTTAGGGTAAGGGTTAGAGTAAGGTTTAGGTTTAGGGTTAGGCTTAGGGTTAGGGTTAGGGTTAGGTTAGGTTAAGGGTTAGTGTTAGAGTTAGGTTTAGGGTTAGAGTTAGGGTTATGGTTAACGTTAGGGTTAGGTTGACATTTAGGGTTAGGGTTAGTGTTAGGATTAGAAGTTAGCTTTAGTGCTAGGTTTAAGGGTTAGGTGTTAGGGAGAGGCTTAGGGTTAGGCTTCGGGTTATGGTTAGTGTTAGGGTTATGATTAGGTTTAGGGATATGGTTTGGGTTAGTGTTAGATGTATGTGTTATGGTTAGGGTTAGCTTTAGGGTTGTGGTTAAGTTTAAGGTTAGGGTTAGGGTTAGGGTTAGGGTTATGCTAGGGTTATTTTTACATTTAGGGTTAGTTATTATAATCAATGTTAGCTTTAGTTTAAGGGGTATGGTTAGGGTTAGTGTAAGGGATTAATGTTAGGTTTAGTGTAAGTGTTATGGGTATAGTTAGGGTTAGGGTTAGGGTTAGGATTAGAAGTTAGGGTTAGGGGTAGGGTTAGGGTTGTGGTTAGGTTTAGGGTTAGGGTTAGCGTTAGGGGTTAGGTGTGAGGTATAGGGTTATGGGTTAGGGTTTGAGTTTTGGTTTTGTTTAGGGTTAGCATTTAGGGTTAGTGTTGGGGTTAATGTTATGATTAAGGTTAGGGTTATTTTGACGTTTAGAGTTAGGGTTAGTGTTAGGCTTAGAAGTTAGCTTTAGTATTAGGTTTAGGGTTATGGTAGGGATAGGTTTAGGGTTAGTGTTAGTGTTAGAGTTTAGGGTTAGTTTTCGGGTTAGGCTTAGAGTTAGGGTTAGGCTTAGGGTTAAATTTACGGGTTAGGTTTAGAGTTAGGGTTAGGGTTATGGTTAGGTTTAGGGCTGGGTTATGCCAGGGTTAGGGTTAGGGTTAGGGTTAGGTATTACAGTCAGTGTTAGGGCTAGTTTAAAAGTTAGGGTTAGGGTTAGGTTTAGGGATTAATGTTAGGTTTAATTTTATTATTATGCTTAGGGTTAGTGTTAGGGATAGGTTTATGGTTAGGATTAGAAGTTAGGGTTAGGGGTACTGTTATGTTTATGTTTACAGTTTGGGCTAGGTTAGGGTTAGGTTTATGCTTAGGGGTTACTTTTTTGGGAGAGGGTCAAGATTAGGCTTCGGTTTACGGTTAGCGTTAGGGTTATGTTTAGGTTTAGGGTTAGGCTGAGAGTTAGGGTTAGTGTTAGGTTTAGTGTTCATTTTAATGTTAGGTTTAGGGTTGGGGTTAGGTGTTAGAGATAGGGTTAGGGTTCGGGTTACGGTTAAGATTAGGTTAAGGCCAAGGTTTATGGTTATGGTTAAGGTTAGAAATAATGTTAAGTTTAGGGTTAGGGTTTTAGGATTAGGTTTAGGGTTAGGGTTAGGGTTAGGGTTAGGTTTAGGTTTAGGTTTTGGTTTAGGTTTAGTGTAAGGGTTAGAAGTTTTTTTAGTGTTAGGGTTAGTGTTAGGATTAGAGTTAGAGTTAGGGTTAGGGTTAGATGTTAGGGTTAGGGATAGGGTTAGGGTTAGGGTTCGGATTAGTGTTAGGGTTAGGTTTAGGGTTTGGGTTACTTTTAGGTTTAGGGTTAGGTTTACAGTTAGGGTTAGAATTTGGTTTAGTGTTAGGGTTAGGTGTTGGGTTAGGGTTAGGGTTAGGGTTAGGATTAGTGTTAGGGTTAGGTTTAGGGTTAGGGTTAGGTTTAGGGTTAGGGTTAGGCTTACTGTTAGGGTTAGAAGTTGGTTTAGTGTTAGGGTTAGGGTTAGGGTTAGAGTTAGAGTTAAGAATAGGGTTAGGGTTAGGTTTAGGGTAAGGTTTAGGTTTATGGTTAGGTTTATGTTTAGGAATATTGTTAGGTTTAGCGTTAGGGTTTATTGTTAGGGTTAGGGTGAGGGTTAGGGTTACTGATAGCGTTAGAACTTGGTTTAGTGTTAGGGTTAGTGGTAGGGTTAGGGTTAGAATTAGAGTTAGGGTTAGGATTACATTTTAGGGTTAGTGTTAGGTTTAGGCTTAGGGTTAGGGTTATGGTTAGAGGTTAGGGTCAATTTAAGGGTTAGCGTTATGTTTAGAGGTTAGTGTTAGGTTTAGGGTTAGAGTTGGGTTTAGGGTTAGGGTTAAGGATAGGCTTAGATTTTATGGTTAAGTTTAGGGTTAGGGTTAGGTTTAAAACTTAGGTTTAGGTTTAGGGTTAGGATTAGTGTTAGAGTTACAGTTAGGGTTAGGGTTAGTGTTAGGGTTAGTGTTAGTGTTAGGTTTAGGGGTTAGGTGTTAGGGAGAGTCTTAGGGTTAGGCTTCGGGTTATGGTTAGTGTTATGGTTTCAATTAGGTTTAGGGTTAGTGTTAGGGTTAGGGATATTGTTAGTGTTAGTTTTACTGTTAGTTTTAGGGTTAGGTTTAGGGTTAGGGTTAGGGGTTTAGTGCTAGGGATAGGATTAGGGTTATGTTTAGTTTTAGGGTTAGGGTTAGGGTTAGGGTTAGGGTTAGGATTAGGGTTAGGGTTATGGTTAATGTTTAGCATTAGGGTTAGTGTTAGAATTTGGTGTTAGTGTTAGTGTTAGGGTTAGGCTTAGAGTTTATGGTTAGGCTTAGTGTTAGGGTTATTGTTAAAGCTTAGGTTTTGGTTTAGGGTGAGAGTTAGGATATGGGTTACTGTTAGGGTTAGTGTTAGGGTAAGGGTTAGAAGTATGGGTTAGGGTTATGGATAAGGTTAGTGTTTTGCTATTGTTAGGGTTAGGGTTAGGTATTACAATCAGGTTTAGGGTTGGTTTAAAGGGTAGGGATAAGTTTAGAGTTAGGGTTAGGGATTAATATTAGGTTTAGGGTTGTGGTTATAGTTATGGTTAGGGTTAGGGTTTGGGTAGGTTTAGGTTTAAGGTTTGGATTAGAAGTTAGGGGTAGGGGTAGGGCTAGGTTTATGGTTACAGTTAGGGTTAGGGTTAGTGTTAGGGTTAGGTGTTATATGTTAGGGAGAGAATTAAGATTAGGCTACGGGTTATGGTTAGCATTAGGGTTACGATTAGGTTTAGGGTTAGGCTTAGGCTTAGTGTTAGGGTTAGCTTTAGTGTTAGTTTTAGGGTTATATTTATGGTTAGGGTTGGGGTTTGGTGTTAGGGAAAGGGTTAGGGTTAGTGTTATGGTTAGGTTTAGGTTAAAGTTAGGGTTAGCGTTTGGAAGCATGTTAGGTTTAGGGTTAGGTTTTAGGGTTACTTTTAGTGTTAGGGTTATGCCTAGGGTTAGGTTTAGGGTTAGGGTTAAGGTTAAATTTAGGGTTCGAATTTGGTTTAGTGTTAGTGTTGGGGTTAGGTTTAGAGTTAGAGTTAGGGTTAGATTTAGATATTAGGGTTAGTTTTAGGGTTAGAGTTACGGTTAGGGTTAGGGTTATGGCTTATAGGTTAGCATTAGGTTTAGGGCTAGAGTTTCGGAATAGCTTCAGGGTTAGGTTTAGGCTTAGAGGGTATGATTAAGGTTTGGGTTAGGGTTAAAACTTAGGTTAAGGTTTAGAGTTAGGCTTAGGGTTAGTGTTATGATTAGTGTTGGGTTAGGGTTAGGGATTAGGGGTTAGGGAAAGGTTTTGGGTTATGGTTAAGTTTAGGGATAGGGTTAGGTTTAGGTTTAGAGGAATGTGTTAGGGTTAGTGTTAGGGTTAGGGTGAGGGTTAGGGTTAGGGTTAGAGATAGGATTAGGTTTAGAGATATGGGTTAGGGTTAGGTTTAGGGGTAGGGTTCGGGTTAGGGTTAGTGTTATGGTAGGTTTAGTTTTATGGTTAGGGTTAGGGTTACATATTATGGTCAGTGTTAGCGTTAGTTTAATGCGTAGTTTTAGGGTTAGGGATTAATGTTAGGTTTAGGGTTAGGTTATGGTTAGGGTTAGGGTTAGAGTTTAGGGTTATTGTTAGGCTTGTGTTAGGGTTAGGGTTAGGATTAGGGTTAGTGTTAGGGTTGGATTAGGATTAGGGTTAGGTTTAGTGTTAGATTTAAGGGTTATGTGTTAGGGATAGGTTTACGGTTAGGCATCGAGTTACATTTAGGGTTACGGTTACAATTAGGTTAGGGTTAGTGTTAACGTTTGCATTAGATTTATGTTTAGTTTTAGGATTAGGGTTCTGGTTAGGTTTAGGGGTTAGGTGATAGGGATAAGGTTGTAGTTAGGGTTAGGGTTAGGTTAAGTTTATGGTTAGTGTTACGGTTAGGGTTAGGGTTAGAGGTATGTGTTAGGGTTACTTTTAGGTTTAGAGTTACGTTTAGTTTTAGGCTTAATTTTAGGGTTAGGTTTAGGGTTAAAAGTTAGGTTTAGTGTTAGTTTTAGGTTTAGGGTTAGGGATAGGTTAGTGTTAGGGTTAGGGTTAGAGGTTAAGGTTAGGATTAGGGCTAGGATTAGTGTTAGGGTTAGGGTTAGGTCTAGAGGTTTGGGTTCGTGTTAGGTTTAGGTGTACTTTTAGGATTAGGGTTAGTGTTAGGGATAGAGTTACTGTTAGATTTTGGTTAACGGTTAGAGTTAGGGTTTGGGGTACGGTTAGGTTTAAGGTTAGTTTGAGGTTTAGTGTTAGGATTAGGGTTAGGGTCAGAAGTTAGATTTAGTGTCAGGTTTAGGGTTAGGGTTAGGGATAGGGTTAGGGTTAGAGCTATGGGTTAGTGTTACTTGTAGGTGTAGGGTTAGTGTTAGGGTTAGGGTTATGGTATGTTTAGGGTTAGGGTTAGGGGCAGATATTACTGTCAGGGTTAGTGATAGTTTAAGGGGTAGGGTTCGGGTTAGGGTTAGGCTTAGGGTTACGTTTAGCGGTAAGCAGGTTAAGGTTAGGATTAGGGCTAGGATTAGTGTTAGGGTTAGGGTTAGGCCTAGAGTTATGGGTTAGTGTTAGGTTTAGGGGTACTTTAGGATTAGGGTTAGTGTTAGGGTTAGAGTTACTGTTAGGTTTTGGTTAATGGTTAGAGTTAGGGTTTGGGGTATGGTTAGGTTTAAGGTTAGTTTGAGGTTTGGGTTAGGATTAGGGTTAGGGTCAGAAGTTAGATTTAGTGTCCGGTTTAGGGTTAGGGATAGGTTAGTGTTAGGGTTAGGGTTAGAGTTTAAAGTTAGGGTTAGGTTTAGTGTTAGTGTTAGGGTTAGGGTTAGAGCTATGGGTTAGGGTTACTTGTAGGTGTAGGGTTAGTGTTAGGGTTAGGGTTATGGTAGGTTTAGGGTTAGGGTTAGGGCTAGATATTACTGTCTGGGTTAGTGTTAGTTTAAGGGTAGGGTTCGGGTTAGGGTTAGGCTTAGGGTTATGTTTAGAGGTAAGCATGTTAAGGTTAGGATTAGGGCTAGGATTAGTGTTAGGGTTAGGGTTAGGCCTAGAGTTATGTTAGTGTTAGGGTTAGGGTTATGGTAGGTTTAGGGTTAGGGTTAGGGCTAGATATTACTGTCTGGGTTAGTGTTAGTTTAAGGGTAGGGTTCGGGTTAGGGTTAAGCTTAGGGTTATGTTTAGAGGTAAGCATGTTAAGGTTAGGATTAGGGCTAGGATTAGTGTTAGGGTTAGGGTTAGGCCTAGAGTTATGGGTTAGTGTTAGGTTTAGGGGTACTTTAGGATTAGGGTTAGTGTTAGGGTTAGAGTTACTGTTAGGTTTTGGTTAATGGTTAGAGTTAGGGTTTGGGGTATGGTTAGGTTTAAGGTTAGTTTGAGGTTTAGGGTTAGGATTAGGGTTAGGGTCAGAAGTTAGATTTAGTGTCCGGTTTAGGGTTAGGGATAGGTTAGTGTTAGGGTTAGGGTTAGAGTTTAAAGTTAGGCTTAGGTTTAGTGTTAGGGTTAGGGTTAGGGTTAGAGCTATGGGTTAGGGTTACTTGTAGGTGTAGGGTTAGTGTTAGGGTTAGGGTTATGGTAGGTTTAGGGTTAGTGTTAGGGCTAGATATTACTGTCTGGGTTAGTGTTAGTTTAAGGATAGGGTTCGGGTTAGGGTTAGGCTTAGGGTTATGTTTAGAGGTAAGTATGTTAAGGTTAGGATTAGGGCTAGGATTAGTGTTAGGTTAGGGTTAGGGCTAGAGTTATGGGTTAGTGTTAGCTTTAGGGGTACTTTTAGGATTACGGTTAGTTTTAGGGTTAGGGATAGAGTTACGGTTAGGTTTTGGTTAATAGTTAGAGTTAGGATTAGGGTTATGGTTAGGTTTAAGGTTTGTTTGAGGTTTAGGGTTAGGGTTAGGGTAAGAAGTTAGATTTAGTGTCGGGTTTAGGGTTAGGGTTAGCGATAGGTTAGTGTTAGTGTTAGGTTAGAGGTTAAAGTTAGGGTTAGGTTTAGTGTTAGGGTTAGGCTTAGATCTATGGGTTAGGGTTACTTTTATGGGTAGGGTTAGTGTTAGGATTAGGGTTATGGCAGGTTTAGGTTTAGGTTTAGGGCTAGATATTACTGTAAAGGTTAGTGTTAGTTTAAGGTGTAGGTTTCGGGTTAGGGTTAGGGTTAGGCTTAGGGCTATGTTTAGAGGTAAGCTTTAGGTTTAGGGTTAGGCTTAGGGTTAGAGTTTAGGGTTAGGGTTAGGGTTAACGTTAGGGTTAGGTTTAGAAGTTAGGGTTAGGGGTAGGGTTAGGGTTATGATTACGGTTAGGTTTAGAGTTACGGTTAGTGTTACGGTTACGGTTAGGTGTTAGGGGTTAGGAGTTAGGAGAGTGTTAGTGTTAGGGTTAGTGTTAGGGTTAGGGTTACGGTTACGGTTAGTTTAGGGTTCTGGTTAGAGGTTAGTTGTTAGGGAGAGTGTTAGGGTTAGGCTTCGGGTTACTGTTAGTGCTAGTGTTACAATTAGGTTTAGGTTTAGGGTTAAGGTTAGGGTTAATATTAAGGTCAGAGTTAGGTTTTTGGTTAGGTTTATTGTTAGGTATAGGATTAGGGTTAGGCTTATGGGTAGAGGTTAGCATTAGGTTTAGTGTTAGAGTTTGGGGTTAGGGTTATGGTTAAGTTTAGGCTTAGAGTTTATGGTTAGGGTTAGTGTTAGGGTTATAGTTAAAGTGTAGGTTTAGTGTTAGTGTTACATTTAGGGTTAGGGTTATTTTTAGAGATTAGTGTAAGGGTTAGGTTTAGAGTTAATGTTAAATTTTGGGACAGGGTTAGGTTTAGAGTTAGATTTAGGTTTAGGTTTAGGGCTAGGTTTAGGGTTATAGTTATGGTTAGGGTTAGGATTAGGACTAGGGTTAGGCTTAGGGTTAGGAATAGGTTTATGGTTAGGCTTTGGGTTACAGTTATGTTATGCTTAGGGTTAGATTGAGGTTAGGGTTAGGATTGTGGTTAGGGTTAGGGTTAGAAGTTAGGTTTAGTGTTAGATTTAGGGGCAGAGGTTAGGGTTAGGTTTAGGTTAAGTTTTAGGGTTAGGGTTAGGGTTAGTATTAGAATTTGAGGTTAGGGTAAGTTTAGGGTTTGTGTTACGATTACAGTTAGGTTTGGGGTAGTTTTATTGTTAGGGTTATGGGATAGGTGTTAGGGAGATGGTTATGGTCAGGCTTAGTGTTACGGTTAGGTTTAGGGTTACGATTAGGTTTAGGGTTAGGTTTAGTGTTATGGTTAGGGTTTGTTTTAGGGTTAGGGTTAGGGTTATGTGTTAGGTGTTAGTGATAGAGTTAACGTTAGGGTTAGTGTTAGGGTTAGGGTTAGGGTTAGGGTTAGGGTTAGGGTTAGGTTTGGGGTTAGACTTAGGGTTAGGGATAGTGTTAGGTTTCGTGTTTATGTTGGGGTGCGGATAGTGTTACATTTAGGGTAGGGATAGGGTTAGGTTTAGGGTTTAGGGTAAGGGTTAATATTATGGTTAGTGTTATGTTTAGGTTTAGGGCTGGGTCAGGGTTAGGTTTAGGGTTAGGTTTAGAGGTATGTGTTAGGGTGAGGTTTAGGGGTAGGGTTAGGGTTAGGATTAGTGTTATGGTAGGTTTAGTGTTACGGTTAGGGTTACGTATTACAGTGAGTGTTAGTGTTAGTTTAAGTGGTAGGGTTGTGGTTAGTGTTAGGGATTAATGTTAGGTTTAGAGTTAGGTTTATGTTTAGGGTTATGTTAGGGTTCTTGTTAGAGTTAGGGTTAGGTTTTAGAGTTACGGTTAGGTTTAGGGTTAATGTTAGTGTTAGGGTTAGGTTTAGGATTAGAGTTTAGGGTTAGGTTTAGGTTTAGGGTTAGTGTTAGGGTTAAGGTTAAGTTTAGGATTAGAATTTAGAGTTAGGGTTAATGTTAGGGTTAGGGTTACTTTTCGGGTGAGGGTTAGGTCTAGGTTTAGGGTTAGTGTTTGGGTTATATTTAGGGTTAGGTTTTAAGGTCAGGGTTAGTGTTAGTGTTAGGGTTAGGGTTAGGGTTAGAATTAGGTTTAGGGTTAGGGTTAGGGATAGTGTTATGGATTGGCTTTAGGTTATGGTTATGGTTAGGGTTAGGGTTATGTTTAGGGTTAGTGTTATATTGAGGTTTAGGGTTAGGGTTAGTGTAAGTGTTAGAATTTCGGTTTAGTGTTACGTTTATGGTTAGAGTTAGGGATAGTTCTAGGTTAGGATTAGTGTTAGAAGTTAGGGTTAATTTTTAGGGTTGTGGTTAGGGTCAGGGTTAGGGTAGGGTTAAAAATAAGCTTTAAGGTTAGGTTTATGGGTTGGGTTAGGGTTAGGGAAATTGATTTCGTAGGTTTAGGGTTAGGGTTCGGGTTAGGTATTACCATCAGTGTTAGGGTTGGTTTAAGTGGTAGGGTTAGGGTTAGTGTTAGTGTTAGGTTTAGGATTAGACTTTAGGCTTATTGTTAGGTTTGTGTTAGGGTTGGTGTTAGGGTTAGGATTAGGGTTAATTTTAGGGCTTGGATTACAATTAGGGTTAGGTTTAGGGTTAGATTTAGTTGTTAGGTGTTAGCGCTAGGGTTAGTGTTCAGCTTCGGGTTATGTTTAGGGTTATAGTTACGATTAGGTTAGGGTTAGAGTTAGGGTTAGTGTTAGCATTTGCATTAGATTTATGTTTCGTTTTAGGATTAGGTTTATGGTTAGGTTTAGGGGTTAGGTGTTAGGGATAATGTTGTAGTTATGTTTAGGGTTAGGGTTAGGGTTAGGGATAGGGTTAAGTTTAGGGTTAGTGTTAGGTTCAGGGTTAGGGTTAGAGTTATGGTTTAGGGTTAGTGTTAGGTTTAGGATTAGGTTTAGAGGTTATGGTTAGGATTAAGGTTAGGATTGGGGTTAGGGTTAGGGTTAGAGATATGGGTTATGTTTAGGGTTAGGGTTAGGTTTAGGATTAGATTTAGTGTTAGGCTTAGGGATAAGGTTACAGTTAGGCTTTGGGTTATGGTTATGGTTAGAGTTAAGGTTATGGTTAGGTTTAGGTTTAAGTTGAGCTTTAGGTTTAGGGTTAGGGTGAGAAGTTAGGTTTAGTTTTAGGTTTAGGGTTAGGGTTAAAGAGAGGTTAGGGTTAGGGTTAGGGTTAGAGGTAAATCAGGGTTACTTTTAGGGGTAGGGTAAGAGATAGGGTTAGGCTTATGGTAGACTTAGGGTTAGGGTTAGGGCTAGGTATTACTGTCAGGGTTAGTGTTAGTTTTAGGGGTAGGGTTCGCGTTAGGGTTAGGGTTAGGCTTAGGGTTATGTTTAGAGGTAAGCTTTAGGTTTAGGGTTAGGGTTAGGGTTAGGGTTAGTTTTAGGTTTAGGATTAGATTTAGGTTTAGGGTTAGGAATAGGGATATGCTTAGGCTTTGGGTTACTTTTAGGTTTATGGTTAGGGATATGATAAGGATTATGTTTAGGTTTAGGTTTATGGTTAGGGTTAGTGTTAGAAGTTAGATTTAGTGCTAGGTTTAGGGTTAGAGATTAGGATTAAGGTTAGGTTAAGTTGTAGTGTTAGGTTTAGGGTTTAATTTAGGGTTAGGTTTATGGTTACGGTTAGTGTTAGGGTTAGTTTTAGTGTTAGGTTTACGTGATAGGTGTTAGGGTGATAGTTATGGTAAGGCGTAGTGTTACAGTTAGGTTTATGGTTACGATTAGGTTTAGGGTTATGGTTAGGGTTGTTTTATGGTTAGGGTTAGGGTTACGGGTTAGGTGTTAGGGATAGAGTTAGCATTAGGGTTAGGGTTAGGCTAAGTTTTAGGTTTAGATTGAGGGTTAGGGATAGTGTTAGGTTTATTGTTAGGGTTGTGGGTAGGGATAGTGTTAGAGTTAGGGTTTGGGTTAGGGTTATTGTTTAGGGTTAGGGTTATTGTTATGGTAAGGGTTAAGTTAAGGTTTAGGTTTAAGTTTAGGTTTACCGTTATTGTTAGTGTTAGTGTTAGGGTTAGTTTCCAGGTTAGGGTTTGACTTAGGGTTACAGTTTAGTGTTAGGGTTAGGCTTAGTGTTAGTGTTAGGGTAGGGTTAGGTTTAGGGCTCGAGTTTAGGTTAGGGTTAGGTTTAGGGTTCAGCTTAGGGTTAGAGTTAGGTTTAGGATTAAACTTTAGGTTTAGGGTTAGGTTTAGGTTTAGGTTAGATTTAGGGTTACGGTTAGCGTTAGTGCTAGGTTTAGTGTTAGCCTTAGTGGTTAGGTTTTAGGGAGAGGGTTAATATTAGGTTTCGGGTTACAGTTAGTTTTAGAGTTATGGTTAGGTATTGGCTTAGGGTTAAGTTTAGGGTTAGTGTTAGGTTTAGGTTTAGGGGTAGGGTTATGGTTAGTGTTAGGTTTAGTGGTAGCATTTAGGGTAAAGGTTAGGTTTAGGGATAGGTTTATGGTTAGTTTTAGTGTTAGGGTTAGGGTTAATGTTCTGATTACGGTTAATGTTAGGTTGAGGTTTAGGGTTAGGTTTTGGTTAGTGTTAGGGTTAGGGTTAGGTTTAGAGTTACCGTTAGGGTTAGGGTTAGGTTTAGGTTTACGTTTATCATAATGGTTAGGGTTAGGTTAAGGTTTAGTTTTAAGGTTAAGTTTAGGGTTAGTCTTAGAGGTTTATTTTAGTTTTAGGGTTAAGCTTAGGGTTAGGGTTAGAGGTTTATTTTAGGTTTAGGGTTAAGGTAAGCTTTAAGATTAGGGTTATGGTTAGGTTTAGTTTTAGATGTATGGGTTAGGGTTAGGGTTATGGTTAAGGTTATGGTTAGGATTAGGGTTATGTTTAGTTTTAGGGTTAAGGTTAGGATTAGGTTTAGGGCTATGGTTAGAGTTTAGCTTTAGGTTTAGTGTTACGATTTGATGTTAGGGTTAGGGTTAGGGTTAGGATTAGAGTTTATGTTTAGGCTTAGTATTAGGGTTATCGTTAAAGCTTACGTTTTGGGTTAGGGTGAGGGTTAGGTTAGGGTTAGTGTTAGGCTTAGTGTTAGTGTAAGGTTTAGAGGTATGGTTTAGGGTTATGATTATGGTTATGGTTAGGGTTAGGGTTATGCTACGGTTAGGGTTAGGGTTAGGGTGAAGTATTACAGTCAGGTTTAGGGTTAGTTTAAGCGGTAGGGTTAGGGTTAGGGATTAATGTTAGGTTTAGGGTTATGGTTATCGTTATGTTTAGGGTTAGGGTTTGGGTTAGGGTTAGGGTTAAGATTAGAAGTTAGGGTTAGGGGCAGGGTTAGGTTTATGGTTACAGTTAGGTTTAGGGGCAGTGTTAGGCTTAGGGTTAGGGGTTAGGTGTTAGGGAGAGAATTAAGATTTGGCTTCAGGTTACTGTTAGCATTAGGGTTATGATTAGGTTTAGGGTTAGGCTTAGGGTTAGGGTTAGGTTTAGTGTTAGTTTAAGGGTTAGGTTTGTGGTTAGGGTTGGGGTTTGGTGTTAGAGATAGGGTTAGGGTTAAGTTTATGGTTAGGTTTAGGGTAAGGTTTAGGTTTACAGTTAGGGTTAGGGTTAGGAGTCGTGTTAGGTTTAGGGTTCGGTATAGGGTTAAGGTTAGGGTTAGAGTTAGAGTTAGGTTTAGGGTTAGATGTCAGGGTTAGGGTTAGGCTTACTGTTAGGGTTAGGGTTAGGTTTAGGTTTAGTGGTACGGTTAGAGTTTAGGGTTAAGTTTAGGGTTAGAGTTAGGGTTAAGGTTAGGGTTATGGTTATGGTTAGAGGTTAGTGTTAGGTTTAGGGTCAGAGTTCGGGTTTAGGTTTAGGGTTAGGTTGAGGCTTAGAGGTTATGGTTAAGGTTAGTGTTAGGGTTAGGGTTAAAACTTAGGTTTAGTTTTAGGGTTTGTGTTAGTGTTAAGGTTAGTGTTAGGATTAGTGGTAGTGTTATGGTTAGGGGTTAAGTGTTAGCGAAAGTGTTAGGGTTAGGTTTAAGTTTAGGGTTAGCGTTAGGTTTTGGGTTAGAGGTATGGGATAGGGTTAGGGTTAAGGTTAAGGTTAGGGATAGCGTTAGGGTGAGGATTTGGGTTAGGGTTAGGGTTAGGATTAGGTTTAGACGTATGGATTAGTATTAGGTTTATTGGTAGGGTTTGGGTTAGGGTTAGTGTAATGGTAGGTTTAGTGTTAGGGTTAGGGTTACATATTATGGTCAGTGTTAGTGTTCGTTTAGCACGTAGGCTTATGGTTAGGGCTAGGGATTTATGTTAGGTTTAGGGTTAGGTTTATGGTTAGGGTTAGAGTTTAGGGTGATTTTTAGGTTTGTGTTAGGCTTAGGGTTAGGGTTAGTATTAGTATTAGGTTTAGGGCTTGGATTAGGATTTGGGTTAGCTTTAGTGTTAGATTTAGGAGTTAGGTGTTAGGGATAGGGTTAGAATTTGGCTTCGGTTTACGTTTAGTGTTAGGGTTACAATTAGGTTAGGGTTAGTGTTAGTGTTAGTGTTAACTTTTGGATTAGATGTTTAGTTTTAGGATTAGGGTTAGGGTTAGGTTTAGGGGTTAGGTTTTAGGGATAAGGTTGTAGTTATTGTTTTGGTTAGTGTTAGGGTTAGGGTTAGATTAAGTTTAGGTTTAGTGTTAGGGTTAGGGTTGGTGTTAGAGGAATGGTTTAGGGTTAGGGTTATGATTAGTTTCAGAGTTAGGTTAGGGTTAGGGTTATCAGTTAGGTGTTAGGGAGTGGGTTATGGTTAGGCTTCAGGTTACTGTTAGCCTTAATGTTACAATTAGATTTAGGTTAGGCTTTGGGTTAGGGTTAGGTTTAGGGTTGGGATTAGGGTTAGGTTTAGGGTTTGGGTTAGGTTTAGGGTTAGGTTTAGAGTTAGGTTTAGATTTAGGGTTAGGGTTAGTATTAGATTTAGAAATAGGATTAGGTTTAGGGTTGGGAACAGGGTTACGGTTAGGCTTTGGGTTATGGTTAGGGTTACGGTTAGGGTTATGGTAAGGATTAGGTTGAGGTTTAGGATTATGGTTAGAGTTAGGGTTAGAAGTTAGATTTAGTGTTAGGTTTAGGGTTAGAGATTAGGGTTAGGGTTAGGTTAAGTTTGAGGGTTAGGGTTAGTGTTAGGATTAGAATTTAGGGTTAGGGTTAAGTTTAGGTTTATGGTTACGGTTACGTTAGGGTTAGGTTTACATTTAGGGTTAGGGTTATGGCATAGGTGTTAGAGAGATGGTTTTGGTTAGGCACAGTGTTACGGTTAGTTTTAGCATTATGATTAGGTTTAGGTTTATGGTTAGGGTTCGTTTTAGGGTTAGGGTTAGGGTTACGCATTCGGTGTTAGGGATAGAGTTAGCATTAGGGTTAGTGTTAGGGTTAGGTTTAGGCTTAGATTTAGGGTTATGTTTAGGGTTAAGGATAGTGTTAGGTTTAGTGTTAGGTTTGGATAGGGATAGTGTTAGAGTTAGGGTTAGGGTTACTGTTAGGGATTAGGGTTAGTGTTACTTTTATGGTTAGGGTTCAGTTGAGGTTTAGGTTTAAGGTTAAGGTTACAGTTTGTGTTAGTTTTAGGGTTAGGTTTTGGGTTACGGTTAGGCTTAGGGTTAGAGTTTAGGGTTAGGATTAGAGTTAGTGTTAGTTTTAGGGATCGGGTTAGGATTAGGGTTCGAGTTTAGGGTTAGGGTTATGTTTAGGGTTAGGCTTAGGGTTAGAGTTAGGTTTAGGATTAAACTTTAGGGTTAGTGTTAGGGTTATGTTTAGGGTTACAGTTATATTTGGAGTTAGGGTTATGGTTAGGGTTAGGGCTAGTTTTAGGGTTAGCCTTAGTGGTTAGGTGCTAGGGAGAGGGTTAGTGTTAGGCTTTGGGATACAGTTAGGTTTAGGGTTACGGTTAGGTATAGGCTTAGGGTTAAGGTGAGGGTTAGTGTTAGGTTTAGGTTTAGGGGCAGAGTTAGGGTTAGTGTTAAGTTTAGGGTTAGAGTTTAAGGTAAGGTTTAGGTTTAGTGCTAGGTTTACAGTTAGTTTTAGGGTTAGGATTAGGATTAGGGTTTAGGGTTAGGGTTAGTGTAAGTGTTAATGTTAGGATTAGGGTTAGAGTTAGGTTGAGGTTTAGGGTTAGTGTTAGGGTTAGGGTTAGAGTTAGAGTTAGCATTAGCGTTAGGGTTAGGGTTAGGTTTATGTTTAGCATAAGGGTTAGGGTTAGGTTGAGGTTTAGGTTTAGGGTTAATGTTAGGGTTAGGGTTAGAGGTTAATGTTAGGTTTATGGTGAGGTTTAGGGTTAAGGTTAGGATAAGGTTTAGGGTTAGATATATGGGTTAGTGTCAGGGTTAGGGTTAACATTATGGTTATGATTAGGGTTATGTTTAGGGTTAGGGTTGGGGTTTGTGTTAGAGGTATGTGTTAGGGTTAGCTTTAGGTGTAGGGTTAGGGTTAGGATTAGTATTATGGTAGGTGTAGGGTTAGGGTTAGGGTTATGTATTACAGTCAGTGTTAGGGTTAGTTTAATGGGTAGTGTTATGGTAGGGTTAGGAATGATTTTTAGGTTTAGGTTTAGGTTTAAGGTTAGGGTTAGGTTAGGGTTCTTATTAGGTTTTGGGTTAGATTTTAGGGTTAGGGTTAGGTTTAGGTTTAGTTTTATGATTAGGGTTAGGTTTTGGGTTAGAGTTTAGGGTTAGGTTTAGGTTTAGGGTGAGGGTGAGGGTTAAAATTAGGTTTAGGGTTAATGTTAGGGTTAGGGTTACGGTTCGTGTTAGGGTTAGGCCTAGGTTTAGGGTTAGCATTTCGGTTAATGTTAGGCTTAGGGTTTAGGGTCAGGGTTAGGGTTATGGGTAGGATTAGTGTTATGTTTATGGTTAGGGTTTAGGGTCAGTGTTAGTGTTAGGGTTAGGGTAAGGGTTAGTGTTATGATTAGGATTAGCACTAGTGTTAGGTTTAGGGATAGTGTTACGGATAGCTTTGGGTTACAATGACGGTTAGGGTTAGGGTTATGTTTAAGGTTAGTGTTAGATTGAGGTTTAGGGTTAGGGTTAGGTTTATGGTTAGAATTTAGGTTTGTGTTAGGTTTAGGGTTAGTGTTAGGGTTAGGGTTTGTGTTAGAGATTAGGATTAAGGTTAGGGTTCTGGTTAGGGTCAGGGTTAGGTTAGAATTAGAAGGAAATTTTAGGGTTAGGTTTAGGGGTGGTTAATGTTAGGGATAGTGTTTTGGTAGGTTTAGTGTTAGTGTTAGGATTCGGGTCAGGCATTACGTTCAGTGTTAGTGCTACTTTAAGGGGTAGGCTTAAGGTTAGGTTTAAGGATTAATGTTAGGTTTACTGTTAGGTTTATTGTAAGGGTTGGGGTTAGTGTTAGTGTTAGAGTTAGGGTTAGAGTTTAGGATTACGGTTAGGTTTAGCATTAGTGTTAAGGTTAGGGTTAGGTTTAGGGTTAAATTTTAGTTTTAAGGTTACGTTTAGGATTAGGGTTATTTTTAGAGTTAGGATTAGAATTTAGGATTAGAGTTAGGTTTAGAGTTAAGGTTACAGTTACGGTCAGCGTTAGGGTTAGGTTTAGGTTGCGGTTTAGGTTTAGGTGTTAAGTGTTAGGAAGCGGGTTATGGTTAGGCTTCGGTTTAGGGTTAAGGTTAGGGTTAGGGGTTAGGTATCAGGGATAGAGTTAGTGTTAGGGTTAGGTTTAGGGTAAGGTTTAGGGTAAGGGTTAGGTTTAGGTATAATGTTAGGGTTAGTGTTATTTTAGGGTTAAGGTTACGTTTAGGGTTAGAGTTTAGATTTAGGGTTAGGTTTACAAGTAAAGTTAGGGTTAGAGTTAGGTTTAGGATTACAATTTATGGTTGGGGTAGGGTTAGGGTTAGGGTTAGGTATTACAGTCAGGCTTTGGGTTAGTTAAAGGGGTAGAGTTAGGGTTAGGTTAAGGGATTAAATTTAGGTTTAGGGTTAGGGTTATGGTTAGGTTTAGGGTTAGGATTAGGATTAGAAGTTAGAATTAGTGGTACGGTTAGGATTATGGTTATGATTAGGGTTAGGGTTAGTGTTAGGATTAGGGTTAGGGGTTAGGTGTTAGCGAGAGGGTTAAGGTTAGGCTTTGGATTACGGTTAGGGTTAGGGTTATGATTAGTTTTAGGGTAAGGGTTATGGTTAGTGTTAGGGTTAGTTTTAATGTTAGTTTTAGGATTAGGTTTAGCGTTAAGTTTAGGGGTTAGGTGTTAGGAATAGGCTTACAGTTAGGGTGAGGTTTACGGTTAGGGTTAGGGATAGTGTTAGATTTAGAGTTAGTGTTTAGGGTTAGTGTTAGGGTTAAGGTTAGGTTAGGGTTTGGTTTAGGGTTAGAGTTTAGGGTTATGGTTAGGATAGGGTTATTGTTAGTGTTAGGGTTAGGGTTAGGATTAGGGATAGGTTTAGTGTTAGGTTTAGGGTTAGGGTTAAGGTTAGTTTTTCGGTTAGGGTTAGGTCTATGGTTAGGATTACGTGTATGATTAGGGTTAGGGTTTAGAGACAGGGTTAGTTTTATGGTTACTGTTAGGGTTAGGGTTAGGATTAGGGTTATGGTTAGGGTTAGAGATAGTGTTATGGATAGGCTTTGGCTTACGGTTATGGTTAGGGTTATGGTTATTATTAGAGTTAGTGTTAGACTGAGGTTTTGGGTTAGGGTTAGGTTTAGGGTTAGAATTTAGGTTTAGTGTCACGTTTACGGTTAGTGTTAGGGACAGTTTTAGGGTTAGGGTTAGTGTTAGAGGTTAGGGTTTAAGTTAGTGTTGTGGTTAGGGTCAGGGTTAGGGTAGGGTTAGAAGTAAGTTTTAGGGTTAGGTTTAGGGATAGTGTTAGTGCTAGGGATAGTGTTATGTTAGGTTTAGGGTTAGAGTTTGGGTTAGATATTACGTTCAGTGTTAGGGTTAGTTTAAGGAGTAGGGTTAGGGTTAGGGGTAGGGATTAATGTTAGGTTTAGGGTTAGGTTTATGGTTAGGGTTAGGGTTACGTTTAGGATTAGTGTTAAGTTTAGGGTTAGTGTTAGGCTTAGGTTTAGGGTTAAATTTTAGGGTTAGGTTACTTTTAGGGTTAGGATTATTTTTAGGCTTAGGATTAAAATTTAGGGTTAGAGCTAGGTTTAGGGTTAGGGTTACGATTACAGTTAGAGTTAGGGTAAGGTTTAGGTTTACGTTTAGGTGTTAAGTGTTAGGAAGAGGGTTATGGTTAAGTTTCGGGTTAGGTTTAGGGTTAAGGTTAGGGGTTAGGTATTAGAGATAGAGTTAGCGTTAGGGTTAGGGTTAGGATTAGGGTTAGGTTTAGGGTTAGAGTTTAGGTTTAGAATTAGGTTTAATGGTAAGGTTAGGGTTAGGTTTAGGTTTAGGATTACAATTTATTATTGTGGTAGGGTGAGGGTTAGTGTTATGTTTAAGGTTAGGGTTAGGGCTAGGTTTAGGGTTAGAGTTAGAGGTTAGGTGTTAGGGAGAGGGTTAGGGTTAGCCTTCCGGTTACAGTTAGGTTTTGCGTTACGATTAGGTTTAGGCTTAGGGTTATGGTTAGGGTTAGTGTTAGGTTTAGTGTTAGCGTTTGATTTAGAGGTAGGGTTAGGGTTAGGGTTAGGGTTAGGGGTTAGGTGTTAGTGACAGGGTTAGGGTTAGCATTATGTTTAGCTTTAGGGTTAGGGTTAGGGATAGTGTTAGTGTTAGGATTAGGGTTAGTGGTTAAGTTTAGGGTTAGGATTACAGTTAGTGTTAGGGTTAAGTTTAGAGGTTAGTGTTCATGTTAGTGTTAGGGTTAGTGTTAGTGTTAGTGTTAGGGTTAGGGTTAGAGTTAGGTTTAGGGGTAGGTTAGGTTTAGGGTTAGGATTAGTGTTAAGGTTAGGGGTAGTGTTATGGTTAGAATTTAGGGTTAGGGTTAGGATTAGGGTTAGAATTAGGTTTAGGGTTAGGGTTAGGTGTTAGATTTTAGCATTAAGGTTAGTGTTAGGGTTAGGGTTATTGTTCGACTTAGGTTTAGGGTTAGTGTTACGGTTATGGTTAGGGTAAGAGTTAAAGGTTAGGATTAAGGTTAGGGTTAGAAGTTTGGTTTAGTGTTAGTTTTATGGTTAAGGTTAGGGTTAGTGTCAGGGTTAGATGTTAGCATTAGGTTTAGAGTTAGGTTTAGGATTAAGGTTAGGGTTACGGTTAGGTTTTTTGTTAGACATATGGGTTAGCGTTAGGGTTAGGTTTAGGGTTATGGTTATGGTTATGGTTAGGTATAGGGTTACAGTTAGTTTTGGGGTTAGGGTTAGGTTTCGTGTTAGAGGTATGGGTTAGCGTTAGGGTTAGGGTTAGGGTTAGTTTTAGGGTTATAGTAGATTTAAATTTAGGGATAGTGTTAGAGGTTAGGTTTAAAGTTAGGGTTTTGTTTAGGGTCAAGTTTAGGATAGGGTTAGAATTAAGGGTTAGGGTTAGTTTTAGGGATAGTGTTATGGTAGGTTTAGGGTTAGGGTTCGGGTTAGCTATTACGGTCAGTGTTAGGGTTAGTTTAAGGTGTAGGGTTAGGGTTAGGTTTAGGGATTAACGTTACATTTACGGTTAGTTTTATGTTTAGGGTTAGGGTTAGTGTTAGAGCTAGGTTTAGGTTTAGGGTTAAATTTTAGGGTTAGGGTTATGTTTAGTGTTAGGGTTCTTTTTACGGTTAGAATTAGAATTTAGGGTTGGCGTTAGGTTAAGGGTTAGTGTTACGATTACAGTGAAGGTTAGGGTTCTGTTTAGGTTTAGGTGTAGGTGTTAAGTGTTAGGAAGAAGGTTATGGTTAGGCTTCGTGTTAGGGTTAGTGTTAGGGTTAGAGGTTAGGCATTAGGGATAGAGTTAGTGTTAGGGTTACAGTTACGGTTAGGGTTAGGGTTAGGGTTAGGTTTAGGGTGAGGGTTATGGTTATGTTTAGGGTTATGATTAAGGTGAGGATTAGAGGTTAGGTGTTAGGAAGCGTGTTAGCGTTAGGCTTTGGGTTTGGGTTAGGGTTAGCATTACGATTAGGTTTAGAGATAGGGTTAGAGTTAGATTTAGGGTTAGTTTTATCGTTAGGGTTAGGGTTAGGTTTAGAGGTTAGGTGTTAGGGATAGTGTTAGGGTTAGTGTTAGGTTTAGGGTTAGAGTTAGGCTTAGGGTTAGGAATAGTGTTAGGGTTAGGGTTAGGGTTTGTGGTTAAGTTTAGGTTTAGGATTATGGTTAATGGTAGGGTTAAGTTTAGAAGTTAGTGTTTGTGTTAGGTTTAGGGTTAGGGTTAGTGTTAGGGTTAGAGTTAGTGTTAGAGTTAGGGTTAGTGGTAGTTTGAGGTTTAGGTTTAGGGTTAGGGTTAGGGTTAGGGGTAGTGTTAGGATTAGAATTTAGGGTTAGGGTTAGGTTTAGGATTAGTTTTAGGGTTAGGGTTATGTGTTATGCGTTAGAATTAAGATTAGCGTTAGGGTTAGGCTTATGGTTAGAAGTTAGAGTTAGCTTTAGGATTAAGGTTAGTGTTAGGGTTATGGTCAGGGTTAGGGTTAGTTTAAGGGGTAGGGTTAGGTTTAGGGATTAATGTTAGGTTTACGGTTAAGTTCATCATTCCTGTTAGGGTTAGTGTTAGTGTTAGTGTTAGTGTTAGTGTTAGTGTTAGTGTTAGGATTAGGGTTAGAATTTAGGATTAGGGTTAGGTTTAGGTTAGTGTTAGGTTAGTGTTAAGGTTAGGGTTAAGGTTAGGTTTAGGGTTAAATTTTAGGGTTAGGCTTACGTTTATGGTTAGGGTTATTTTTAGGGTTAGGATTTGAATTTAGGTTTAGAGTTAGGTTTAGGGTTAGGGTTAAGGTTACGGTTAAGGTTAGTATTATGTTTAGGTTTAGGGTTAGGTGTTAAATATTGGGAAGAGTGTAATGGTTAGGCTTCGGGTTAGGGTTAGGGTTAGGGTTAGTGTTAGTGGTTAGGTATTAGGGATAGAGTTAGCGTTAAGTTTAGGGTTAAGGTTAGGGTTAGGTTTAGGGTAAGGTTTAGGGTTAGGGATAGTGTTAGTTTTATGTTTGGGGATAGGGATAGTATTAGGGTTTGGCTTAGGGTTAGGTTTAGTGTTAGGGTTTAATTTTAGGGTTAGGTTTAGGTTTAAGGTTATTGTTAGAGTTAGGTTTAGGATTAAAATTTATGGTTGGGGTAGTTTTAGTTTCAGGGTTACGTTTAAAGTTAGAGTTAGGGCTAGTTTTAGGGTTAGAGTTTAGTTTTAGGGTTAGGATTAAGGTTAAGTTTAGGGTTAGGGTTAGGTTTAGGATTACAATTTACGGTTGGGTTTGGGTTAGTTTTAGGGTTAAGTTTAAGGTTAGGGTTAGGGCTAGGTTTAGTGTTAGAGTTAGGGTTACGTGTTAAGGAGAGTGTTAGAGTTAGGCTTCCAGTTACAGTTAAGTTATGGGTTATGATTAGGTTTAGGTTTAGGTTTATGGTTAGAGTTAGGGTTAGGTTTAGGATTAGGGTTAGATTTAGAGGTAGGGTTAGGGTTAGAGTTAGGGGTTAGGTGTTAGCGACAGGCTTAGTGGTAAGGTTAGTGTTAGGTATTACAGTCAGGCTTTGGGTTATTTTCAGGGGTACAGTTAGGGCTAGGGTAACGGATTAATGTTAGATTTAGGGTTAGTATTATGGTTAAGTTTAGGGTTAGGGTTAGGATTAAAACAGTGTTAGTGGTAGGGTTAGGATCATGGTTAAGGTTATTAGGGTGTGCTTAAGGTTGGGGTTAGAGGTTAGAGGTTAGCACAAGGCTTAAGGTTAGGCTTCAGATTACGGTTAGGATTAGGGTTACGATTAGCTTTAGGTAAGGTTTAGGGTTAGGGTTAGTGTTAAGGTTAGTTTTAGTGTTAGTTTTAGGGTTAGCTTTAGCGTTAGGCTTAGGGCTTAGGTGTTAGGGAGAGGTTTATGTTTTGGGTTAGGTTTACGGTTAGGGATAGGGATAGTGTTAGGATTAGAGTTAGGGTTTAGTGTTAGTGTTAAGGTTAAGGTTAGGTTTAGGGTTAGGCTTAGGGTTAGAGTTTAGGCTTATGGTTAGGTTAGGGTTAGGGTTAGTGTTAGGGTTAGGGTGAGGGTTAGGGTTAGGGTTAGGGTTATGATTATCATGAGGATTAGAGTTTAGGTGTTAGAAAGAGTATCAGGGTTAGGCTTTGGATTAGGGTTAGGGTTAGGGTTACGATTACGTTTAGGTTTAGGGTTAGCGTTAGATTTAGGGTTAGTTTTAGAGTTTGGGTTAGGGTTAGGGTTAGGGGTTAGGTGTTAGGGAGAGTGTTAAGAATAGTGTTAGGTTTAGGTTTAGGGTTAGTGTTAGGGATAGTGTTAGGGTTAGAGTTAAAGGTTAGGATTAAGGTTAGGGTTACAAGTTTGGTTTAGTGTTAGTTTTAGTGTTAGGGTTAGGGTTAGTGTTAGTGCTAGAGGTTAGTGTTAGGTTTAGAGTTAGGTTTAGGGTTAAGGTTAGACTTAGGTTTATGTTCAGGTTTAGAGGTACAGGTTAGTGTTAGGGTTAGGGTTAGGGTTAGGTTTAGGGTTTGGGTTAGGTTTTATGCTTAGGGTTAGTGTTAGAGGTATTGGTTAGAGTTAGGGTTAGGGTTAGGGTTAGGGTTACGGTAGGTTTAGGGTTATGTTAGGGATACGTATTATGGTAAGTGTTAATGTTAGTTTAATGGGTAGGTTTAGAGTTAGGGGTAGGGATTAATATTAGGTTTACTGTTAGGTTTATGGCTAGGGTTAAGGTTAGGGTTAGTGTTTGTGTTAGGTTTAGTGTTTATTGTTAGTTTGACACTTAGGGTTATTGTTAGTGTTACGGTTAGGTTAAGGTTTAGAGTTTAGCATTAGTGTTAGTGTTAGGGTTAGGCTTAGAGGTCACGGTAAGGGTTAGTGTTAGGGTTAGGGTTTAAACTTAGGTTTAGGTTTAGGGTCACGGTTAGTGTTACGGTTAGGTTTAGAGGTTAGTGTTAGGGTTATGTTTAGAACTCATGTTAGTGTTAGGTTTTGGTTTAGGTTTAGATTTTTGTTTAGATTTAGTGTTAGTGTTAGGGTTAAGGATAGAATTAGGGTTAGGCTTAGGGTTAGGGTTAGTGCTAGGATCACGGTTAGGCTTTGGGTTACGGTTATGGTTAGTGTTAGTGTTATGTTTAGGGTTATGTTTAGGTTGAGGTTTATGGTTAGGGTTAGGGTTTGGGTTAGAAGTTAGGTTTAATGTTAGGTTTAGGGTTAGGGTTAGGGATAGGTTTAGGATTAAGGTTAGTGTTGGAAGTTAGGTTTAGGGTTAGGGTTAGCGTTAAGGTTAGGGTTAGGGTTATGGTTAGAGATATGGGTGAGGGTTAGGTTTAAGCGTATGCTTTGGTTTAGGGTTACGGTTAGTGTTACGGTTGTAGTTTAGGGTTAGTGTTAGGGTTAGAGTTATGGTTAAGGTTAGGTTTAGGTTTAGGTTTAGGTTTAGGGTTAGGGTTAGGGTTTGGTTTTAGGTAGAGTGTTAGGGAGAGTGTTAGGGTTATGCTTCGGGTTACGGTTAGTCTTATGGTTATGATTAGGTTTAGGTTTAGGGTTAGGTTTAGGTTTACAGTTAGTTTTTGGGTTAGGTTTAGGTTTAGGGTTACGGTTAGGGGTTAAGTGTTAGGGATAGGATGAGGGTTACGGTTAGAGCGAGGGTTTGGTTGAGGTTTACTGTTAGGTTTAGGGTTAGAGTTAGGTTTAGGGTTAGGGATAAGTGTTAGGGGTAGGATTAGGGTTATGGTTAGGGTTTGGGTTAGGTTTATGGTTAGGTTTAGCGCTACGGATAGTGTTAGTGTTAGGGTTAAGGTTAGAGTTAGGGTTAGGGTTAGGATTATGTTTAGTGTTACTGTTAGTGTTAGGATGTGGATTAGGATTAGGGTTAGGATTAGGGTTAGGTTTAGGTGTTAGGTGTTAGGTGTTAGGAATAGGTTTATGCATAAGCTTTGGGTTACGTTTAGGGTTAGGGTTACAATTAGGTTAGTGTTAGTGCTTGCATTATATTTATGGTTAGTTTTAGTGTTAGGGTTATGTTAGGTTTAAGGATTAGGTGTTTGGGATAGGTTGCAGTGAGGGTTAGGTTTAGTGTTGGGTTAGAGTTAAGTTTAGGGTTAGGTTTGTGTTAGTGTTAGTTTTATGGTTATGATTAGAATTTAGGTTTAGGGTTAGGTTTAGGGTTAAGGTAATGGTTACGGTTAGGGTTAGGGTTAGGTTTAGGGCTAGGGTTAAGCTTTACGTGTTAGGGAGAGTCTTTTGGTTAGGCTTCGGGTTATGGTTAGGTTTTGGAATATGATTAGCTTTAGGGTTAGGGTTAGGGTTAGTGTTAGGTTTAGGGTTAGGGTTAGGGGTTATGTGTTATTGATAGAGTTAGCGTTAGGGTTAGTGTTGGGTTTCCTGTTAGTGTTAGGTTTAGGTTTAGGCTTAGGGTTATGGATAGTGTCAGGTTTATGGTTAAGGTTAGGATTAGGGTTATGGTTAGCATTTATCGTTAGGTTTAGGGTTAGGTTGAGGTTTGGTGTTAGGGTTAGGGTTAAGGTTAGGGTTAGTGTTAGGGTTAGGGTTAGTGTTAGGGCTAGGTTTAGGGTTAGCTTTAGGGGTTATTTTTTAGGGAAAAGGTTAGGGTTAGGCTTCGGGTTACATTTAGTTTTAGGGTTACGATTAGGTTTAGGTTTAGGCTTATGTTTAGGGTTAGGGTTAGGTTTAGTGTTAGGGTAAGATTTAGAGCTAGTGTTAGGTTTAGGGTTAGGGGTTAGGTGTTAGCAACAGGGTTAGGGTTAGGGTTTGGGTTAGGTATTACAGTCAGGCTTCATGTTAGTTTAAGGTTTAGACAGAGTTAGCGTAAGGGATTAATTTTAGTTTTAGGGTTAGGGTTAGTATTAGAATTTAGCGTTACTGTTAAGGTTAAGTTTATGGTTACGGTTAGGGTTAGGGTTAGTGTTAGGTTTTCGGTTAGGTGTTAGATATAGGGAGATTCTTAAGGTTATGCTTCAGATTACAGTTAGGGTTAGGATTACAATTAGCTTTAGGATAAGCTTTAGGGTTAGGGTTAGTGTTCGTGTTAGTTTTAGTGTTAGTTTTAGGTTTAGTATTAGGGTTAGGGGTTAGGTGTTAGAGATACAGTTATGGTTAGGGTTAGGTTTATGGTTGGGTTGGGGTTATGAATAGTGTTAGTTTTAGAGTTAGGCTTTAGGGTTAGTGTTAGGTTTAAGTTAGGGTTAGGGTTAGGTTTAGGTTTAGAGTTTTGGGTTATGGTTATTTTAGGTATATGTTTAGTGTTAGTTTTATAGTTATGGTTAGGGTTAGGGTTATGATTAGGGTGAGGGTTAGAGGTTAGGTGTTAGGAAGAGTGTTAGGGTTAGGCTTTGGGTTAGGGTTAGGCTTAGGGTTATGATTAGGTTTAGGGTTAGGGTTAGTGTTAGATTTAGGGTTAGTTTTAGAGTTAGGGTTTGGGTTAAGGTTAGTGTTAGGTGTTAGGTGTTAGGGATAATGTTAGGGTTAGTGTTAGTTTTAGGGTAAGGGTTAGGTTTAAGGATAGTTTTAAGGTTAGTGTTAAAGGTTAGGATTAAGGTTTGCGTTAGAAGTTTGGTTTAGTGTTATTGTTAGGTTTAGGGTTAGGGTTAGTGTTAGGGTTACAGGTTAGTTTTAGGTTTAGAGTTAAGTTTAGGATTAAGGTAAGGATTAGGGTTAGGTTTAGATTTAGAGGTACTGGTTAGGGTTAGGGTTAGGGTTAGGGTTAGGGTAATGGTTAGGGTTAGTTTTAGGGTTAGGGTTAGGTTTAGGTTTAGGGTTAGGGTTAGTGTTAATGGTATGGGTTAGTGTTTGGGTTAGGGTTAGGTTTAGGGTTAGTTTTAGGGTTTTGGTACATTTCGGGTTAGTGTTAGGGTTACGTATATGGTCAGTGTTAGAGTTAGTTTGACACGTAGGTTTAGGATTAGGGGTAGGGATTAATGATAGATTTAGTGTTAGGTTTATGTCTAGGTTTAGGGTTAGTTTTAGTGTTAGGGTTAGACTTTAGGGTTAGGGTTAGGTTTAGGGTTATTGTTATTGTTTGGTTTAGGTTTAGGTGTAGATTTTATGGTTAGGGTTAGTGTTAGGGTTAGGGTTAAAGCTTAGGGTCAGGTTTAGCATTACTGTTAGGGTTAGGTTAGGTTTAGAGGTTAGTGTTAGGGTTATGTTTAGTGTTAGTGTTAGTGTTAGTGTTTGTGTTAGGTTTAGAGTTATGTTTAGATTTCAGGTTAGTGTTAGGGTTAAGGATAGAATTATGTTAGGCTTCGGGTTAGGGTTAGGTTTATGGTCATGCTAGGCTTTCGGGTACGGTTATGGTTAGTGTTAGGTTATGGTTAGGGTTAGGGTTAGGTTGAGGTTTAGGGTTAGGGCTAGGGTTAGGGTTAGAAGTTAGTTTTAATGTTAGGTTTAATGTTAGATTTAGTGATAGGTTTAGGGTTAGGGTTAGTGTTAGAGGTTAGGGTTAGAGTTTGGGTTAGCATTCGGGTTAGGGTTAGGGTTAGGGTTAGAGTTAGAGGTATGGGTTAGTGTTAGGTTTAGGGATAGGATTAGGTTTAGGGTTAGAGTTAGTGTTACGTTTAGAGTTTAGGGTGAGTGTTAGGGTTAGAGTTAGGGTTGAGGTTCGTGTTAGGTTTAGGTTTTCGGGTTAGGGGTTAGGTTTTAGGGAGAGTGTTAGGGTTAGGTTCGTGTTACAGGTAGGGTTAAGGTTACGATTCAGTTTAGGGTTAGTGTTAGGGTTAAGGTTAGAGTTTAGAATTAAGGATATGAGTAACATTCGTGTTTTCTTTACGGTTAGAGTTTATTGTTAGGGTTAGTGTTAGGGTTAGTATTAGATTCAGTGTTAGGGTTAGGGTTAGCTTTAGGGTTGGGGTTATGGTAGTGTTTGTGTTAGGGTTAGGTATTACTCTCAGGTTTAGGGTTTGTTTAAGGGGTAGTGTTAGGGTTAGGATTAGATGTTAGGGTTAGTGGTAGGGTTAGGGTTATAGTTAAGGTTAGGTTTAGGTTAAGTGTTAGGTTTAGGGTTAGTGATTAATTGTTAGGCAGAGGGATAAGATTAGGCTTCAGGTTATGGTTAGCGTTAGGGTTACGATTAGGTTTAGAGTTAGGCTTAAGTTTAGGGTTAGGGTTAGGTTTAGTGTTAGTTTTTGGGTTAGATTTAGGGTTTTGGTTGTGGATAGGTGTTAGGTATAGGGATAGTGTTAAGGTTGGGGTTAGGTTTAGGGTAAGGGTTAGTTTTACAGTGAGGTTTAGATTTAGGAATAATGTTAGGTTCATGGTTAGGGTTTAGCTTTAGAGTCATGGTTAGGGCTAGGCTTAGGGTTAGGGTTTTTGTTAGGTTTAGGTTTAGTGTTAGGGTTAGTGTTTGTGTTAGAATTTGGTTCAGTGTTAGGGTTAGTGCTTGGGTTAGGTTTAGGGTTATGGTAGGGTTTGGGTTAGGGTTAGGGTTACATATTACGGTCAGTGTTAGTGTAACATTAACGATTAGGGTTGGGGTTACGGGTAGGGATTAATATTAGGTTTAGTGTTAAGTTTATGGGTATCGTTAAGTTTAGGGTTAGTGTTAGTGTTAGGGTTAGGTTTAGGTGTATATTTTAGAGTTAGGGTTAGTGTTAGGATTAGGCTTAGAGGTTATGGTTAGGGTTATTGTTAGGGTTTGGGTTAAAGCTTAGGTTTAGGTTTAGCGTACGGTTAGGGTTAGGGCTTGGTTTAGAAGTTATTGTTACGGTTATGTTTAGGGTTAGTGTTAGTGTTAGGGTTTGTATTAGGTTTAGAGTTATGTTTAGGTTTAGGATTACTATTAGGGTTAAGGATAGAATTAGGGTTAGGCTTAGGGTTAGGGTTAGGTTTAGGGTTAAGGTTAGGCTTTGTGTTATGGTTATGTTTAGTGTTAGGATTATGGTTAGGGTTAGGGTTAGGTTGAGGTCTAGGGTTAGGGTTAGGGTTAGGGTTAGAAGTTAGGTTTAATTTTAGTATTAGGGTTAGGTTTAGGGATAGGTTTAGGGTTAGTGTTAGTGTTAGAGGTTAGGATTAGGGTTAGGGTTTCCATTATGGTTAGGGTTAGCGTTAGGGTTAGAGGTAGAGGTTAGGGTTAGTTTTAGGGGTAGGGTTAGGTTTAGGGTTAGAGTTATTGTTATGGTTAGAGTTTAGGGTGAGTGTTAGGGTTAGAGTTAGGGTTAAAGTTAGGGTTAGGTTTAGGTGAACGTTTAGGGTTAGGGTTAGGGGTTAGGTGTTAGGGAAAGTTTTAGGGTTAGGCTCATGTTACGATTAGAGTTAAGGTTACAATTAGGTTTAGGGTTAGAGTTAGGGTTAAGGTTATATTTTAGAATTAGGGATAGGGGTAGTGTTAGTGTTTTGGTTATGGTTAGGGTTATGGTTAGGGTTAGGCTTAAGGTTAAGTTTAGGGTTAGGGTCAGTGTTACGGTTAGAGTTTAGGGTTAGGGTTAGTGTTAGTGTTAGGTTTAGGGTTATGGTTAGAGGTTAGCATTAGGTTTAGTGTTAGGGTTAGGTTTATTTTTAGGGTTAGGGTTAGATTTAGGGTTGGGGTTATGGTAGTGTTAGTAGTAGAGTTAGGTATTACTGTGAGGTTTAGGGTTTGTTTGAGGGGTAGTGTTAGGGTTTGGGTTAGAGATTAATGTTAGGTTTAGTGTTAATTTTATATTTAGGGTTAGGGTTAGGTTTAGTGTTACGGTTAGGGTTAGTTTTGTGTTAGAGTTTAGGGTTAGGGTTAGTGTTAGGGTTAGGATTAGGATTCGAATTTAGTGTTAGGGTTATGTTTAGGATTAGGGTTACAATTAGGGTTAGGGTCAGGGTTAGGTTTAGGGTTAGTTTTAAGTGTTAGGTGTTAGGGAGAGAGGGTTAGTGTTAAGTTTAGGGGTTAGGTGTTAGGGAGAGTGTTATGGTTCGGCTTCTTGTTACTGTTAGGGTTAGGGTTACGATTAGGTTTAGGGTTAGTTTTAGGGTTAGAGTTAGAGTTTAGAATTAGGATTATGGGCAGCGTTATGGTTTTCATTATGATTAGAGTTTAGCGTTAGTGTTAGGGTTTGTGGTAGTGTTAGCTTTAGGGTTATTATTAGACGTTAGGGTTAGGTTTAGGGTTAGGTTTAGGTTTAGGGTTAGAGTTAAAGGTTAGTGTTAGGGTTAGTGTTAGTGTTAGCGTTAGAGTTGAGGGTTAGTGCTAGCTTGAGGGTTATGGTTAGTGATAGGGTTAGGTTTAGAGTTAAAGATTAAGGTTAGGGTTAGGTTTAGGGTTAGGGTTAATTTTAGGATTAAAAGTTAGTGTTAGAGGTATAGTTAGGGTTATGGTTACGGTGAAGGTTAGGGTTAGGGTTAGTGTTAGGGTTAATGTTAGGGTTTAGGTGTTAAGGAGAGGGTTAGGGTGAGGCTTCGGGTTACGGTTAGTGTTACGGTTATGGTTAGGTTTAGGGTTAGGGTTAGGGTTAGGTTTATTTTTACGGTTAGTTTTAGGTTTTGGTTTAGGGTTGGGGTTAGTGGTTAAAATGTTAGGGATAGGATTATGGTTAGGTTTAGATTTTGTTTTAGGGTTAACTTTATGGTTAGTTTTAGGGTCAGAGGTAGGGTTAGGGTTAGGTGTTAAGTGTTAGGGGTAGGATTACTGTTATTGTTAGGGCTAGGGTTAGGATTTCAGATAGGGTTAGTGTTAGGTTTAATGTTAGGTTTTAGGGTTACTGATAGTGTTAGTGTTAGGGTTAGGCTTTAGTGTTAGGGTTAGGATTAGGGTTAGGGTTAGGCTTAGATGTTAGTGTTAGGTTCAGTGTTAGAGTTTGGGGTTATGGTTAGGGTTAGGCTTAGTGTTTATGGTTAGCGATAGGGTTAGGCTTAGGGTTAGTGTTAGGTTTAGTCTTAGGGTTAGGCTTAGAGGTATGGGTTAGGGTTATTGTTAGGTTTAGGGTTAGGGTTAGTTTTAGGATTATACTATGGTTAGGTTTAGTGTTAGGGTTAGGTATTACATTCAGATTTAGGTTTAGTTTAATGGGTAGGGTTAGGGTTAGGGATTAATATTAGTTTTAGGATTATGGTTTTGGTTAGTGTTAGGTTTAGGGTTAGTGTTAGGGTTAGGATTAGATATTAGGGTTAGTGGTAGGGTTAGGGTTATGGTTATGGTTAGGTTTAGGGTTTGTGTTAGGTTTAGGGTTAGGGGTTACTTGTTAGGAAGAGGGTTAAGATTAGCCTTCGGGTTACGGTTAGTGTTAGGGTTACATTTATGTTTAGGGTTAGGCTTAGGGTTAGTGTAAGGGTTAGGGTTTGGTTTTGTGTTATGTTTAGAGTTAGGTTTATGCTTTGGTTTGGGCTTATGTGTTAGGGATAGGGATAGGGTTAAGGTTAGGGTTCTTGTTAGATTTAGGATAAGGGTTAGGTTTACGGTGAGGTTTAGGTTTAGGAATAGTGTTAGGTTTATGGTTAGGGTTTAGGGTTACGTTTAGGGTTAGGGTTAGGTTTAGGGTTTGGGTTAGGTTTAGGTTTAGTTTTAGGGTTAGTATTAGGGTTAGAAGTTGGTTCAGTGTTAGGGTTAGGGTTAGGTATAGAGTTGGAGTTAGAGTTAGGTTTAGATGTTAGGGCTAAGGTTAGGGTTATGGTTAGGGTTATTGTTACGGTTGGAGTTTATGGTTAGGGTTAGTGTTAGTGTTAGGGTTAAGGTTAGGGTTACGCTTATGGTTAAATCTTAGGTTTAGTGTTAGTGTTAGGGTTAGGGTTAGTTTTAGGGTTAGGTTTAGGGATTAGGTGTTAGTGTTAGAGTTAGGGTGGGGTTAGGGTTAGGGATATTATTATGGTTAGGGATAGGGTTAGAGTTAGGGTTAGTGTTAGGGTTAGGTTTCGGGTTAGGGTTAGGCTTATAGGTTATGGTTAGAGTTAGGGTTAGGGTTAGGTTTAAAGCTTAGATTTAGGGTTATTTTTAGGGTAATGATTAGGGATAGGGTTGCGCTTAGGCTTTGGGTTATGATTAGGGTTAGGGTTACGATTAGGTTAGTGTTAGTGTTAGGGTTAGGGTTAGGATTACGGTTAGGTTGAGGGTTATGGTTTGGGTTAGGGTTAGGGTTAGGATTAGACGTATGGGTTAGGATTAGTGGAAGGGTTAGTGTTAGTGTTAGGGTTAAAGTTAGAGTTAGGATTAGGATTAGGTTTAGTGTTACTGTTAGTGTTAGGGTTGTGGATTACGGTTAGGGTTAGGATTAGGTTTAGGTTTAGGGGTTAGGTGTTAGGAATAAGTTTATGGACAGGCTTCGGGTTATGGTTAGTGTTAGGGTTATGATTAGGTTAGGGTTAGTGTTAGGGTTAGAGTTTGCATTAGATTTATGGTTAGTTTTAGTGTTAGGGTTGGTGTTATGTTTAAGGGTTAGATGTCAGGGATAAGGCTGCAGTGATGGTTAGGTTTAGGGTTGGGTTAGAGTTAGGGTTAGGGTTAGGTTTAGTGTTAGAGTTAGGTTTAGGGTTATGATTAGAATTTAAGTTTAAGATTAGGTTTAGGTTTAAGGTTGTGGTTACGGTTAGGGTTAGGGTTAGGTTTAGGGTTAGAGTTAAGCTTTAGGTGTTAGGGAGAGGGTTTTGGTTAGGCTTCAGGTTATGGTTAGATTTTGGGTTACAATTAGGTTTAGGGTTAGGTTGAGGGTTAGGGATAGGGTTAGGGTTAGGGTTAGAGTTTAGCATTCTGTTTAGGATAAGAGTTAGGGTTAAGGTTAGGTTTAGGGTTAGGCTTAGAGGTGATGGTTAGGGTTAGATTTAGGCTTAGGGTTTAATATTAGGTTCAGGGTTTGGTTTAGGTTTAGGGTTAGGGTTAGTGATAGGGTAAGGATTTGGATTAGGTTTAGTGGTTAGGTTTAGGGTTAGGATTATGGTTAGTGCTAGGGTTAGGTTTAGAGGTTAGTGTTAGGATTAGGGTTACATTTAGTGTTATGGTTAGGATTAAAGTTAGAGTTAGAGTTAGGGTTAGATTTATGCTTAGGGTTATGATTAGTGTTAAGGTTACAATTAGGTTCGGGTTAGAGTTAGGGTTACGTTTAGGTTTTGCATTAGATTTAGCATTAGCTTTAGGGTTAGGGTTAGGGTTAGGGGTTGGTTGTTAGGAATAAGGTTAAGGTTATGGTTATGGTTAGGGTTAGGGTTTGTGTTAGGGTTAGTTTTAGGGTTATGTTTAGGGTTACAGATCGTCTTAGGATTAGAATTTTGGGTTAGCTTTAGTGTTAGGGTTAAGTTTAGTTTTTAGGTGTTAGGGAAATTGTTATAGTTATGCTAAGGTTTAGGGTTAGGTTAGGGATAGGGTTAGGGTTAGGTTTAGGTTTAGGGTTAGGGTTAGGTATAGGGTTAGGGTTAGGGTTAGGTATAGGGTTAGGGTGAGGGTTAGGATTAGAATGTAGGGTTAGGTTTAGGTTTATGTGTTAGGGTTAGTGTTAGGGTTATTGTTAGAGGTTAGCATTAGGTTTAGGTTTAGGGTTAGGGTTAGAGTTAAAGGTTAGTGTTAGGGTTAAGCTTACGGTTAGAGTTTAGGGTTAGTGTTAGGGTAAGGGTTAAGTTTAGGGTTTCGTTTAGGGTTAGGGTTAGAGTTTAGGATTATGGTTAGGTTTAGATTTAGGGTTAGGTTTAGTGTTAGGGTTAGGGTTGGGGTTAGGGTTAGGGGTTAGGTGTTAGGGAGAGGTTAGGGTTAGGGTTAGGGTAAGGGTTAGGGGTTAGGTGTTAGGGAGAGGTTTAGGGTTAGGGTTAGGGTTAGGGTTAGGGTTAGGTATAGTGTTAGGCTTAGGTATAGGGTTTGGTGAGGGTTAGGATTAGAATGTAGGGTTAGGTTTAGGTTTATGTGTTAGGGTTTGTGTTAGGGTTATTGTTAGAGGTTAGCGTTAGGTTTAGGTTTAGGGTTAGGGTTAGAGTTAAAAGTTAATGTTAGGGTTAAGCTTACGGTTAGAGTTTAGGGTTAGGGTTAGGGTTAGGGTTAGGGTTAGGTATAGTGTTAGGCTTAGGTATAGGGTTTGGTGAGGGTTAGGATTAGAATGTAGGGTTAGGTTTAGGTTTATGTGTTAGGGTTTGTGTTAGGGTTATTGTTAGAGGTTAGCGTTAGGTTTAGGTTTAGGGTTAAGGTTAGTGTTAAAAGTTAATGTTAGGGTTAAGCTTACGGTTAGAGTTTAGGGTTAGTGTTAGGGTAAGGGTTAGGTTAGGTTTTGGTTTATGGTTAGGGTTAGAGTTTAGGCTTATGGTTAGGTTTAGATTTAGGGTTAGGGTTAGGGTTAGGGTTAGGGTTAGGGGTTAGGTGTTAGGGAGAGGTTAGGGTTAGGTTTAGGGTTAGGTTTAGGGTTAGGGTTAGGGTTAGGGGTTAGGTGTTAGGGAGAGGTTTAGGGTTAGGGTTAGGGTTAGGGTTAGGTTTAGGGTTAGGCTTATGATTAGCGTGCAGTTTAGAGGTTAGGTGTTAGGAAGAGGGCTAGTGTTAGGCTTTGGGTTAGGGCTAGGGTTATGGCTAGGTTATGATTAGGTTTAGCTTAGGGTTAGGGTTAGATTTAGGTTTAGTTTTAGAGTTAGGGTTAGGGGTTAGGTGTTAGGAATAATGTTAGGGTTAATGTTATTGTTAGGTTTAGGTTTAGTGTTACGGTTAGCGTTAGGTTTTGGGTTAGAGTTTAGGGTTAGTGTTAGGGTTAGGGTTAGGGTTAGTATTAGGGTTAGTGTTAGGGTTAGGATTAGGATTAGAATTTAGAGTTAGGGTTATGCTTAGGATTAGGGTTACGGTTAGGATTAGTGTTTGATTTAGGTTTAAGTTTAGGTTTAGGGTTTAGGTTTTAGGGAGAGTGTTAGGGTAGTTGTTAGTTTTAAGGATTGGTTGTTAGGGAGAGTCATAGGGTTAGGCTTTGTGTTACTGTTAGGGCTAGGTGTACGATTAGGTTTAGGGTTAGTGTTAAGGTTAGGGATAGAAGTTAGGTTTAATGTTAGGATTAGTGTTAGGGTTAGGGATAGGTTTAGGTGTAGGGTTAGTGTTAGAGGTTAGGGTTAGGGTTAGGGTTAGGGTTAGGATTAGGGTTAGAGGTATGAGTGAGGGTTAGGTTTTTTCGTAGGTTTAGGGTTAGGGTTAGTGTTACGGTTATAGTTATTGTTAGTGTTAGGTTTAGACTTAGGTTTAAGATTAGGGTTAGCTTTAGGTTTAGGTTTAGGGTTAGGGGTGAGATGTTGGGGAGAGTGTTAGGGTTAGGCTTCGTGTTACTGTTAGGGTTAGGGTTACGATTAGGTTTAGGGTTAGTGTTTCGGTTAGGGTTTGTGTTTAGAATTAGGGTTAGGGGTAGCATTACGCTTTTGTTTAAGGTTAGTCTTTAGGGTTAGGGGTCGTTTTAGCATTAGGGTTATGGTTAGAGGTTAGCGTTAGGTTTACTTTTAGGGTTAGGTTTAGGGTTAGAGTTAATGGTTAGTGTTAGGGTTAGGGTTAGTGTTAACATTAGAGTTTAGGGTTTCTGCAAGCTTGAGTGTTAGGGTGAGTGTTAGGGTTAATTTTAGGGTTAACGTTTATGGTTAGGATTTGTTTTAGGGTTAGGGTTAAGGTTAGGATTAGAAGTTTGTGTTAGCGGTAGGGTTATGGTTATGGTTTTGGTTATGGTTAGGGTTAGGGTTAGTGTTAGGGGTTAGGTGTTAGGGAGAGGGTTAGGCTTTTTGCTTCAGGTTACGGTTAGTGTTATGGTTATTATTAGTTTTAGGTTTAAGTTTAGGGTTAGGGTTAGGTTTAAGTTTATGGTTAGTTTTAAGTTTAGGTTTAGGGTTGGGGTTAGGGGTTAAGTTTTAGGGATAGGAGTAGAGTTATGGTTAGAGTTAGTTTTAGGGTTAGCTTTAAGGTTAGTTTTAGGGTTAGAGGTAGGGTTAGGGGTAGGGGTTAAGTTTTAGGGGTAGGATTTGTGTTATGGTTAGGGTTAGGGTTAGGATTATGGTTAGGGTTAGGGTTAGGTTTAGGGTTACAGATAGTGTTAGGGTTAGGGTTAGGGTTTAGGGTTCTGGTTAGGGTTAGGGTAAGGATTATTTTAGGGCTATGGTTAGAGGTTAGCGTTAGGTTCAGTTTTAGTGTTTGGGGTTAGGGTTAGAGTTATGGTTAGTTATAGTGTTTATGGTTAGGGTTAGGGTTATGGTTAGTGTTAGGGTTAGTCTTAGGGATAGGGTTAGAGGTATGGGTTAAGGTTATTGTTATGGTTAGGGTTAGGGTTAGATTTATGGTTATGCTATGGTTAGGGTTAGTATTAGTGTTAGGTATTAAAGTCAGGTTTAGCGTTAGTTTAAGGGGTAGGGTTAGGGTTAGGGTTAGGGATTAATGTTAGGTTATGGTTATGTTTATGTTTAGGGTTAGGTTTAGGTTAGTTTTAGGGTTATGAATAAATGTTAGGGTTAGTGGTAGGGTTAGGGTTATGGTTACCGTTAGGTTTAGGTTTAGTGTTAGGTTTAGGGTTAGGGGTTAGTTGTTAAGGAGATGGTTAAGATTAGGCTTCTGTTTACGGTTAGCGTTAGAGCTACGATTAGGTTTAGAGTTAGGCTTGGGGTTAGGGTTAGTGTTAGGGTTAGGTTTAGTGTTAATTTTAGGGTTAGATCTATGGTTTGGGTTGGGGTTAGGTTTAGGTTAAGGGCTAGGTTTATGGTGAGGTTTACCTTTAGGAATAGTGTTAGGTTTATGGTTAGGGTTTAGCGTTAGCGTTGGGGTTAGGTTTAGATTTAGTGTTAGGGTTAGAAATTGGTTCAGTGTTAGGGTTATTGTTAGGGTTAGGTTTAGGGTTATTGTAGGTTTCGGGTTAGGGTTAGGGTTACGTATTACGGTCAGTGTTATTGTTAGTTTAACGGGTATAATTAGGGTAAGGGGTAGGGATTAATGTTAGTTTTAGTGTCAGGTTTATGGCTATTGTTAGATTTAGCGTTAGTGTTAGTGTTAAGTTTAGAGTTTAGGTTTAGAGTTTAGGGTTAGGGTTAGTGTGAGGATTAGGCTTAGAGGTTATGGTTAGGGTTAGTGTTAGGGTTAGGGTTAAAGATTAGGTTTAGGTTTAACATCATGGTTAGGGCTATGTTTAGAAGTTATTGCTAATGTTATGTTTAGTGTTACTGTTAGGGTTTGGGTTAGGTTTACAACTATGTTTAGGTGTAGGGTTAGTGTTAGGGTTAAGGATAGAATTATGGTTAGCCGTAGGGTTAGGGTTAGGTTTAGGGTTAGGGTTAGGTTTAGGGTTACGGTTAGGCTTTGGGTTACGGTTATGGTTATTGTTAGGGCTAGGTTTAGGTTGAGGTTTAGGGTTAGGGTTAGGGTTAGGGTTAGAAGTTAGGTTTAATGGTAGGTTTAGGGTTAGGTTTAGGGATCCATTTATGGTTAGGGTTAGTGTTAGAGGTTAGGATTAGGGTTAGGTTTAGCGTTAGTGTTAGTGTTAGTGTTAGGGTTAGAGTTAGAGGTTTAGGTTATGGTTAGGTTTAGGGGTAGGGTTAGGTTTAGAGTTAGATTTAGTGTTACGGTTAGAGTTTAGGATGAGTGTTAGGGTTAGAGTTAGGGTTAAGGTTAGGGTTAGGTTTAGGTTTAGGTTTAGGCTTAGGGTTAGGGGTTACGTGTTAGGGAGAGTGTTAAGGTTAGGCTCATGTTCTGTCTAGGGTTAAGGTTATGTTTAGGTTTAGGATTAGTGTTAGGGTTATGGTTAGGGTTATAGTTTAGGGTTAGGGTTAGGGTTAGTGTTATGGTTAAGGTTATGGTTAGGTTGAGGGTTAGGGTTAGGGTTAGGGTTAGAAGTTAGGTTTAGTCTTAGATTTAGTGTTAGGGTAGGGATAGGTTTAGGGTTACGGTTAGTGTTCGAGGTTAGGGTTAGTGTTAGGGTTAAGGTTAGGGTTAGGGTTAGGTTTAGTGTTAGAGATTAGTTTTAGTGTTAGGGTTAGGCTTAGGTTGAGTGTTACAGTTAGAGTTCAGGGTTATGTTTAGTGTTAGGGTTAGTGTTATGTTTAGGGTTAGGGTTAGGGTTAGGGTTATGGTTAGAGGATAGCATTCTTTTTAGGGTAAGAGTTAGGGTTATGGTTAGGCTTAGAGGTGATGGTTCGGGTTACGTTTAGGCTTAGGGTTAACTGTTAGGTTCAGGGTTTTGTTTAGGTTTTTAGTTAGTGTTAGGAATAGGGTAAGGGTTAATATTAGAGTTAGTTGTTATGTTTAGGTTTAGGATTACGGTTAGTACTGTGTTAGGTTTAGAGGTTTGTGTCAGTGTTAATATTAGGGTTTGGTTTAGTGTTATGTTTAGGGTTAAGGTTAGAGTTATAGTTAGGTTTAGGTTTATGCTTAGGGTTATGGTTAGTGTTAGGGTTACAATTAGGTTAGGGTTAGGGTTAGTGTTAGTGTTAGGGTTAGGGTTAGGTTTAGGTTTAGGTTTATGTATTACAGTCAGGCTTAGCGTTAGTTTAAGGGGTAGGGTTACGGTTAGGTTAAGGGATCAATGTTAGTTCTGGGTTAGGGTTATTATTATCTTTAAGGTTAGGATTAGGGTTAGTTTTATGATTAGAAATTAGGGTTGTGCTTATGGTTAGTGTTAGTGTTAGTGTTAGGTTTAGGTTTAGGTTTAATTTTAGGTTTAGGCTTAGGGGTTAGGTGTTAGAGAGGGTTAAAGATAGGCTTCAGATTACGGTTAGGGTTAGTTTTCCGATTAGGTTTAGGGTTAGCCTTAGGTTTAGGGTTAGGATTACGGTTAGCTTTAGTGTTAGTTTAATGGTTATGTTCAGCGTTAGAGTTTGGGTTAGGGTTAGGCTTAGGCTTAGGCTTAGGGGTTAGGTGTTAGGGTTAGGTGTTACAGAGAGGGTTGGGTTTAGGCTTAGGGTTATGGTTATGGTTAGAGTTACGTTTAGGTTAGGGTTAGGGTTAGGGTTAAGGTTAGTGGTTAGCGTTAGGTTTGGGTTAGTGTTATGGTTAAAGCTTAGGCTTAAGGTTAGGGATAGGTTTAGTGTTAGTGTTAGGGTTAGTATTTGGTTTAGGTTAGGGTTAGGGTTATGTTTAGAGGTTAGCATTAGGTTTAGTGATAGTGTTTGTGGTTAGTGTTAGGGTTAGGGTTAAGGTGAGGCTTAGAAATTATGGTTAGTGTTATGGTTAGGGTTAGCTTTAAAACTTAGGTTTAGGTTTAGGGTTATAGTTAAGGTTAGGGATAGGGTTAGTGTTAGGGTTAGGGCTAGGCTTAGGGTTATGGTTAGGGTTAGGATTACATTTAAGTTAGGGTTAGGGTTAGAATTTAGTTTTAGTGTTAGGTTTAGGGTTAGGGTTATGGATAGGTTTAGGTTTAGTGTTAGAATTTAGGGTTAGTGTTAGGGTTAGGGTAAGGGTTAGGGTTAGGGTTTCAGTTAGAGTTAAATGTTGAGATTAGTGTTAGGGTTACAGTTAGAGTTTAGGGTTAGTGTTAGTGTAAGTGTTATGTTTAGGGTTAGTGTTAGGTTTAGGGTTAGAGTTTAGGGTTATGATTCAGTTTAGGGTTAGGGTTAGTGTTAGAGTTAACGTTAGGTTTATGCTTAGTGTTAGGGTTATGATTAAGGTTAGGGTTAGGGATTAGGTGTTATGGAGAGGGTTAGGTTTAGGCTTTGGGTTACAGTTAGGGTTAGGGTTACGATTAGGTTTACGTTTAGGCTTAGGGTTAGGGTTAGAGTTAGGATTAGTTTTAGAGTTAGTGTTAACATTAGTGTTAGGGGTTAGGTGTTAGCGATAGAGTTAGGGTTAGGGTTAGGTTTAGTGTTCTGTTTAGTGTTAGGGTTAGGGTTAGTGGTAGTGTTAGGGTTAGGGTTAAGGTTAAAGCTTAGGTTCAGGGTTAGGTTTAGGGTTAGGGTTAGGGTTAGGGTTAGTGGTTAGATTTAGGGTTAGGATTACGGTTACTGCTAAGGGTTAGGTTTAAAGGTTAGTGTTAGTGTTAGGATTAGGCTTAGGGTTAGTGTTAGCGTTAGGGTTAATGTTAGAGTTAGGGTTCGGGTTAGGTTTAGGCTTATGCTTATGGTTAGGGTTAGGGTTACAATTAGGTTTGGGATCAGGTTAGGGCTAGGGTCAGGGTCAGTTTAGGGTTAGGGTTAGGTTTTCCGTTTAGGGTTTGGGTTGTGCTTACTGTTATGGTTATAGTTCATCGTTACATTTAGGGTTATGGTTAGGTTTAGTGTTTGAGTTAGAGTTAAAGGTTAGGATTAGAGTTAGGTTTATGGTTACGGTTGGAATTTATGTTTAGTGTTAGGTTATGTGTTAGTTTTAGGGTTAGGGTCAATATTAGGGTTAGGCTTAGAGTTACCCTTAGTGTTAGGGTTTTGATTAAGTTTAGGTATAGGGGTTAGGGGTTAGGGACAGGGTTAAAGTTAGGCTTTGGGTTAAGGTTAGGTTTAGGGTTACGATTAGGTTTAGTGTTAGGGTTAGGGTAAGGGTTAGTGTTAGGGTTAGGTTTAGGGTTAGTTTTAGAGTTAGTCTTAGGCATAGGGTTAGGTATTAGGTTTTATCAATAGGGTTAGGGTTAGGGTTCGGTTTAGGGTTAGGGTTAAGGTTAGGGATAGTGTTAGTGTTAGGGTTAGGGTTTAGGGTTAGGTTTAGGGTTAAGGTTAGGTTTAGTTTTAGATTTAAGTTTAGGGTTTGGTTTAGGGTTAGGCTTAGAGGTTATGGTTAGGGTTAGGGTTTGGGTGAAAGCCTAGCTTCAGATTTAGTTTTAGTGTTATGGTAAGGGTAAGGGATAGGGTAAGGTTTAGGATTAATTCTAGTGATCAGTTTTAGGGTTAAGGTTATGGTTAGTGTTAGGTTAGCTTTAGGGGTTAGTTATAGGGTTAAGGTTATGGTTAGGGTTAGTATGAGGGTTTGTGTTAGGGTTAGAGTTAGGGTTAGGGTTAGGGTTAGGGTTAGGCTTAGCGTTATGGTTAGGGTTAGGATTGCATTTAGGTTAATGTTATGGTTAGGATTAGGTTAAGGTTTAGGCTTAGGGTTTGCCTTAGATATAGTGCTAGGGTAAGGGTTAGGATAAGATTTACGAGTTAGGTGTTAGGGATAGGCTTATGAGTTAGGGTTAGGGTTAGTGTTAGGGTTAATGTTATGGATAGGGTTAGCATTTAGGGTTAGGCTTAGGGTTAAGGTTAGTGTTATGGTTAGGGTTAGGGTTATGTTGATGTTTAGGGTTAGGTTAGGATTAGGGTTACAAGTTAGGTTTAGTGTTAGGTTTAGAGTTAGTGTTAGGGATAGGTTTAGGGTTAGGGTTAGGGTTAGATGTTAGGGTTAGGGTTAGGGTTAGAGATATGTGTTAGTGTTATGGTTAGCGTTAGGGTTAGTGTAAGGGTTAGGGTTAGGGTTAGAGTTATGCTAGGGTTAGGGTTAGGTTTAGGGTAAGGTATTACAGACATGGTTATCCCTAGATTAAGGGCTAAGGTTAGGGTTAGTGCAAGGGATTGATGTTAATTTTAGGGTTAGGATTATGGTTATGGTTAGGGTTAGGGTTAGGATTAGATGTTAGCGTCAATGGTAGGGTTAGGGTTATGGTTAGGTTTAGTGTTAGGGTTAGGGTTAGGTTGACTTTTAGGGTAAGGCTTAGGGATAGTGTTAGCTTTAGGTGTAGTGTTACAATTAGGGCTCAGGTTAAGGTTAAGCTTCGGAATATAGTTAGGGTTAGGTTGTGATTAATTTAGGGTTATGTTTAAGTTTAGGGTTAGGGTTAGGATTATGGTTAGAGTTTAGCTTTTGGTTTAGGGTTAAAGTTAGTCTTAGTGATAGGTTTAGTGTTAGGCTTAGAGGTTATGGTTAGGTTTAGGGTTGGGTTTAAGGATAAAGCTTAGGTTCAGGGTTAGAGTTAGGGTTAGTGTTATGTAAGTGATATGCTAAGAGTTAGGATTAGTGTTAGTGGTTAGTTTTAGGCTTAGGGATACGGTTAGGGCTATGGGTAGCTTTAGAGGTTAGTGTTAGGTTAAGGGTTAGGTTTAGGGTAAGTGTGAGGGTTAGGGTTAGGCTTAGAGTTAGGGTTAGATTTAGGGTTAGGCTTAGGGTTATGTTTAGGGTTAGGGTTACAATTAGGTTAGCGTTAGTGTTAGGGTTAGGTTTAGGTTTAGGGTTAGGACTAGTGTTACTGTTAGAAGTTAGGTTTAGTGTTAGTGTTAGGGTTAGGGTTAGGGCTACAGTTAGCGTTATGGTTAGAGGTTAGCATTTGGTTTAGTGTTAGATTTAGGGTTATTGTTACTGTTAGTGTTAGGCTTAGAGGTTAGCGATAGTGTTAGGGTTAGGGCTAAAGCTTAGGTTCAGGGGTAGGGTTAGTGATTAATTTAAGGTTAAGGTTACAGTTAGGGTTAGCGTTAGGTTTATAGGTTAGTGTTAGGGTTAGGGTTAGGTATACGGTTAGTGTGAGGGTTAGGCTTATGTTTAGAGTTACAGTTAGGGTTAGGGTAGGCTTAGGGTTATGGTTAGGTTTAGGTTTACAATTAAGTTAGCATTAGGGTTTGGGTTAGAGTTTGCATTAGATTTAGTGTTAGGGTTAGGGTTTGAGTTAGGGTTAGCTTTAGGGGTTAAGCGTTAGGGATATAGTTATGGGTAAGGGTTAGTGTAATGGTTAGGGTTAAGGCTATTTTTAGGATTAGAGTTACAATTACGGTTAAAGGTTAGCATTAGGCTTAGGGTTAGGGTTAGGGTTAGTGTTAGGGTTAGGGTTTGAGTTAGAGTTTAGGGTTAGTGTTAGTGTAAGGGTTAGGTTTAGGGTTAGGGTTAGGTTTAGGGTTAGAGTTAAGGGTTATGGTTAGGTTTAGGTTTAGGGTTAGTGTTAGGATTAGGGTTAGTGTTATGTTTAATATTAGGGTTATGATTAAAATTATGGTTAGGAGTTAGGTGTTAGGGAGAGGGTTAGTTTTAGGTTTTGGATTATGGTTAGGGTTAGGGTTATGATTAGTTTTAGTGTTAGGGTTAGTTTTAGGGTTAGTTTTAGAGTTAGGGTTAGGGTTAAGGTTAGGAGTTAGGAGTTAGTGATAGGGTTAGGGTTAGGGTTAAGGTTAGGGGTTAGGTGTTAGCAATAGGGTTAGGGTTAGGGTTAAGTTTAGGGTTAGGGTTAGTTTTAGAGGTTAGTGTTAGTGTTAGGGTTAGGGTTAGGGTTAGTGTGAGGCTTAGGTTTAGGGTTAGAGTTAGTGTTAGTTTTAGGATTAGGCTTAGGGTTATGGTTAGGGTTAGGATTTCAATTAGTTTAGCGTTAGTGTTAGGGTTAGGTTTAGGGTTTGAGTTAGATTTAGTGATAGGGTTAGAATTAGTGTTAGGGTTAGGTTTAGGGGTTAGGTGTCAGGGATAGGGTTATGTATTAGTGTTAGTGTTAGTATTAGTGTTAGTGTTAGTGTTAGTGTTATGTTTAGGGTTAGGGTTAGGCTTAGGGTTAGGGTTAGGGCTATGGTTAGGGTTAGCGTTTAGAGTTATGGTTAGGATTAGGGTTAGTGTTATGGTTAAGGTTATAGTTTGGTTGAGTTTTAGGGTTATGGTTAGGGTTAGGGTTAGAAGTTAGGTTAAGTGCTAGGTTTAGGCCTAGGTTTAGGGATAGTTTAGGTTTATGGTTAGTATTAGGGTTAGGGTTAGGGTTAGTGTTAGATTTAGGGTTAGATGTATGGTTTAGGGTTAGGTTTAGGTTTAGGGTTAGGGTTATGCTAGGGTTAGGGTGAGGGTTAGGTTTAGGTATTACAGTCAGGCTTAGGCATAGTTTAAGGGGTAGGGTTAGGGTTAGCATAAGGGATTAATGTTAGGTCTGGTGTAGGGTTATGGTTATGGTTATGGTTAGGGTTAGGGTTAGGATTAGAATTTAGGGTTAGTGGTAAGGTTAGGGATATCGTTACATTTAGGCTTAGGGTTAGGCTTAGTGTTAGGTGTTATTTGTTAGGGAGAGGGTTAATGTTAGGCTTCGGGTTACGGTTAGGGTTAGTGTTAGGATTAAGTTTAGGTTTAGGCTGAGGGTTAGGGTTATGCTTTGATTTAGTGTTAGTTTTAGGTTTAGGTTCTGTGTTAGGTTTGGGGTTAGGTTTTAGGGATAGGGTTAGGGTTAGTGGTACAGTCAGGGTTAAGTTTACCGTTAGGGTTGGGGTTAGGGATAGTGTTAGGTTTATGGTTAGGGTTTAGGGTTAGTATTAGTGTTAGGATTGGGGTTAGGGTTATGGTTAGGCTTCCGGTTATGGTTAGGCTTTGAGTTATGTTTAAGATAGTTTTAGGATTAGCATTAGTGTTAAGGTTAGTCTTAGGGTTAGGGTTAGATGTTAGGAATATTTTTAGGGTTAGGGTTATTGTTATGGTTAGATTTTAGCATTATTGTTAGGGTTAGGGTTAGCTGATAGCTTTAGGTTTGGCTTAGGGTTAGGGTTAAACCTAGGTTTAGGGTCAGGGTTAGGGTTAGGTTTAGGGTTAGTGTTAGGTTTAGGGTTAGGGTTAGAGTTAGGGTTAGGGTTAGAGGTAAGCGTTAGTTTTAGTGATAGAGTTTGTGGTTTGGGTTAGGATTAGGGTGAGGCTTAGATGTTATTTTTAGGGTTATGGTTATGGTTAGGGTTAAAGCTTAGGTTTAGGGTTAGGGTTAGCGTTAGGTTTAGGGATAGGGTTAGTGTTAGGGTTACGACTAGGCTTAGGGTTGTGGTTATTGTTATGATTACATTTAGGTTATGGTTAGGGTTAGGGTTATAATTTAGGGTTAGTGTTAGGTTTAGGGTTAGGGTTAGGTTTAGGGATAGTTTAGGGTTAGGACTAGGCTTAGGGTTGTGGTTATTGTTATGATTACATTTAGGTTATGGTTAGGGTTAGGGTTATAATTTAGGGTTAGTGTTAGGTTTAGGGTTAGGGTTAGGGATAGGTTTAGGGTTAGGGTTAGTGTTAGAGGTTCGGGTTAGTATTAGGGTTAGGGTTTGCCTTAGGGTTAGGGTTAGGATTAGAAATTTGGGTTAGGGTTATGTTTAGGATTATGTTTAAGGGTTAGGTGTTAGGGATAGAGTAAGGTTTATGGTTAGGTTTAGTGTTAGGTTAGGGTTAGGGTTAGGTTTAGGGTTATGTTTAGGGTTATGGTTAGGGTTAGGATTAGAATTTAGGGTTAGGTTTAGGGTTAGGTTTACGGGTTAGGTTTAGGGTTAGGGTTATGGTGAGAGGTTAGCATTAGGTTTAGGGTTAGGGTAAGTCTTAGGGTTAAGGTTTGGGTTAGAATTAAAGGATAGGGTTACGGTTAGGTTTATGGTTAGAGTTTAGGGTTATTGTTAGGGTGTTAGGTTTAACATTAGGGTTAGGTTCAGTGTTAGACTTTAGGGCTATGTTTCGGTTTAAGGTTATGGTTATTGTTAGGGTTACGGTTAGGTTTACGCTTAGTGTTAGGGTTAGGATTAAGGTTAGATTTAGGGGTTAGGTGTTAGCAGAGGGTTACGGTTAGGCTTTGGGCTATGGTTAGGGTGTGGGTTACGATTAGGTTTAGGGATAGTGTTAGGGTTAGCTTTAGGTTTAGGGTTAGCTTTAGAGTTAGTGTCAGGGTTAGGGTTAGGTGTTAGGTGTTAGAGGTAGGGTTAGGGTTAGGGTTAGTGTTCGGTTTAGGGTTAGGGTTAGGGTTAGGGATAGTGTTTGGTTTAGGGTTAGGGTTAGGGTTATGTTTAGGTTTAAGTTTAGGTTTATGGTTAGGGTTAGGGTTAGAAGATAGGTTTAGTGTTATGGTTAGGCTTATGATTAGATGTTAGCCTTTGGTTTATGGTTCGACTTAGGATTAGGTTTAGGGTTAGGGTTAGGCTTAGAAGTTATGGTTAGTATTAGGGTTAAAGATTAGGTTCAGGTTTATGTTTAGGGTTATGGTTAGAGTTACAGTTAGAGCTTAGGATTAGGTTTAAGGTTATGGGTAGGGTTAGGGTTATGGTTAGAGGTTAGCTTAGGGTTAAGGTTAGGGTTAGGATTAGGGTTAGAGTTAGCTTTAGGTTTAGGGGTTAGGTGTTTGTGATAGGGTTATGAGTTAGTGTTAGTGTTAGTGTTAGGGTTAGGGTTAGGGTTAGGGTTAGAGTAAGGGTTACAGTTATTGTTAGAGGTTAGCGTTAGGTTTAGGATTAGGGTTAGGGTTAGGGTTAGAGTTAAAGGTTATGGTTAGGTTTAGTGTTACGGTTAGAGTTTAAGGTTATTGTTATCGTAAAGGTTAGGTTTAGGGTTTGGGTTAGGTTTAGCATTAAACTTTAGGTTTATAGTTCTGTTTAGTGTTAGGGTTAGTGTTAGTGTTAGGGTTAGGCTTACGCTTAGTGTTATGGTTATGATTAAGGTTACGGTTAGGAGGTAGGTGTGAGGGAGAAGGTTAGGGTTAACCTTTGTGTTTTGCTTAGGGAGTGGTTTACAATTAGGTTTAGGTTTAGTGTTAGGATTAGGGTTAGGTTTAGGGTTAGTTTTAGAGTTAGGATTAGGGGTTAGGTCTTAGTGTTAGTGTTAGTGTCAGTGTTAGGTTTAGGGTTCAGTTTAGGTTTAGGGTTAGGGTTAGGGATAGTGTTAGTTTTAGGGTTAGTGTTTAAGGTTAATGTTAGGTTTAGATTTAGGGTTATGGTGAATGTTAGATTTCGGAGATAGTTTTAGTCTTAGGCATAGGGTTAGGTTTAGGATTATGGTTACAGGCTAGTGTTTGGTTTTGGGTTAGAGTTAGGGTTAGGTTAGGCTTAGAAGTTATGGTTAGTGTTAGGGTAAGGGTTAGGGTTAAAGCTTAGGTTCAGGTTTACGTTTATTGTTATGGTTAGGGTTACGGTTAGAGTTTAGAATTAGGTTTAAGGTTATGGTTATGGTTAGAGGTTAGCTTTTGGTTTAGGGTCAGAGTTAGGGTTAGTGTTAGGGTTAGTGTTAGGCATAGAGGTTATAATTATGGTTATGGTTATGGTTAGGGTTAAAGCTTAGGTTCAGGGTTAGGTTTATGGGTAGAGTTCGGTTAGGGATATGACAAGGGTTAGGATTAGGGTTAGTGGTTAGTTTTAGGGTTGGGGTTACCCTTAGGGTTAAAGTTAGGTTCAGAGGTTAGTGTTAGCATTAGGGTTACAGTTACGGTTAGGGTTAGTGTGAGGGTTAGGGTTTGGGTTAGAGTTACGGTTATTTTTAGGGTTAGGGTTAGTGTTATTGTTAGGTTTAGGGTTAGGTTTAGGGTTAGGGTTTAGGGTTAGGGTTATTGTTAGGTTTAGGGTTACAATTAGGTTACCGTTAGTGTTAGGGTTACAGTTTGCATTAGATTTAGTATTAGGGTTAGATGTTAGGGATAGGGTTATGGGTTAGGGTTAGAGTTTAAGGTTAGGGTTAGAGTTTATGGTTAGAGTTAGAGTTATGGTTAGAGTTAGGGTTACGGTTATGGTTAGAGGTTAGCGTTTGTTTTAGGGTTAGGGTTATGGTTAGGGTTTGGGTTAGAGTTAAATGTTAGGGTTAGGTTTAGTGTTATGGTTAGAGTTTAGGGTCAGTGTTAGGGTTAGGGTTAGGTATAGTTTTAGGGTTAGAATTAGGGTTATGGCTCAGTTTAGGTTTAGGGTTAGTGTTAGGGTTACAATTACGCTTTGTTTTAGGGTTATAATTAAGGTTAGGGTTAGGAGTTAGGTGTTAGGGTGTGGGTTAGTTTTAGGCTTTGGGTTACGGTTAGGGTTAGGGTTACAATTATGTTTAGGGTTAGGGTTAAGGTTAGGGTTAGATTTAGCTTTAGGATTAGTTTTAGAGTTAGGGTTAGGGTTAGGGGTTAGTTGTTAGCGATAGGGTTAATGTTAGGGTTAGGGTTAGGGTTAGTGATAGTGTTAGTGTTAGTGTTAGGGTTAGGGTTAGGGTTAGGGTTAGATTTAGTTTTAGGGTTAGTGTTAGTGGTAGGGTTAGAAGTTAGTTTTAGTGTTTGGCTTAGGGTTAGGGTTAGGGTTCGGGTTAGGGTTATGTTTAGAGGTTAGCATTTGCTTTAGAGTTAGATTTAGGTTTAGGTTTAGGGTTAGGCTTAGACATTATGGTTAAGGGTAGTGTTAGGGTTAGGGTTAGCGTTAAAGCTTAAGTTCAGGTTTACAGTTAGGGTTACGGTTAGAGTTTAGGTTTAGGTTTAAGGTTATGGTTAGGGTTAGATTTATGGTTAGAGATTAGCTTTTGTTATAGGGTTAGAGTTAGGGTTAGTGTTAGGGTTACTGTTAGCCTTAGAGGTTATGGTTATGTTACGGTTAGGGTTAAAGCTTAAGTTGAGTTTTAGGTTTAGTTGTAGGTTACGTTTAGGGATATTCTAAGGGTTCGGAATAGGGTTTGTGTTTAGTTTTAGGGTTAGGGTTAGGGTTAGGTTTAGAGGTTAGTGTTAGTGTTCGGGTTAGGGTTAGTTGTAGGGTTATGGTTAGGTTAGAGTTAGGTTTATGATTATGGTTAGGCTTAGGGTTATGGTTATGGTTAGGGTTACAATTAGGTTATTGTTAGGGTTAGGATTTGGGTTAGTGTTATTTTTAGGGTTAGGGGTTAGATGTTAGGGATAGGGTTATGTGTTAAGGTTAGTGGTAGTGTTAGGGTTAGTGTTACGGTTAGAGTTAGGGTTACGGTGATGGTTAGAGATTAGCGTTAGGTTTAGGGTTAGGGTTAGCGTTTGGTTTAGTGTTAAAGGTTATGGTTCGGTTTAGTGTTATGGTTAGAGTTTAGGGTTAGTGCTATGGTAAGGGTTAGGTTTAGGGTTAGGGTTTGGTTTAGGGTTAAAGTTTAGGGTCATAGTTCCCTTACGGGTTATGGTTAGTGTTAGGGTTAGCTTTAGGGTTACTCTTAGTGTTAGGGTTATGATTTAGGTTAGGGTTAGTAATTAGTTGTTAGGGAGAGGGTTAGGATTAGTCTTTGGGTTTTGGTAAGGCTTAGGGTTACGATTAGGTTTAAAGTTAGAGTTAGTGTTAGGTTTAGCATTAGTGTTAGTGTTAGGGTTAGGCTTAGGTTTAGGGTTAGTTTAAGAGTTAGGGATAGGTTTGGGGTTAGGTGTTAGGTGTTAGCGATAGTGTTAGGGTTAGGGTTAGGGTTCGGTTTAGGGTTAGGGTTAGGTTTAGGGATAGTGTTAGCGTTAGTGTTAGGGTTTAGGATTAGGGTTACAGTTGGGTTTAGGTTTAGGTTTAGGGATAGGCTTAGTGTTAGGGTTAGAAGATAGGTTTAGTGTTAGGGTTAGGGTTAGGATTAGGTTTATGGTTAGGGGTTAGCATTTGGTTTAGTGTTAGAATTAGGGTTAGGTTTAGGATTAGGGTTAGGGATAGATATTGTGGTTAGGTTTATGCTTAGGATTAGGGTTAAAGCTTAGGTTCAGGTTTACATTTAGAGTTACGGTTAGGGTTACGGTTAGAGTTTAGGATTACGTTTAAGGTTATGGTTAGGGTTAGGCTTATGGTTAAATGTTAGCTTTTGGTTTAGGTTTGGAGTTAGGGTTAGTGTTAGTGTTAGTGTTAGGCTTAGAGGATATGGTTAGTGTTAGGTTTAGGGTTAGGGTTAAGTTTAAAGCTTAGGTTCAGCATTAGGGTTAGGCCTCGTGTTAGTGTTAGGGATATGTTAAGGGTTAGGATTAGGGTTACTGGTGAGTTTTAGGGTTAGGGTTATGGTTACGGTTATGGTTAGGTTTATTGTTATTGTTAGTGTTAGGATTAGGTTAGGGTTAATGTGAGGTTTAGGGTTAGGTTTAGAGTTAGTGTTATGTTTAGGGTTAGGCTTACTGTTATGGTTAGTGTTAGGGTTACAATTAAGTTAGCATTAGTGTTAGAGTTAGTTTAGGGTTAGTTTTAGGGTTAGGGTTAGGGTTTGCTTTAGATTTAGTGTTAGGTTTACGGTTAGAGATATTGTTAGGTTTAGGGTTTAGGTGTTAGGGATAGTGTTATGGGTTATGGTTAGTGTTAGTGTTAGGTTTACGGCTAGATTTATGGTTAGGGTTGGGGTTAGGGTTAGAGTTTAAGGTTAGTGTTAGGGTTTGGGTTAGTGTTATGGTTAAGGTTAGGTTTTAGGTTGAGGTTTAGTGTGAGGGTTAGGGTTAGAAGTTGGTTTAGTGTTAGATTTAGGGTTAGGTTTAGGGATAGGTTTAGGGTAAGGGTTAGTGTTTGAGGTTATGGTTAGTGTTAGGGTTAAGGTTAAATGTATGAGTTAGGGTTAGGGTTAGAGTTAGGGTTAGGTTTATGCTAGGGTTAGGGTTAGGGTTAGGTATTACAGTCATGCTTAGGGTTAGTTTAAGCATTAGGGTTAGGGTAAGGGAATAATGTTAGTTCTGGGTTAGGGTTATGGTTATGGTTAGGGTTAGGGTTAGGATTAGAAGTTAGGGTTAGGGGTAGGCTTAGTGATATGGTTATGTTTAGTGTTAGGGTTAGGTTTAGGTGTTAGGTGTTAGGGTTCGGGTTAGGGTTAGGGAGAATGTCAAAGTTAGGCTTCGGTTTATGGTTAGGGTTTAGTGTTACAATTAGGTATAGGGTTAGGCTTAGGGTTTGGGTTAAGGTTAGGTTTATTGTTATTTTTAGGTTTAGATTTAGCTTTAGGATTAGGGGTTAGGTGTTAGGAATAGGTTTAGGGTTAGGGTTAGGTTTACCGTTAGCTTTAGGGGTAGGGATAGTGTTAGGTTTAGGGTTAGGGTTTAGGGTTAGTGTTAGGGTTAGGGTTAGGTTTAGGGTTAGGGTCAGGGTTAGGTTTAGGTTTACATGTTAGTGATAGATTTAGGGTTAGGGTTAGTGTTATCATTAGAGTTTAGGGTTAGGGTTATGGGTTAGGGTTAGGGTTAGGGTTAGGGTTAGCAGTTAGCATTAGGTTTGGGTTAGGGTTAGGGTTAAAGCTCAGGTTTAGGTTTAGGGTTAGGGTTAGTGTTAGGATTAGGGTTAGAGTTAGTGTTAGGTTTAGGGTTAGGGTTACGGTTAGATTTAGGTTTAGTGTTATGGTTAGAGGTTAGCATTAGGTTTAGTGAAAGAGTTTGGGGTTAGTGTGAGGGTTAGGGTGAGACTTATAAGGTATCATTACAGTTAGGGTTAGGGTTAGGGCTAAAGCTAGGTTTAGGGTTAGTGTTAGCGTTAGCGTTAGAGATAGGGTAAGGGTTAGGAATAGGGTTAGTCGTTAGGTTTAGTGTTAGGTTCCCGATTACGGTTAGGTTTAGGTGTAGAGGTTAGTGTTAGGTTTAGGGTGATTATTAGGGTTAGATGTATTTTTAGAGTTAGATTTAGTTTAAGGTTAGGGTTAGGGTTAGGGTTAATGTTAGGTATAGGGTTATGGCTAGGCTTCTGTTTACGATAAGGGTTAGGTTTACAATTAGTTTAGGGTTAGGTGTAGAGGTTAGTGTTAGGGTTAGGGTTAGCGTTAGTGTTATTATCTAGGGTTAGTTTTAGGTTTAGAGTTACGTTTAAGTTTAGGTTTAGAGTTATGGTTAATGTTAGGTACAGGGCTACAGCTAGGCTTCGGGGTACGGTAAGGGTTAGGTTTACAATTAGGTTAGGGTTTTTGTTAGGGTTAGGGTTAGGGTTAGGTTTACGCTTATGGTTAGGATTTAGATTAGGATTAGTGTTAGGGTTACGGTTATGTTTAGGCCTTAGGTGTTAGGGATAGGGTAAGTGTTAGACTTCAGGTTATGGTTAGGTTTAGGTTTACCATCAGGTTAACGTTATTGTTATGGTTAGGGTTAGGGTTTGGGGTAGCTTTTGCATTAGATTTAGGGTTAGTTTTAGGGTTAGGGTTAGGTTTAGGGGTTAGGTGTTAGGGATAGAGTTATAGTTAGGGTTAGTGTTAGTTTTAGGTTTACGGTTAAAGTTATGGTTAGTGTTAGCGTTTATTGTTAGGTTTAGGGTTAGGGTTTGTGTTATGGTTAGGTTTAGGGTAAGTTTGAAGTTTAGGGTTAGGGTTAGGGTTAGGATTAGTGTTAGGTCTTAAGGTTAGTGGTTAGGCTTAGGGTTATGGCTTACTGTTAGGTGCTATGTTTTGGGGTTAGGGTTATGGTTAGGGTTAGGTGTAGGTTTAGGTTTAGTGTTAGGTTTAGGGTTGAGGTTTGGTTTAGGGTTAGGGTTACGATTTGGGTTAGACATTATGGTTACTGTAAGGGTTTTGGTTAGGGTTAGTGTTATGGTTAGGGTAAGAGGGTCGGCTTAGTGTTAGGGTTAGGGTTAGGTTTAGGTGTAGGGTTAGGGATAGAGTTAGGGTTTGAAGTTAGGGTTAGTGTTAGGGTTAGGGTTAGGGTTAGGGATAGTATTAGGTTTATGGTTAGGAGTTAGTGTTAGTGTTAGTGTTAGTGTTAGGATTAGGGTTAGGTTTACAGTTAGGTTTCGGGGTTACATTTAGTGTTAGGTTTACAGTTAGGTTTAGGTTTAGCCTTAGGGTAGGGTTAGGGTTAGTGTTAGGTTTAGTGTTCGTTTTAGGGTTAGGTTTAGTGTTAGGATTAGGGGTTAGGTGTTAGGGATAGGTTTAGGGTTAGGGTTAGGTTTACAGTTAGGGTTAGGATTAGGATTAGTGTTAGGGCTTAATGTGAGTGGTTTGGTTTAGTGTTATGGCTTAGGCTTAGGGTTAGGGTTAGGGTTAGGGTTACGCTTAGTGTTAGAGTTATGATTAAGGTTAGGGCTAGGAGTTAGGTGTTAAGGAAAGGGTTAGGGTTAGGTTTTGGGTTACAGTTGGGATTAGGTTTACGATTAGTTTTAGGGTTAGAGTTAGGGTTAGGGTTAGGGTTAGTTTAAATTTAGGATTAGGGTTTAGGTGTTAGCAATAGGGTTAGGGTTAGGTTTATTGTTAATTTTAGGTTTAGATTTAGCGTTAGGGTTAGGGGTTAGGTGTTAGTGATAGGGTTAGGGTTACTGTTAGGGTTAGGTTCATGGTTAGGGTTAGCGTTAGGGATAGTGTTACATTTAGGTTTAGGGTGTAAGGTTAGTGTTAGGGTTAGGGTTTGGTTTAGGGTTCCATGTAGGCTTCGGGTTATGGTTAGGTTTAGTTACATTTAGGTAATGGTTATGGTTACGGTTAGGGTTAGGGTTAGGGTTAGGTTTAGGTTTAGGGTTAGGGTTAGGGTTACATGTTAGGGATAGGATTAGGGTTAGTGTTAGTGGTTAGCGTTAGTTTTGGGTTAGGGTTAGGGTTAAAGCTTAGTTTTAGGCTTAGGGTAGTGTTAGGGTTAGGGTTAGGGTTTGTGTTAGTGTTAGGGTTAGGGTTAGGGTTGGGTTAGTGTTAAGGTTATGATTAGAGGTTAGCTTTAGGTTAATGATAGATTTTGGGCTTAGGGTGAGGGTTAGGGTGAGACTTAGACGTTATCGTTAGGTTTAGGGTTAGGGTTAAAGCTTAGGTTTAGGGTTAGCGTTAGCGTTAGGGTTAGGGATAAAGTAAGGGTTGGGGTTTGGTTTAGTCATTAGGGTTAGTGTTAGGTTTACAGTTAGGGTTTCGTTTAGGTTAAAGGTTAGTGTTAGGGTTAGTGTTAGTGTTAGCGTTAGGTTTAGAGTTAGGTTTAGGTTTAGGGTTAGGGTTAGGGTTAGGTATAGGTTTATGGCTAGTCTTCAGGTTACGGCAAGGATTAGGATTACAATTAAGTTACGATTAGGGTTACTGTTAGGTTTACGGTTAGGGTTAGGATTTGGACTAGGATTAGTGTTAGGGTCATGGTTAGGTTTAGGGGTTAGGTGTTAGGGATAGTGTTAGAATTAGGCTTCGGGTTACGGTTAGGTCTAGGGTTAGGATGAGGTTAGGGTTAGTTTTAGGGTTAGCGTTAGGTTTAGAGGTTAGGTGTTAGGGATAGGGTTATAGTTAGATTTGGGTTAGGTTTAGGGTTAGGTTTAGGTTTAGGATTAAAATTATGGATAGTGTGAGTGTTTAGGGTTAGGGTTAGGGTTATGGTAGGGTTAGGGTAAGATTGAGGTTTAGGTTTAGGGTTAGGTTTGGATTAGTGTTAGGGCTTAAGGTTAGGGGTTAGGCTTAAGGTTATGGATTAGGGTTAGGTGTTATGTTTAGGGGTTAGTGTTATGATTAGGGTTAGGTGTATGGTTAGGGTTAGGGTTACGGTTAGGGTTAGGTTTACGGTTGGGGATAGGATTTCAATTAGGGTTAGAGATTATGTTTATGGTTAGCGTTATGGTTAGGTTTAGTGTTACATTTAGGGTAAGAGGTTAGGCTTAGTGTAGGGGTTAGTGTTAGATTTAGTTTTAGGTTTGGGGTTAGGATTAGGATTAGAAGTCAGAGTTAGTGTTAGGGTTAGGGTTAGGGTTAAGGTTAGTGTTAGGTTTAGGTTAGGTTTTAGTGTTAGTGTTAGCGTTAGGGTTATGGTTAGGGTTAGGGTTACAGTTAAGCTTGGGGTTACGGTTAGTGTTAGGGTTACAATTAGGTTTAGGGTTATACTTAGTGTAGGGTTAGGGTTAGTGTTATGTTTAGTGTTAGTTTTAGGGTTAGGTTTAGCTTTAGGGTTAGGGGTTAGGTGTTAGTGATAGGGTTAGGGTTAGGGTTAGTGTAGGCTTAAGGTTAGGTTTACAGTTAGGGTTAGGGTTAGGATTAGTGTTAGGGCTTAAGGTGAGGGTTTAGGCTTAGGGTTATGGTTAGGGTTACGCTTAGTGTTAGAGTTGTGATTAAGGTTAGGGTTAGAAGTTAGTTGTTAGGGAGGGTTTTAGGGTTAGGCTTTGGGTTATGGTTAGGGTTAGGGTTCCGATTAGATTTAGTGTTAGGGTTAGGGTTAGAGTTAGTGTTAGGTTTATGGTTAGTTTTAGAGTTAGGGTTAGGGTTAGGTTTAGGGTTTAGGTGTTAGCGATAGTGTTAGGTTTAAGGTTCAGTTTTGGGTTAGGGTTAGGTTTAGAAATAGTGTTAGGTTTAGGGTTAGGGTTAGCGTTAGGCTTAGGTTTAGGTTTAGGGTTAGTGTTAGTGTTAGGGTTAGAAGTTAGGTTTAATGTTAGGGTTAGGGTTAGCGTTATGGTTAGATGATAACGTTTAGTTTAGGGTTTTATTTAGGGTTGGTGTTCGTGTTAGGGTTATGCTTAGAGGTTATGTTTAGGATTAGGGATAGGGTTAGAGTTAAAGCTTAGGTTCATGTTTATGGTTAGGGTTAGGGTTAGTGTTACAGTTAAAGTTTAGTGTTAGGTTTAAAGTTATGGTTACAGTTAGGGTTATGGATGGAGGTTAGCTTTTGTTTTAGGGTTACAGTGAGGGTTATTGTTTGGGTAAGTGTTAGGCTTAGAGGTTATTGTTATGGTTAGTGTTAGGGTTAAAGCTTAGGTTCATGGTTACGGTTAGGGTTAGGGTTAGGGTTTGGGATATGGTAAGTGTTAGGATTAGGGTTAGTGGTTACTTTTAGGGTTAGGGTTACGGTTAGTGTTTTGGTTAGGTTTAGAGGTTAGTGTTAGTGTTAGGGTTTGGGTTACAGTTAGGGTTAATATGAGAGTTTTGGTTAGGGTTAGAGTTAGGGTTAGGTTTACGGTTAGGCTTAGGGTTATGGTTGGGGTTAGGGTTACAATTTGGTTAGCATTAGGGTTAGGGTTAGCGTTTCGGTTAGGGTTTGCATTAGATTTAGGTTTAGGGTTAGTTTTAGGGTTAGGTTTAGGTGTTAAGTGCTAGGGATAGGGTTATGGATTAGGGTTAGTTTTAGGGTTAGTGTTAGGTTTAGGGTTAGGGTTACGGTTAGGGTTAGGGTTATAGTTTAGTGTTAGGGTTAGGGTAAGGGTTAGGGTTATTGTTATGGATAGGTTTAGGGTTAGGTTGTGGTTTATTATTAGGTTTAGGGTTAGTGTTAGAAGTTAGGTTTATTATTAGGTTTAGTGTTTGGGTTACGGGTATGTTTAGTTTTATGGTTATTGTTAGAGGATAGGGTTATGGTTAGGGTTAGGGTTAGATGTATGGGTAAGGGTTAGGGTTAGGGTTGGGGTTAGGGTTATGCCAAGGTTAGGGTTAGGGTTAAATATTACAGTCAGGCTTAGTGTTAGTTTAAGGGGTAGTGTTAGGGTTAGTGTAAGGGATTAATGTTATGTCTGGGTTAACGTTATGGTTAGGGTTAGTGTTAGCGTTAGGGTTAGGGTTAGGATAAGAAGTTAGCATTAGGGGTAGGGTTAGGGATATGGTTACATTTAGGGTTAGGTTTAGGGTTAGGGTTAGGGGTTAGGTGATAGGGCAAGTGTAAACGCTAGGCTTCGGGTTACGGTTAGGGTTAGTGTTATGATTAGGTTTAGGGTTAGGCTTAGCATTAGGGTTAAGGTTATTGTTAAGTTTAGTGTTAGTTTTAGGGTTAGGTTTAGCGTTACGGTTAGATGTTAGTTGTTAGTTATAGGGTTAGGGTTAGTGTTAGGGTTGGGGCTAGTTTTAAGGTAATGTTTAGGGATAGTATTAGGTTTAGGGTTAGGGTTAAGGGTTAGTGTTAGGGTTGGGGCTAGTTTTAAGGTTATGTTTAGGGATAGTATTAGGTTTAGGGTTAGGGTTAAAGGTTAGTGTTAGGGTAAGGGTTAGGGTTAGTGTTACGGTTAGGCTTCGGGTTACAGTTAGCGTTAGGGTTACATGTAGTTTAGGGTTAGGTTTAAGGTTAGGTTAATGTTAGTGTTAGGTTTAGGGTTAGATGTTAGGAATAGGTTTAGGGTTAGGGTTAGTCTTACCGTTAGACTTTAGGTTTAGGGTTAGCTTTAGGGTTAAGTTTAGGTTTAAGGGTTAGCAGTTAGCGTTAGTTTTGGTTCAGGGTAAGGGTTAAAGCTTAGGTTTAGGATTAAGGTTAGTGTTAGGGTTATGGTTAGGTTTAGGCTTAGGGTTAGTGTTAGGGTTAGGGTTAGGGTTATGGTGAGAGGTTATCGTTAGTTTTAGTGATAGAGTTTGGGGTTAGGGTGATGGTTAGGGTGAGGCTTAGAAGTTATGTTTATGGTTATAGTTATGGTTAAGGTTAAGCATAAAGCTTAGGTTTAGGGCTAGGGATAGCATTAGGGTTAGGTATTGCGTAAGGGTTAGGATTACTGTTAGGCTTTAGGTTTAGGGTTAGGTTTACGGTTAGGGTCAGATTTAGAGTTCAGTGTTAAGGTTAGCTTTAGTGTTAGGGTTAGGGGTTAGGTGTTATGGATAGGGTTACAGTTAGGTTAGGGTTAGGGTTAGGTTTACAGTTACAGTTAGGTTTAGTAATAATGTTCGGTATAGGGTTAGGATTTTGGGTTAGTATTGGTGTTAGAGATAGGGTTAGGGTTATGGTTAGGCTTTGGGTTAGGGTGAGGGTTAGAGTTACAATTAAGTTTGGATTAGGGTTAGGTTTTGGGTTAGGGTTAGGGTTCTATGTTAGGGATAGGTTTAGGGTTACGTTTAATGTTACAGTTGGAGTTTAGGGTTTGGTTTAGGGTTAGGGTTAGATGTTAGGGATAGGTTTAGGGTTAGGGTTAATGTTACGGTTAGAGTTTAGTGTTAGGGTTATGGTTATGGTTAGCCATTAGCGTTAGCTTTGGTTTAGGTTTATGGTGAAAGCTTAGGTTTAGGGTTAGGGTTAGGGTTAGGGATAGGGTACAGGTTAGGATTATGGTTAGTCGTTAGGTTTAGGGTTAGGTTTACGGTTAGGGTTAGGATTAGATTTTGAGGTTAGTGTTATTGTTAGGCTTAGGGTTAGGGTTAGTGTTAGTGTTAGGGTTAGAGTTAGGTTTAGGTTTAGGGTTAGGGTTAGATTTAGGTTTAGGGATAGGGTTACGTTTAGGGTTAAAGTTACAATCAGGTTAGGGCGAGGGTTAGGTTTAGGGCTAAGTTTACGGTTAGGGTTAGGATTTGGATTAGTATTCAGGTTAGGGTTAGGGTTAGGTTTAGCGGTTCGTGTTAGGGATAGGGTTAGGTTTAGGCTTTGGGCTACAGCTAGGGTTAGCATTACGATGAGGTTAGGGTTAGGGTTAGGGGTAGGGGTAGCGTTTGCTTTAGATTTTGCGTTAGGGTTTGGTTAGGTTTAGGAGTTAGGTGTTAGGGATAGGGTTATAGTTAGTGTTAGGGTTAGAGTTAGGTTTGGGGTTTAGGGTTAGCATTTGGATTAGGATTAGGATTAGGGTTAGGTTTAGGGGTTAGGTGTTAGGGACAGGATTAAGGTTAGGCTTAGGGTTATGGTTATGATTAGGGTTATAATGAGGTTAGGGTTAGGGTGCGGGTTAGGGGTAGCATTTGCTATAGATTTAGGGTTAGTTTTAGGGTTAGGGTTAGCTTTATGCGTTAAGTGTAAGAGATAGGGTTATAATTAGGGTTAGGTTTAGGTTTAGGTTTAGGGTTAAGGTTATGGTTAGGGTTAGCATTTAGGGTTTGGCTTAGTTTTAGGTTTAGTGTTATGGTTAGGGTTAGGTTGAGGTTTATGGTTAGTGTTAAGTTTAATATTAGTGTTAGGGCTTAAGGTTAGGTGTTAGGCTTTGGATTATGCTTTAGGGTTAGGTGTTAGTTTACGGGATTGTGTTATCGTTAGGATTAGGCCTAGGGTTAGGTTTAGGTTTGGGGTTAGGGTTAGGTTTAGGGATAGTGTTAGTGTTTAGGATTAGATTTAGTGTTAGGGTTAGGGTTAGGTTTAGATTTAGGTTTAGTGTTAGTGTTAGAAGTTAGGTTTAGCATTACGGTTAGGATTCTGGTTAGGTTTAGTGCTAGAGTTAGAGGTTAGTGTTAGTGTTAGGGTTAGGGTTAGGGGTAGTGTTACAGTTAGAGTTTAGGGTTAGGTTTAGGGTTAGAGTTAGGGTTAGGGTTAGGGTTAGGCATAGGGTTAAAGCTTAGGTTCAAGGTTAGGTTTAGGGTTAGGGTTGTGGTTAAGGACAGGGTAAGCGTTAGGATTTGGGTTAGTGGTTAGGTTTGGGTTAGGATTACAGGTAGTGTTAGGGTTAGGTTTAGAGGTTAGTGTTACTGTTAGGGTTAGGGTTAGGCGTTAGGGTTAGTGTTAGTGTTAGGGTTAGAGTTAGAGTTAGGTTTAGGGTTAGGGTTAGGCTTAGGTTTATGGTTAGGTTTAAGGTTAGGTTTAGGATTAGATTTTAGAGTTAGGGTTAGGTTTAGGTGTAGGGGTTAGGTATAAGGGATAGGGTTATGGGTTAGGGTCTGTGTTAGGGTTAGGGTTAGGGTCAGGGTCAGGGTTAGGGTTAGGGTTATGACTAGGGTAGCATTTAGGTTTAGGGTTAGTGTTAGAGGTATGGTTTAGGTTTAGGTTTAGGGTTAGAGTGAGGGTTATTGTTAGGCTTAAGTTTAGGGTTATGCTAGGGTTAGGGTTAGGGTTAGGGTTAGCTATTTCAGTCAGGGTTAGGGTTAGTTTAAGGGGTAAGGTTAGGGTTAGGGTAAAGGAGTAATGTTAGTTTTAGGGTTAGTGTTAGGGTTATCGTTATGGTTAGTGTTAGATTTATGTTTAGGATTAGAAGTTAGTGTTACGGGTCGGGTCAGGGTTATGGTTATGTTTAGGGTTCAGTTTAGTGTTAGGGTTAGGCTTAGGGGTTAGACGTTAGGGAGAGGGTTAATGTTAGGGTTCGTGTTATGGTTAGGGTTAGTGTTATGATTAGGTTGAGGGTTATGCTTAGAGTTAGGGTTAGGTTTAGTGTTAGTTTTAGTGTTAGGTTAGCGTTAGTGTTAGGGGTTAGGTGTTATAGGTTTACAGTTAGAGTTAGGGTTAGGGATAGTGTTAGGTTGAGGGTTAGGGCTTAGGGTTAGTGTTATGGTTCGGGTTATGGTTAGAATTATGGTTAGGCTTTGTGTTATGGTTTGGGTTAGGCTTACGATTAGGTTAGGTTTAGGTTTAGAGTTACATGTTAGGGATATGTTTAGGGTTAGGGTTAGTGTTACGGTTAGATTTTAGGGTTAGTGTTAGTGTTGGGTTAGGGTTAGTGGTTAGCCTTAGGTTTGTTTTGGGGTTAGGGTTAAAGCTTTGGTCTAGGGTAAGGGTTCGGATTAGGGTTAGGGATATATTTACTGTTAGTGTTAGTGATAGGTTAAGGGTAAGGGTTAGGGTTATTGTTAGAGGTTAGCGTTATATTTAATGATAGAGTTTGGGGATCAGGTTAGTATTAGGGTTATTCTTAGAGGTTATGGTTATGGTTATGGCTATGGTTAGGCTTAAAGCTTAGGTTTAGGGTTAGGGTTAGGTTTAGGGTTAGGGACAGGGTAATGGTTATGATTAGGGTTAGTCATTAGGTTTAGTGTTAGGTTTCGGTTATGGTTAGGTTTAGGTTTAGATGTTAGTGTTAGTGTTAGGGTTTGGGTTATGTTTAGTGTTAGTGTTAGGGTTAGGGTTAGGTTCAGAGTTAGGTTTAGGTTTAGGGTTAGGGTTAGAAATATGGTTAGGGTTAAGGATAGGGTTATGCATAGGCTTCGGGTTACGGTTAGGGTTAGGGTTATTATTAGGTTAGAGTTAGGTTTAGGTTTAGGGTTAGCGTTAGGGTTACGGTTAGGTTTAGGATTTGGATTAAGATTTGGTTTGGGTTAGTTTTAGGGGTTAGGTGTTAGGGATAGGGTTAGGTTTATCCTTTGTGTTACGGTTAGGGTTAGGGTTAGGGTTAGTGTTAGGGTTAGAAGTTAGGATTAGTGTTAGAGTTAGAGTTAGGGTTAGGGTTAGTGCTAGGGTTAGAGGTTAGTGTTAGTGTTAGGGTTAGGGTTAGTGTTACAGTTAGAGTGTAGGTTTAGGTTTAGGGTTAAGGTTAGGGTTAGAGTTAGGGTTAGGGTTATCGTTAGAGGTTAGCATTCATTTTAGGGTTAGAGTTAGGGTTAGGGTTAGGCTTAAAGTTGATGGTTCAAGGTAGGGTTAGGCTTAGGGCTAAGTCATAAGTTCCGTTTTAGGTTTAGGGTTACGGTAACAGGTCGGGATAGGAAAGGTTTAGGATTAGTGTTAGGATTATTGTTAGTGTTAGGGTTCGGTTTAGAGGTTAGTGTTAGTGTTAGGGTTAGGGTTAGGGTAGGGTTAGTGTTAGTGTTACGGTTAGGGTTAGGGTAGGGTTAGTGTTAGTGTTAGGGTTATGCTTAGAGTTAGGGTTAGGTTTAGGGTTTGGCTTAGGGTTATGGTTGGGGTTAGGGTTACAGTTAGGTTAGGGTTAGGGTTAGTGTTAGGGTTATGCTTAGAGTTTGCATAAGATTTAGGGTTAGGGTTGGGTTTAGGGTTAAGATTAGGGTTAGGGTTAGTGTTAGGGTTAGGGTTAGGATTAGAAATTAGTGTTAGGTTTAGGGTTACGTTTACATTTAGGGTTAGGTTTAGGTTTAGGTTTAGGTTTAGTGTTAGGGTTAGAGTTAGGGTTAGTTTTAGGTTTAGGGTTAAGCATTAGGTGTTAGGGATAGTGTTAGGGTTAGGATTAGCTTTAGGGTTTGGTTTACACTTAGGATTCGGGTTACGGTTAGTGTTAGAGTTAGTTTTAGGGTTAGTTTTAGGGTCATTCTTAGAGGTTAGTTTTAGCTTTAGTGTTAGAGTTTGGGGTTAAGGTTAGTGTTAGTGTTAAAGCTTAGGTATAAGGTAGCGTTAGGTTTAAGGTTAGTGTTAGGCTTAAGGTTAGGAATAGGGTCGGTGTTAGGATTAAGGTTAGTCGTTAGGTGTATGGTGAGTGTTATGGTTAGAGTTATTGTTTTGTTTAAAAGTTAGTGTTAGGGTTAAGGTTAGGGTTAGTGTTAGGGTAGGTTTAGGTTTAGAGTTAGGTTTACGTTCAGGGTTATGGTTACGATTAGGCTTTAGGTTATGGTTAGGGTTAGGGTTACGATTAGGTTATGGTTAGGGTTAAGGATAGCATTACGGTTTGGTTTGCAGTTAGGGTTAGGGATTGCATTAGGATCAGGGTTAGGGTTATGGTTAGGTTTAGGGGTTAGGTGTGAGGGATAGGGTTAGGGTTAGGCTTTGAGTTATGGTTAGGGTTAGGGTTACAATTAGGTTAGGTTTAGAGTTAGGGTTTAGGTTAGTGTTAGGGATAGCGATTGAGTTAGATTTAGGTTTAGTTGTAGGGTTAGAGTTAGGGTTCGGTTTAGGGATTAGGTGTTAGGGATAAGGTTATGGTTATGGTTAGGGTTAGGGTTAGCGATAGGGTTATGGTTAGGATTAGCGTTTAGGATTACGGTTAGGGTTAGTGTTTGGTATTACTGTCCGGGTTAGGGTTAGTTTAAGGGGTAGGGTTAGGGTTAGTGTTAGGGAGTATTGTTAGTTTTAGGGTTATGGTTAGTTTTAGGGTTATCGTAGGTTTAGGGTTAAGGTTAGGATTAGAGTTTCGGTTTAGAGGTAGGGTTAGTCTTAGGGTTTAGGTTTTGGGTTCAGGTTAGGGTTAGGTTTAGAGTTAGTGGATTAGGGTGAGGATTAGGGTTACAGTTAGGGTTAGGTTTACGGTTTGGTTTATGGTTAGAATAGAGGTTAGGGTTATGGTTATGGTTAGGGTTACGGTTCCTGTTAGGGTTAGGTTTAGGTTTAGCATGACCGTTAGGGTTAAGGTTAGGGTTAGGGTTGGGGTTAGGGTTAGAGGGTTAGGGTTAGGTTTAGGCTTTGGGTTAGTTTCACGGTTATGGTAGGGTTGGGTTAGACGTTTGGTTTAGAGTTAGGTTTAGGCTTGGGCTTATGGTTAGTGTTATGATTAGGGGTTAGTTTTAGGGTTAGTGTGAGTGTTAGGATTAGTGTCACGGTTAGTGTAAGGTTATGCTTAGGTTTAGGGTTAGTGGTAGATTTAGGGATAGGTTTCGTGTTAGAGGTAAGTGTTAGGGTTAGGGTTAGCATTACCGTTAAGTTTAGAAGTTAGTGTTAGAGTTAGGGTTAGGATTAGGGTTAGGTCTTATGGTTAGGGTTAGAGGTAGGGTTTAGGGTTAGGGTTAAGGTTAGTGTTAGGGTTAGGTTTAGGTGCTAGGTTTAGGGTTAGAGTTATGTTTAGTGAAAGAGTTAGGGTTAGGTTTAGTGTTAGGGTTAGGGATAGGGATCAGGGTTAGGGTAAGGGTTAGTGTTAGGGTTAGTTTAGAGATAGGGTTAGCGATAGGGATAGGAATTATGTTTAGGGTAAGTGTTAGGGTTAAGTTTATTGATAGCTTTGGGTTAGATGGTAGGGTTAGGATTAGTGGTGGGTTAGGTTTACAGTTAGGGTTAGAGGTTAGGGTTAGTGTTAGGGTTAGGGCTTAAGGTTAGGTGTCAGAGTTGTGGTTAGGTTTATGGGTTAGGATTAAGATTAGGGTTAGAGTTTGCGTTAGTGTTAGGGTTAGGGTTAGTTCTGGGTTAGAGGTTTAATGTCAGGATTATGGTTTGGGTAAATGTTGAGTTTTGGGTTAGAGTTAGTGTTATTTTTAGAGTTATGGTTAGGTTTAGTTTTAGGGGTTAGGGTTAGGGTTAGGGTGTGTGTTAAAGTTAGGCTTAGGGTTATGGTTAGGTTTAGGGTTAGGGTTAGGGTTTGGATTAGATGTTAGGGTTTGGTTAGTGTTACTATTAGGCTTAGAGGATAGGGTTGGTCTTAGGGTTAATGTTAGGTTTAGAGTTAAATTTATGGTTAGAGATTACGGTTAGGGTTACTTTAGGGTTAGGGTTAGGGTTAGGGTTAATGTTAGAGGGTTAGGGTTACGGTCAGGTTTAGGGTGAGGGTTAGCGTTAGGTTTCGGTTCAGGGTTAGAGGTTAGGGTTAGTGATAGGGTTATTTTTAGAGTTAGGGTTTAGGGTAAGCGTTAGAGTTAGTGTTAGGTTAAAGGTTAGGGTTAGGGTTATGTTTAGGGTTAAGGTTTGGTTTTGGATTAGGGTTAATGCTAGGGTTAGGGTTATGTTCATTGTTAGGATTAGAGTTGGGCTTAGAGATTTTGGTTTGGGTTAATGTTAGGGTTAGGGTTGAGTTAGGGGTTGGGGTTAGGAATAGTGTTAGGGTTTGGTTAGGATTAGGGTTAGGGGTTAGGTTTAGGGTTAGTGTTCGGGTTCTTGTTAGGATTAGGGTTCGTGTTAGGGTTAGGGCTAGGTTTAGGGTTAGAGGGTTAGGGTTAGCGTTAGGGTTAAGTTTATTGTTAGGGTTAGGGTTAGGGATTGTGTTAGGTTTAGGGTTAGGGAGTAGGGTTAGGGTTAGGGTTAGTGTTAGGGATAATGTTAGGGTTAGGTTTATGCTTATGGTTAGGGTTAGGGTCAGGCTTAGAGGGCTAGGGTTAGGTTTAGGTTTAGGGTTTTGGTTAGTATTAGGGTTATGGTTGGGTTAGGGTTAGGTTAGGGTTAGAGTTAGGTTTAGGGTTAGTGTTAGTGTTATGTTTAGGGTTAGCATTTAGTGTTAGGGTTAGTGTTATGGTTAGGGATAGGTTTACGTTGAGTTTTAATGTTAGGGGTTGGGTTAGGGTTAGAAGTTAGGTTTAGTGTTAGATTTGGGTTAGGGTTAGGGATAGCTTATGGTTAGGTTTAGTGTTAGATTTTATGGTTAGTGTTAGTGTTAGGGTTAGTATTACAGTTAGAGGTATGGGTTAGCGTTAGTGTTAGGATTAGGGTTAGGGTTAGGGTTATGCTAGGGTTAGGGTTAGTGTTAGGACTAGGTATTACAGTCAGTGTTAGTGTTAGTTTAAGGGTAAGTGTTAGGGTTAGGGAGTAAGATTAGGTCTAGTGTTTTGGCTATGTTTAGTGTTAGGGTTACGATTCTAGTTAGGGTTAGGTTTAGAAGTTTTGGTTAGGCTTCGGGTTAGGATTAGGTTTAGTGTTAATTTTAGGGATTACGTTTAGAGATAGAGTTGGGGTTAGGTGTTAGGGTTAGAGATAGGGTTAGGGTTAGGATTAGGGTAAGGTTTCGGTTAGGTTTATGGTTAGGAATAGTGTTAGGTTTAGGGTTAGGGTTTAGTGTTAGGGTTAGTGTTAGGGGTTGGGTTAGGGTTAGTGTTTGGTTTATGTTTATGTTTAGGGTTAGGGTTAGTGTTAGGGTTAGAAATTGGTTTAGTCTTAGGGTTAGAATTAGGGTTAGGGTTAGGGTTAGAGTTAGAGTTAGGGTTAGGGTTAGATATTAGGGTTAGGGTGAGTGTTAGGCTTAGTGTTACGGTTAGACTTTAGTGTTAGGGTTAAATTTACATTTAGGGTTAAAGTTAGGGTTAGGGTTTAGTTTAGTGTTAAAACTCAGGTTTAGGGTTAGGGTTAGGGTTAAAGTTAGTGTTATTGTTAGTGCTCGGGTTAGGTGTTAGTTGTTAGGGAGAGGGTTAGGGTTATGATTTGGGTTACAGTTGGGTTTAGAGTTACATTCAGGTTTAGGCTTAAGGTTATGGTTAGGTTTAAGATTAGGTTTATGTTTAATGTTAGGGTTTTAGTTAGTTTTAGGTTTAGGGGTTCTGTTTAGATTAATGGTTAGGTTTAGGGTTGGGTTTATGGTAAGTTTTAGGCTTAGGTTTAGGATTGGGTTAGGGTTAGGTCGAGGTTTAGGTTTAGGGTTAGAAGTTAGGTTTGGGGTTGGGGTTAGGGTTAGGGTTAGAGGTTAGTGTTAGTTTTAGCGTTATGGTTAGGTTTAGTGTTGGGGTTAGTGTTGTTATGGAGACGGTTATGGTTAGGCTTCGTGTTACGGTTAGTTTTAGGGTTACATTTAGGTTTAGGGTTAGGTTTACGGTTATGGTTAGGGTTTGTTTTATGTTAGGGTTAGGGTTAGGGCCAGGGTTAGGTGTTAGGTGTTAGGGATAGAGTTAGCTTTTGGGTTAGGGTTAGGATTAGTGTTAGGGTTAAGTTTAGGGTAAGGGATACTGTTAGGTTTAGGCATAGTGTTAGGGTTAGGGATAGGGTTCGGTTTAGGTTTAGGGTTCGGGTTTACGGTTAGGGTTAGTGTTATTGTTAGGGTTTATGGTAGGGTTAGGTTTAGGTATTACAGTCAGGGTTAAAGGTAGTTTTAGGGTTAGGGTTAGAGTTAAGTTTTGGGTTAGAATTAGCTTTAGGGTTAGGGTTAGGGTTAGGGTTAGGGTTAGGATTAGGATTTGAAGTTAGGGTTAGGAGTAGGGTTAGTGTTATGATTATTGGTAGTTTTAGGGTTAGTTTTAGGGTTAGGTTTAGGTGTTAGTTGTTAGGGAGAGGATTATGGTTAGGCTTTGGGTTCCGGTTAGTGTTAGCATTACGATTATGTTTAGGGTTAGGTTTAGGATTAGTGTTAAGGTTAGGTTTATTTTTAGTTTCAGATTAGGTTGAGGGTAGGGTTAGGGGTTAGGTGTTAGGGATAGGGTTAGGGTTATGTTTAGGGTTAGTGTTAGGGTTAGGTGTACGGTTAGGTTTAGGGTTACGAATAATGTTAAGGTTATGCTTAGGGTTAGGGTTAGGGTTAGGTTTAGGGTTAGGGTTAGGATTAGTGTTAGGGTTATGTGTAGAGGTTAGTGTTAATTTTAGTGATTTTCTTTGGGGTTAGCATTAAGGTTTCGGTTAGGCTTAGAGGTTATGGTTATGTTAGTGTTAGGGTTAGGGTTAAAGCTTAGGTTTATGGTTAGGGTTACTTTTAGGGTTAGGGTTATGTTTAGAGGGTAGTGTTAGGGTTAGGTTAGGGTTATGGTTAGAGTTAGGTTTAGCTTTAGGGTTAGTTTTAGGGTTAGTGTTAGGTTTAGGGTTAGTGTTACAGAGAGGTTAGTGTTAGGGTTAGGGTTAGAGTTAGAGGTTAAGGTTAGATTTAGTGTTAGTGTTAGCGTTAGGGTTAGGGTTAGAGTTAAAGGTTTTTGTTAGTGTTAATTTTAGTGTTAGGCTTAGTGTTTAGGGTTATTAGTGGCATAAGACTTAGGGTTAGTGTTACGGTTAGGTTTAGGTTTAGAGTTTAGGGTTAGGTTTAGGTTAGGGTTAGGGTTATTGTTAGGATAAAAAGTTAGTGTTTGGGGTAGTGATAGGGTTATGGTTACTGTTAGGGTTAGGTTTACTGTTAGGGTTAGGATTAGGGGTTAGGTGTTAGGGAGAGGGTTAGGGTTAGGCTGCGGGTTACGGTTAGTGTTAGGGTTACGATTAGGTTTAGGGTTTGGTTTAGGGTTAGGGTTATGTTTAGGGTTAGGGTTAGGTTTAGGTTTAAGTTAGTTGTAGGGTTAGGTTTAGTGTTAGGTTTAGAGGGTTAGGGTTAAGGTTTGGGTTAGGGTTAGGGTTACAGTTTCCTGTTAGAGTTAGGTTTATGTTAGTTTTATGGTTAGGTTTAGGGTTAGGGTTTACTCTTAGGGTGTGGGTTAGTGTTAGGGTTTGCGTTACGCTTAGTGTTAGGTTTAAGTTTAGGGTTATGGTTGGGGTTACAGTTTCGTGTTAGCATTAGGGTTAGGGTTAGCTTTATGGTTAGGTTTAGGGTTAGTGTTAGGGTTTGGGTTACAGTTAGTTTTAGGGTTATGGTTAGGATTAGGGATAGGTTAGGTTTACAGTTAGGGTTCGGATTAGAGGTTAGGGTTAGGGTTACGATTAGGGTTAGAGGATAGATTTATTTTTATGGTTAATATTAGGTTTAGAATTAAGGTTATGGTTAAGGTTAGAGATTAGGGTTAGCATTAGGGTTAGTATTAATGTTAGGGTTAGAGGATAATGGTTATGTTTATGGTTAGGGTTAATGTTAGCATTAGGTTTAAGGTTAGGATTAGAGGTTAGGGTTTGGTTAGGGTTAGTGATTTGGTTATTGTTATAGTTAGGGTTTAGAGTAAGGGTTAAGGTTAGTGTTAGGTTATGTTTAGGGTTAGGGTTAGAGTTAAGCTTAGAGATTTTGGTTTGTGTTAAGGTTAAGGTTAAGGTTAAGGTTTGTGTTATGGGTTGGTGTTAGGAATAGTGTTAGGTTTAGGTTAGGGTTAGGTTTAGGTTTAGTGTTAGGTTTAAGTTAACGGTTGTTGTTAGGGATAGGGTTAGGTTTAGGCTTAGGGTTAGGTTTAAGGATAGGATTAGGTTTAGTGTTAGGGTTAGGATTACGGTTAGGGGTTAGGCTTAGGGTTAGGATTAGGGTTTGGTTTAGAGTTAGGGTTAGGGGTTAGTGTTAGGGTTAGGTTTGGTTTCACGTTAGAGTTAGGATTAATGTTAGAGGATTAAGGTGAGGGATAGAGTTAGGGTTAGGGTTAAGGTTTAGGGTTAGTGTTAGTGTTACTTTTAGGGTTAGGTTTAGGTGTTATGATTAGGGTTAGGGTTAGGGTTAGAGTTAGGGTTAGGGTTAGTGTTAGGTTAGGGATTGGGATCAGGGTTAGAGTAAGGGTTAGGATTAGTGTTAGGTTAGAGTTAGTGTTAGGGTTAGGGTCAGTGTTAGGGTAAGTGTTAGGGTTAAGTTTAGGGATAGCATTTGGGTTAGATTGTAGTGTTAGGATTAGGTTTACGGTTAGGGTTAGAGGTTAGAGTTAGTGTTAATGTTAATGTTAGGGTTAGAGATGAAGGTTAGGTGTCAGAGTTGGGGTTAGGTTTATGGTTAAGGTTAAGATTAGGGTTAGAGTTAGTGTTAGTGTTAGGGTTAAGGTTAGAGCTGCATTAGAGTTGTAATATCAGGGTTATAGTTAGGGTTAGGGTTAGAGTTTCAGGTTAGAGTTAGTGTTATGGTTAGTGTTATGGTTAGGTTTGGGTTTAGAAGTTAGCGTTAGCATTAGGGTTTGTGTTAACGTTAGGGTTAGTGTTATGGTTAGGTTTAGTTTAAGGGTTAGTGTTCATATTAGACATTAGGGTTAGGGTTAGGGTTACGATTAGGCTTAGAGGATAGTGTTGGTCTTAGGGTTAAGGTTAGTTTTAGAGTTAAGGTTACAGTTAGATATTAGGGTTAGGGTTAGCGTTACTTTAGGATTACGATTAGGGTTAAGGTTACAGGGTTGGGTTTAGGGTCAGGGTTAGGGTTAGGGTTAGCGTTAGGTTTAGGTTTAGCATTAGAGGTAAGGGTAAGGGTTAGGGTTAGGGTTACAGATAGAATTAGGTTTAGGGTTAGTGGATTAAGGTGACGGTTAGGGATAAGGTTAGGGTTAGGGTTAGGTTTAGGGTTAGGGTTAGGTTTATGGTTAGAAGTTAGGTTTATGGTTAGAAATTAGGGTTATGGTTAGGGTTAGGGTAGGGTTAGGGTTAAGTTTAGCGTTAAATTTAGTTTTAGGGTTAGGTTTAGGGTTAGAGTTAGGGTTAGGGGTTAGGGTGAGGGTTAGTGTTCGGGTTCGTGTTAGGGTTATGGTTATGGTTAGCATTACCATTAGGGTTAAGTATAGGGTTAGGTTTAGGGTTAGTGTTAGAGGGTTAGGGTTAAGGTTAGGGTTAGGGTTACAGTTTCGGGTTAGAGTTAGGTTTAAGGTTAGTTTTATGATTAGGTTTAGGGTTAGTTTTAGGGTTATGGTTTGGATTAGAGGTTAGGGTTAGGGTTAGAGTTACGATAGGGTTAAAGGATAGAGTTAGTGTTATGGTTAATGTTAGGTTTAGAGTTATGGTTACGGTTAGGGTTAAGATTAGGGCTAGGATTAGGTTTAGTGTTATGTTAGGGTTAGGGTTAATGTTAGGGTTAGAGGGTAATGTTAATGGTTAGGGTTAGGGTTAGGGTTAGTGTTAGGTTTAGAGTTAGGGTTAGAGGTTAGGGTTTTGGTTAGGGTTAGTGATATGGTTATCGTTATAGTTAAGGTTTGAGGTAAGTGTTAGGGTTAGTGTTAGGGTTATGCTTTGGGTTAGGCTTAGAGTTAAGCTTAGAGATTTTGGTTTGTGTTAAGTTTAAGTTTAGGGTTTGTGTTACGGGTTGGGTTTAGGAATAGTGTTAGGTTTAAGTTAGGGTTAGGTTTAGTGTTAGGGTTAGGGTTACGTTTAGGGTTAAGGCCTAGGGTTAGGATTAGGTTTAGGTTTAGGATTAGGTTTAGGGGTTAGTGTTAGGGTTAGGTTTAGTTTCATGCCAGAGTTAGGGTTAGTGTTAGAGGGTTAGGGTGAGGGATAGGGTTAGGGTTAGGGATAGGGTTAGGGTTAGTGTTATGATTAGGGTTAGTGTTAAATTTACCGTTAGGGTTGGAGGTTAGGGTTTGGGTCATGGTTAGCGTTGGAATTAGACATTATGGGTTAGGGTTACGTTTATATTTCATGTTCATGTTAGGGTTACGGTTAGGATTAGCATTTTGGATAGGTTTACAGCTAGGTTTAGGGTTAGTGTTAGTGTTAGGGTTAGGGTTAGAGGGTTAGGGATAGGGTTAGGCTTAGGTTTAGTGGTAGGATTATTTTTAGGGTTGTGGTAGGTTTAGGGTTAAGATTAGGGATAGAGTTTCGGTTTAGATTTAGGATGAGCCTTAGGCTTTTGCTTAGGGTTAGGATTGTGGTTCCGGGTTAGGGTTAGTGTTACGGTTAGGATTAAGGTTGCGGTTAGTATTAGGGTTGTGGTTAGGTTAGTGTTAGGGATAGTGTTCAATTTAGAGGTTAGCATTAGGGTTAGGGTTCGCTTTATTGTTAGGTTAGAGGTTAGGGTTAGGGTTCGGGTTAGGATTAGGGTAGGTGCTTATGGTTTGTTGTTAGGGTTAGGGATAGGGGTTAGGGTTATTGTTAGGCTTAGGTTTAGTGTTTGGTTTAAGGTACTGGTTAGTGATTGGGTTAGGATTAAATTTAGGGTTAGGTTTATGGTTAGGGTTAGGGTTAGGATTAGGGGTCAGCATTAAAGGTTAGGGTTATAGTTAGGGTTAGCCTTAGGGTTAGTGTCACGGTAAGGTTTAGAGTTATGGTGAGGGTTATGGGTAGGGTTAGCATTAGAGTTAGGTTTCGGGATTTCAGTTAAGTTTAGGGTTAGGTTTAGCGTTATGGTTAGGTTTATGGTTACAGTTAGGGGTTAGGGTTCAGGTTAGGATTAGGGTTATTGTTAGTGTTAAGGTTAGGGGTTAGCATTAGTGTTAAGGTTACGTTTAAGGTTAGAGTTAGGGTTAGGGTTAGTGTTAGAGGGTTAGGGTTATGTTTAGTTTTAGGATTACCGTTAGGGTTAGGGTTAGGATTAAGACTAGGGTTAGGGTTAGATTTAGGGTTAGGGATTTGGTTTAGGGTTAAGTTTAGGGTTAGTGATAGGGTTATGGGTTTGGGTTAGTGATATTGTTAGTTTTAGGTTTATGGTTAGCGTTAGGGTTACAGATTAGGGTTAGGGTTAGGGTTAGATTTAGTGATAGAGTTAGTGTTACATTTAGGTTTAGGGATTAGTTTTAGCGTGAAGGTTATTATTAGGGTTAGGATTTTCGTTAGGCTTAGGGTTAGTGTTAGGGATAGGGATAGGTTTAGGTTTAGGGTTAGGGTTTGTGGTAGGGTTACAGTTAGGGTTTCACATTGGGGTTAGGATTTGGGTTAGGGTTCCAGTTACGCATGGGGGTTTTTCTTAGGGTTAGTGTTAGTGTTAGAGATAGAGTTAGGGTTAGGGTTAGTGGATTAGGGTGAGGGATAGGGTTACAGTTAGGGTTAGGTTTAGGGTTAGGTTTATGCTTAGAGGTTAGGGTTATGGTTATGGTTACGGTTAGGGTTCATGTTAGGGTTATGGTTAGTGTTAGCATGACCGTTAGGGTTAAGGTTAGGGTTAGGAATTGGGTTAGGGTTAGAGTTTTACGGTTAGTATTAGGGTTAGGGTTAGGTTCAGGCTTTGGGTTAGTATTATGGTTATGGTAGGGTTAGGGTTAGAGGTTTGGGTTAGAGTTAGGTTTAGACTTGGCCTTACGGTTAGCTTTATGATTAGGGGTTAGTTTTAGGTTTAGTGTGAGTGTTAGGATTAGTCTTACGGTTAGTGTTAAGGTTATGCTTAGGTTTAACGTTAGTGTAGATTTAGGGATAGGTTTCAGGTTAGAGGTTAAGGTTAGGGTTAGGGTTAGGGTTAGGGTTAGCGTTACGGTCAGGGTTAGAGGTTAGAGTTAGAGTTAGGGTTAGGATTAGGGTTAGATCTTATGGTTAGGTGTAAGGGATAGTGTTAGGGTTTAGGGTTAGGGTTAGTTTTAGTGTTTGGTTTAGGTTTAGGTTTAGGTGTTAGGGTTAGGGTTAGGATTAGAGTTAGGGTTAGGTTTAGATTTAGGATTAGGGTTATTGTTAGGGTTATGTATAGGGATCAGGGTTAAGGTTAGGGTTAGGTTAGAGTTAGGGATAGGGTTAGGTTTAGGGTAAGTGTTAGGGGTAAGTTTAGGGATAGCATTTGGGTTAGATGGTAGGGTTAGGATTAGGGGTAGGGTTAGGTTTATGGTTAGGGTTAGAGGTTAGGGTTAGTGTTAGGGTTAGTGTTATGGTTAGGGCTTAAGGTTAGGTGTCAGAGTTGGGGTTAGGTTTACGGTTAAGGGTAAGATTAGGGTTAGAGTTAGGGTTACAGTTAGGGTTAGGGTTAAGGCTGTGTTAGAGGTTTAATATCAGGGTTATGGTTAGGGTTAGGGTTAGATTTTCAGGTTAGAGTTAGTGTTATTGTTAATGTTATGGTTAGGTTTAGGTTTAGGGATTAGGGTTAGCATTAGGGTTTGTGTTAATGTTCGGGTTAGGGTTATGGTTAGGTTTTGGTTGAGGGTTAGGGTTTGGATTAGATGTTAGGGTTAGTGTTAGGGTTACGACTAGGCTTAGAGGATAGGGTTGGTCTTAGGTTTAAGGTTAGGTTTAGAGTTAAGGTTACGGTTAGATATCAGGGTTAGTGTTAGCTTTACTTTAGGGTTAGGGTTAGGGTTAGCGTTAGGTTTAGGTTTAGGGTTAGAGGTTAGGGTTAGGTTTAGGGTTAGTGATAGGGTTATCATTAGAGTTAGATTTTAGGGTAAGTGTTAACGTTAGTTTTAGGTTTAATGTTAGCGTTACTGTTATGTTTAGGGTTAGGGTTAGGGTTAATATTAGGGCTAGGGTTATGTTTAGTGTTAGGGTTAGAGTTGGGCTTAGAGATTTTCTTTTGTGTTAATGTTAGGGTTAGGGTTGGGCTTGGGGTTGGGGTTAGAAATAGTGTTAAGATTTGGTTAGGGTTAGGTTTAGGGGTTAGGTTTATGGTTAGTGTTCGGGTTCTTGTTCGGGTTAGGTTTAGAGTTAGTGTTAGGGCTAGGGTTAGAGTTAGAGGGTTAGGGTTAGGGTTAGGGTTAGGTTTAGTGTTAGGGTTAGGGTTAGGGTTATGGATCATGTTCGGTTTAGGGTATGGGTTAGTGTTAGGGTTATTGTTGGGTTAGGGTTAGGTTAGGTTTAGGGTTAGGGTTAGTGTTAATGTTCGGGTTAGAGTTTAGGTTAAGGTTAGGATTAGGATTAGGGTTTGGTTTATGGTTAGGGTTTGGGTTATTGTTAGGTTTAGGGTTAGGGTTAGGGTTTGGTTTAGGGTTCAGTTTAGAGGTTAGGGTTAGGGTTATGGTTATGGTTACCGTTAGGTTTAGAGGTTAGGTTTAGGATTACATTTTCGGGTTAGAGCAGGGTTAGTGTTTGGGCTAGGCTTAGAATTAAGGTTATGGTTAGTGTTGGGGTTTGGGATACAGATTAGGGTAGGAGTTACAGTTACCTTTATGGTTAGAGGTTAAGGTTGGGGTTAGGGTTAGGGTTAGGGTTACGTTTAGGTTTAGAGTTAAGGTTATGGTTAGGGTTAGAGATTTGGGTTAGGGTTAGGTTTAGGTTTAGTGTTAGTTTTAGGGTTAGGTTTAGGGTTAGGTTTGGGGTTAGAGTTAGTGTTAGTGTTAGAAGTTGGTTTAGTGTTAGGGTTAGGGTTAGTGATAGAGTTATGTTTAGGGTTAGGGTTAGAGTTAAGCTTAGAGATTTTGGTTTGGTTTAAGGTTAAAGTCAGGGTTTGGGTTACGGGTTGGGGTTAGGAATAGTGTTAGGTTTAGGTTAGGGTTAGGTTTAGGTTTAGTGTTAGGTTTAAGGTAACGGTTAGTGTTATGGGTAGGGTTAGGTTTAGGCTTAGGTTTAGGTTTAAGCATAGGGTTAGATTTAGTTTAGCTTTAGGATTACAGTGAGTGGTTAGGCTTATGGTTAGGATTAGGGTTAGGGTTAGAGTTAGCATTACTGTTAGAGTTAGAGGTTAGAGTTGGAGTTAGGGGTTAGGATGAGGTTTAGATCTTATGGTTAGTTGTTAGGGTTAGAGTTAGGGTTTAGGGTTAGGGTTAGGTTTAGTGTTAGGTGCTAGGGATAGGGTTATGTGTTAGGGTTAGTGTTAGTGTTAGGGTTAGGGTTACTGTTAGAGTTAGGGTTATGGTTAGAGGTTAGCGTTAGGTTTAGGGTTAACGTTAGGGTTTGGTTTAGAGATAAAGGTTATGGTTAGGTTTAGTGTTACGGTTAGAGTTTAGGGTTAGTGTTAGTGTAAGGGTTAGGATTAGGGTTAGGGTTAGGTTTAGGGTTAAAGTTTAGGGTTATATTTCCTTTAATGGTTAGGGTTAGTGTTAGGGTTAGGTTTAGGGTTATGCTTAGTGTTAGGGTTATGATTTAGTTTAGGGTTATGAATTAGGTGTTAGGGAGAGGGTTAGGATTAGGCTTTCGGTTTTGGTAAGGGTTAGGGTTATGATTAGGTTTAAAGTTAGAGTTAGGGTTAGGGTTAGTGTTAGGTTTATGGTTAGTTTTATGGTTAGAGTAGGGGTTAGGTTTATAGTTAGGGATAGCGTTAGTGTTAGGTTAGGGTTAGGGTTAGGGTTATTGTTAGGGTTAGGGTTAGGGTTAAGCTTAGGGTTAGTGTTAGGGTTAGGGTTAGGGTTAGGGTTATCGTTAGGGTTAGAGTTAAGCTTAGAGATTTTGGTTTGGGTTGAGGTTAAAGTCAGTGTTTGGGTTAAGGGTTGGGGTTAGGAATAGTGTTAGGTATAGGTTAGGGTTAATTTTAGGTTTAGTGTTAGGTTTAAGGTAACGGTTAGTGTTACGGGTAGGGTTAGGGTTAGGCTTAGGTTTAGGTTTAAGCATAGGGTTAGATTTAGTGTTAGCGTTAGGATTACAGTGAGTGGTTAGGCTTATGTTTAGGATTAGAGTTAGGTTTAGGGTTAGGGTTAGGGGTTAGTGTTAGGGGTTAGTGTTAGGGTTAGGTTTAGTTTCATGTTAGAGTTAGGGTTAGAGTTAGATGGTTAGGGTGAGGGATAGGGTTAGGGTTGCGGTTAATGTTAGGGTTAGGGCTAGGGTTATGCTTAGTGGTTAGGGTTAGTGTTAGGGTTAGAGTTATGATTAGGGTTAGGGTTAAGTTTAGCGTTAGGGTGAGAAGTTAGGGTTTGGTTATGGTTAGCATTGGGGCTAGGGCTTAGGCGTTAGGCTTACATTTATTGTTCGTGTTCATGGTAGGGTTACAGTTAGGGTTAGCATTATGGTTAGGTTTACAGCTAGGTTTAGGGTATTAGGGTTAGGGTTAGAATTAGAGGGTTAGGGATTGGGTTAGGCTTAGGTTTAGGGTTAGGGTTAGTTTTAGGGTTATTGTAAGTTTAGGGTTAATGTTAGGTTAGAAGTTCGGTTTCGAGTTAGGTTTAGCCTTAGGGTTTTGGTTAGGGTTAGGGTTGGGGGTCCGGGTTAGAGTTAGTGTTAGGGCTAGAATTAATGTTACGGTTAGTGTTATGGTTGTTGTTAGGTTTAGGGTTAGAGTTAGAGTTAGGGATAGTGTTCAGTTTTGAGGTTAGCGTTCCGGTTAGGGTTAGCTTTACAGTGAGGTTTAAAGGTTTGGTTTAGGGTTATGGTTAGGAATAGGGTAGGAGCTTATGGTTAGTTGTTAGGGTTAGGGTTAGGGGTTAAGGTTATTATTAGGCTTAGGCTTAGTTTTAGGTTTAAGGTACGGTTAGTGTTTGGGTTAGGATTAAGTTTAGGGTTAGGTTTATGATTAGAGTTAGGGTTAGGATTAGGGGTCAGGGTTAAGGGTTGGGGTTATGGTTATGGTTACCTTAGGGTTAGTGTTACGGTTAGGTTTAGGGTTATGGTGAGTGTTATGGTTAGAGTTAGCATTAGAGTTAGTGTTAGAAATTTTGGTTAGCGTTAGGGTTAGTTTTAGGGTTATAGTTAGGTTTACGGTTACAGTTAGATGTTAGGGTTCTGGTTAGGATTAGGGTTAGTGTTACTGTTAATAATAGGGGTAGGGGTTAGTGTTACGGTTAATGTTAGGTTTAGGGTTAGAGTTAGGGTTAGTGTTAGAGGGTTAGGTTTATTGTTAGTTTTAGGGTTACCATTAGGGTTAGGGTTACCGTTAGGGTTAGGTTTAGAGTTAGGGTTAAGGTTAGGGTTAGTGTTAGAGTTAGGATTAGGGATTTGGTTTAGGGTTAAGTTTAGGGTTAGGGATAGGGGTTGGGGTTTGGGTTAGTGATTTTGTTAGTGTTAGGTTTATGGGTAGGGTTAGGGTTCTGGATTAGTGATAGGGTTAGGGTTAGAGTTAGTGATAGAATTAGTGTTAGGTTTAGGTTTAGGGATTAATTTTAGGGTGAAGGTTATTATTAGGGTTAGAGTTAGGGATAGGGCTAGGTTTAGGTTTAGGGTTAGGGTTTGTGTTAGGGTTATGGTTAGCGTTTATGGTTAGGGTTAGGATTAGGGTTAGGTTTTGTGTTAGGGATGGGGGTTAGTGTTAGTGTTAGGGTTAGCATTAGAGATAGAGTTAGGGTTAGGGTTTGTGGATTAGGGGTTACGGTTAGAGTTAGGTTTAGTGTTAGGTTTATGGTTAGAGGTTAGGGTTATGGTTATGGTTATGGTTAGGGTTAAGGTTAGGGTTAGTTTTAGGGTTAGGCTTAGGGTTAGGGTTACGATTAGGGTTAGATGATAGAGTTAGTGTTAATGTTAATGTTAGGTTTAGAGTTAAGGTTACGGTTAGGGTTAGAGATTAGGGTTAGGGTTAAGGTTACGTTAGGGTTAGGGTTAATTTTAGGGTAAGAAGGTAATGGCTAGGGTTAAGGTTAGTGTTAGCGTTAGTTTTAGGGTTAGGTTTAGAGGTTAGGGTTCAGGTTAGGGTTAGTGATATGGTTATCATTAGAGTTAGGGTTTAGGATAAGGGTTAGTTAGGGTTAGTGTTAGGGTTATGTTTAGGGTTAGGTTTAGAGTTAAGCTTAGAGATTTTGGTTTGGGTTAAGGTTAAAGTCAGAGTTTGGGTTACGGGTTGGGGTTAGGAATAATGTTAGGTTTAGGTTAATGTTAGGTTTATGTTTAGTGTTAGTTTTAAAGTAATGGTTAATATTAGGGATAGGTTTAGGGTTAGGCTTAGGTTTAGGTTTAAGGATGGGGTTAGATTTACTGTTAGCATTAGGATTACAGTGAGTGGTTAGGCTTATGGTTAGGATTAGAGTTGGTGTTAGGGTTAGGGTTAGGGGTTAGTGTTAGGGTTAGGTTTAGTTTCATGTTAGAGTTAGGGTTAGTGTTAGTGGGTTAGGGTGAGGGATACGGTTAGGGTTACGGTTAAGGTTAGGGTTAGGGCTAGGGTTATGCTTAGTGGTTAATGTTAGTGTTAGGGTTAGAGTTATGATTAGGGTTAGGGTTAAGTTTAGCATTACGGTTAGAGGTTAGGGTTTCTGTTATGGTTAGCGTTTGTGTTATGGCTTAGGGGTTAGGCTTATGTTTATAGTTCGTGTTCGAGTTAGGGTTACGGTAAGGGTTAGCATTATGTTTAGGTTTACAGCTAGGTTTAGGGTATTAGGGTTAGGTTTAGGGTTAGAAGGTTAGGGATAGGGTTAGGTTTTGGGTTAGGGTTAGTTTTAGGGTTATGGTAGGTTTAGGGTTAATGTTATGGTTAGAGGTTCGTTTTAGAGTTAGTGTTAGCCTTAGGGTTTTGTTTAGGGTTAGGGTTGGGGGTCCGGGTTTGGGTTAGTGTTAGGGTTAGGATTAATGTTACAGTTAGTGTTAGGGTTGTGGTTAGGTTTAGGGTTAAATTTAGAGTTAGGGATAGTGTTCAGTTTAGAGTTTAGCGTTAGGGTTAGTGTTAGCTTTACAGTTAGGCTTAGAGTTTTTGGTTAGGGTTAGGGTTAGGGTTAGGATTAGGGTAGGAGCTTATGGTTAGTTGTTAGGGTTAGGGGTTAAGGTTATTGTTAGTCTTAGGCTTTGTGTTAGGTTTAAGGTAACGGTTAGTGTTTGGGTTAGGATTAAGTTTAGGGTTAGGTTTATGGTCAGGGTTAGGATTATGATTAGGGTTTAGGGTTAAGTGTTAGTGTTATGGTTGTGATTAGACTTAGGGTTAGTGTTATGGTTAGGTTTAGTTTTAAGGTGAGGGTTACGGTTAGGGTTAGCATTAGAGTTAGTGTTAAGAATTTCGGTTAGGGTTAGTGTTAGGTTTAGGGTCATAGTTAGGTTTACGATTACACTTAGGGTTTAGGGTTCTGGTTAGGATTAGGGTTAGTGTTACTGTTAGTGTTAGGGTTAGAGGATAGTGTTACAGTTAAGGTTAGGTCTAGGGTTAGAGTTAGGTTTAGGGTTAGTGTTAGAGTTACCGTTAGGGTTAGGGTTACAGTTAGTGTTAGGGTTAGGGTTAGGGCTAAGTTTAGGGTTAGGGTTAGAGTTAGGGTTAGGGATTTGGTTTAGGGTTAAGTTTAGGGTTAGTGATAGTTTTAGGGGTATGTGTTAGTGATATATTTAGTGTTAGGTTTATGGGTAGGGTTTATGCTTCTGGATTAGGGTTAGGGTTAGGGTTCGAATTAGTGATAGAGTTAGTGTTAGGATTAGGTTTAGGGATTAGTTTTAGGGTGAAGGTTATTATTAGGGTTAGGGTTAGGCTTACGCTTAGGTTTAGCGTTAGGGATAGGGATAGTTTTAGGTTTAGGGTTAGGGTTTGTGTTAGTGTTACGGTTAGCGTTTAGGGTTAGGGTTATGATTAAGGTTAGGTTTTGGGTTAGGGATGGGGTTAGTGTTAGGGTTAGGGTTAGCATTAGGGATAGAGTTAGGGTTAGGGTTAGTGGCTTAGGGTTACGGTAAGGGTTAGGTTTAGTGTTAGGCTTATGGTTAGAGGTTAGTGTTAAGGTTATGGTTAGGGTTAGGGTTCATGTTAGGTTTACGGTTAGGGTTAGCATGACTGTTAGTTTTAAGGTTAGGGTTTGGGTTTGAGTTCGGTTTAGAGAGTTAGTGTTAGGGTTAGGTTTAGGCTTTGGGTTAGTGTTATGGTTATGGTAGGGTTAGGGTTAGAGGTTCGGTTTAGAGTTAGTGTTAGGCTTGGGCTTATGGTTAGCGCTATGGTTAGGGGTTAGTTTTAAGGTTAGTGTGAGCGTTAGGATTAGTGTTATGGTTAGTGGTAAGGTTATGCTTAGGTTTAGAGGTAGTGGCAGTATTAGGGACAGGTTTCAGATTAGAGGTGAGGGTTAACGTTATGGTTAGAGTTAGAGGTTAGAGTTGGAGTTAGGGTTAGGATGAGGTTTAGATCTTATGGTTAGGTGTTAGGGTTAGAGTTAGGGTTTAGGGTTAGGGTTAGGTTTAGGGGTTAGGTTTTAGGGATAGGGTTATGTGTTAGGGTTAGTGTTAGGGTTAGGGTGAGGGTTACTGTTAGAGTTAGGGTTATGGTTAGAGGTTAGCGTTAGGTTTAGGGTTAGGGGTAGGGTTTGGTTTAGAGATAAAGGTTATGGTTAGGTTTAGTATTACGGTTAGAGTTTAGGGTTAGTGTTAGGGTAAGGTTTAGGTTTAGTGTTAGGGTTAGGTTTAGGGTTAAAGTTTAGGGTTATTGTTCCTTTAAGGGTTAGGGTTAGTGTTAGGGTTAGGTTTAGGGTTACGCTTAGTGATAGGGTTATGATTTAGGTTAGGGTTATGAATTAGGTGTTAGGGAGAGGGTTAGGATTAGGCTTTGGGTTTTGGTAAGGTTAGGTTTAAGATTAGGTTTAGAGATAGAGTTAGGGTTAGGGTTAGGTTTAAGGTTAGCGTCTGGGTTAGGGGTACGGTTAGGTTTTAGTGTTAGGGTTAGGATTAGTGTTAGGGTTATGGTTAGGGATGGCGGTTAGTGTTAGGGTTAGGGTTAGCGTTAGAGATAGAGTTAGGGTTAGGTTTAGTGGATTAGGGTGAGAGTTAGGGTTACGGTTAGGGTTAGGGTTAGGTTTATGGTTAGAGGTTAGGGTTATGGTTAGGGTTAGGGTTATGTTTAGGGTTAGGGTTAAGTTTAGTGCTAAATTTAGTTTTAGGGTCAGGTTTAGGCTTAGAGTTAGGGTTAGGGGTTAGGGTGAGGGTTGGTGTTCAGGTGCGTGTTAGGGTTACGAATAGGGTTAGCATTACTGTTAGGGTTAAGTATAGGGTTAGGGTTAGGGATAGGTTTAGTGTTATAGGGTTCGTGTTAGGGTTAGGGTTAGAGTTTCATGTTAGAGTTAGGATAATTTTAATGTTATTATTAGGCTTAGGGTTTGGGTTTAGGGTTAGGGTTAGGGTTAGTGTTAGCGTTTGGGTTACGGCTAGTGTTAGGATTATGGTTATGTTTAGGGATATGGTTATGTTTAGGGTTAGGGTTCGGATTAGAGGTTAGGGTTAGGTTTACGATTAGAGTTAGAGGATAGAGTTAGTGCTATGGTTAATGTTAGGTTTAGAGTTAAGGTTATGGTTAGGGTTAGAGATTAGGGTTAGGGTTAATGTTACAGTTAGAAGGTAACAGCTAGGGTTAGGGTTAGGGTTAACGTTAGCGTTAGGTTTAGGGTTAGGTTTAGAGGTTAGGGTTTAGGTTTGGGTAAGTGATATGGTTATCATTATAGTTAGGGTTTAGGGTAAGTGTTAGTTAGGGTTAGTGTTAGGGTTATGTTTAGGGTTAGGGTTAGATTTAAGTTTAGATATTTTGGTTTGGATTAAGGTTAAAGTCAGGTTTGGGTTAGGGATTGGGTTTAGGAATAGTGTTAGGTTTAGGTTAAAACTAGGTTTAGGTTTACTGTTAGGTTTAAGGTAACAGTTAGTGTTAGGGATAGGGTTAGGGTTAGGCTTAGGTTTAGATTTAAGGATAGGGTTAGATTTAGTGTAAGCGTTAGGATTACAGTGGAGTGGTTAGGCTTATGGTTAGGATTAGAGTTAGGTTTAGGCTTAGGGTTAGGGGTTAGTGTTAGGGTTAGGTTTAGTTTCATGTTAGAGTTAGGGTTAGTGTTAGAGGGTTAGGGTGAGGGATAGTGTTAGGGTTACGGTTAAGGTTAGGGTTAGGGCTAGGGTTATGCTTAGCTGTTAGGGTTAGTGTTATGGTTAGAGTTATGATTAGGGTTAGGGTTAAGTTTAGCGTTAGGGTTAGAGGTTAGTGTTTGGGTTATGGTTATCATTGGGGTTAGAGCTTAGGGGATAGGCTTATGTTTATAGTTCGTGTTTGAGTTAGGGTTACGGTTAGGGTTAGCATTATGGTTAGGTTTACAGCTAGGTTTAGGGTATTAGGGTGAGGCTTAGGTTTAGAGAGTTAGGGATAAGGTTAGGCTTAGGTTTAGGGTTAGGGTTAGTTTAAGGGTATGGTAGGTTTAGGGTTAATGTTAGGGTTAGTGGTTTGGTTTAGAGTTAGAGTTAACCTTAGGGTTTTGTTAGGGGTAGGGTTGGGGGTCCGGGTTAGGGTTAGTGTTATGGTTAGGATTAATGTTACGGTTAGTGTTAGGGTTGTGGTTAGGTTTAGGGTTAGAGTTAGAGTTAGGGATAGTGTTCAGTTTAGAGGTTAGCGTTAGGGTTAGGGTTAGCTTTATGGTTAACTTTAGAGTTTTTTTGTTATGGGTAGGGATAGGATTAGGTTAGGAGCTTATGGTTAGTTGTTAGGGTTAGGGGTTAGGGTTATTGTTAGGCTTAGGCTTAGTGTTAGGTTTAAGGTAACGGTTAGTGTTTGGGTTAGGATTAAGTTTAGGGTTAGGTTTATGGTTAGGGTTAGGGTTAGGATTAGGGGTCATGGTTAAGGGTTAGGGTTATGCTTGTGGTCAGCCTTAGGGTTAGTGTTACGGTTAGGTTTAGGGTTATGGTGAGTGTTACGTTTAGGGTTATCATTAGAGTTAGGGTTAGGAATTTCGGTTAGGGTTAATGTTAGGTTTACGGTTATAGCTATGTTTACGGTTACATTAAGGTATTAGGGTTTGGGTTAGGATTAGGATTAGTGTTACTATTAGTGTTAGGGTTAGGGGTTAGTGTTACTATTAGTGCTAGGGCTAGGGGTTAGTGTTAGGGTTAAGGTTAGTTTTAGGTTTAGAGTTTGGGTTAAGATTAGTGTTAGAGGGTTAGGTTTATGGTTAGTGTTAGGGTTACCGTTAGGGTTAGGGTTACCGTTAGTGTTAGGGTTAGGGTTAGGGTGAAGTTTAGGTTTAGAGTTAGAATTAGGTTTAAGGATTTCGTTTAGCCTTAAGTTTAGTGTTAGTGATAAGGTTAGGGGTTTGTGTTAGTGATATTGTTAGTGTTAGGTTTATGGGTAGGGTTAGGGTTCCGGATTAGTGTTAGGGTTAGGGTTATAGTTAGTGAGAGAGTTAGTGTTAGGTTTAGGTTTAGGGATTAGTTTTAGGGTGAAGGTTATTATTAGGGTTAGGCTTAGGGTTAGCATTAGGGATAGGGATAGGTTTAGGTTTAGGGTTAGGGTTTGTGTTAGTGTTACTGTTAACGTTTAGGGTTAGGGTTAGGATTAGTGTTAGGGTTTGGGTTAGGGATGTTGGTTAGTGTTAGGGTTAGGGTTATTGTTAGGGATAGGGCTAGGTTTAGGTTTAGGGTTGGGTTTTGTGTTATGGTTATGGTTAGCTTTTAGGTTTAGGCTTAGGATTAGGGTTAGGTTTTGTGTTAGGGATGGGGGTTAGTGTTAGTGTTAGGGTTAGCGTTACAGATAGAGTTAGGGTTAGGGTTAGTGGATTATGGGTTACGGTTAGGGTTAGGTTTAGCGTTAGGTTTATGGTTAGAGGTTAGCGTTATTGTTATGGTTATGGTTCAGGTTCGTGTTAGGATTACGTTTAGGGTTAGCGTGACCGTTAGTTTTAAGGTTAGGTTTTGGGTTTGAGTTGTGGTTAGAGGGTTAGGGTTAGGGTTAGGTTTAGGCTTTTGGTTAGTGTTATGGTTATGGTAGGGTTAGGGTTAGAGGTTCCATTTAGAGTCAGGGTTAGCTTTGGGCTTATGGTTAGCGCTATGATTAGGGGTTAGTTTTAGGGTTAGTGTGAGTGTTAGGATTAGTGTTACAATTAGTGGTAAGTTTATGCTTAGGTTTAGTTGTAGTGGTAGTGTTAGGGATAGGTTTCAGGTTAGAGGTGAGGGTTAGGATTGGGGTTAGCGTTACGATTAGAGTTAGAGGTTATAGTTGGAGTTAGGGTTAGGATGAGGTATAGATCTTATGATTAGGTGTTAGGGTTAGAGTTAGGGTTTAGGGTTAGGGTTAGTTTTAGGGGTTAGGTTTTAGGGATAGGGTTATGTGTTAGGGTTAGTTTTATGGTTACGGTTCGAGTTAGGGTTACGGTTATGGTTAGAGGTTAGCGTTAGGTTTAGGTTTAGGGTTAGGGTTTGGTTTAGAGTTAAAGGTTATGGTTAGGTTTAGTGTTACAGTTAGAGTTTAGGGTTAGTGTTAAGGTAAGGGTTAGGTTTAGTGTTAGGGTTAGGTTTAGGGTTAAAGTTTAGGGTTATAGTTCCTTTAAGGGTTAGGGTTAGGGTTAGGGTTAGGGTTAGGTTTAGCGTTATGCTTAGTGTTAGTGTTATGATTTAGGTTAGGGTTATGAATTAGGTGTTAAGGAGAGGGTTAGCATTAGGCTTTGGGTTTTGGTAAGGGTTAGGGTTTCGATTAGGTTTAGAGTTAGAGTTATGTTTAGGGTTAGTTTTAGGGTTAGTGTTAGGGTTAAAGTTAGTGTTAAGTTTATGGTTAGTTTAAGAGTTAGGGTTAGGTTTGTGGTTAGTTTTATGGTTAGGGTTATGGTTAGGTTTATAGTTAGGGATAGCATTAGTGTTAGGTTAGGGTTAGGGTTAGGGTTATTGTTAGGGTTAGTGTTAGGGTTAGGCTTAGGGTGAGCGTTAGGGATAGGGTTAGGTTTAGGTTTAAGGTTAGCCTCTGGGTTAGGAGTACAGTTAGTGTTTAGGGTTAGGGTTAGGATTAGTGTTAGTTTTAGGGTTAGGGATGGGGGTTAGTGTTAGGGTTAGGCTTAGCGTTAGAGATAGAGTTAGGGTTTGGGTTAGTGTATTAAGTTGAAGGTTAGCATTATGGTTAGGGTTAGGGTTAGGTTTATGGTTAGAAGTTATTGTTATGGTTAGGGTTAGGGTTATGTTTAGTGTTAGGTTTAAGTTTAGCTTTAAATTTAGTGTTAGGGTTAGAGTTAAGGTTAGGGATTACGGTGAAGGTTAGTGTTCGGTTTCGTGTTTGGGTTACAGTTAGGGTTAGCATTATCTTAGGGTTAAGGATAGGGTTAGGGTTACGGTTATAGGGTTAGGGTTAGGGTTAGAGTTTCATGTTAGTGTTAGGGTTAGGTTTAGTGTTATGATTAGGTTTAGGGTTAGGGTTTAATGTTAGGTTAGGGTTAGTGTTAGGTTTGGATTATGGCTAGTGTTAGGGTTATGGTTAGGTTTAGGGATAAGTTTATGTATTGGGTTTGGGTTCAGATTAGAGGTTAGGGTTAGGGTTAGGTTTATGATTAGGGTTAGAGAATAGAGTTAGTGTTAGGGTTAATGTTACGTTTGGAGTTAAGCTTACGGTTAGGGATAGAGATTAGGGTTAGGGTTAAGGTTACGTTAGAGTTAGGGTTAATGCTAGGGTTAGAAGGTAATGGCTAGGGTTAGGGTTAGGGTTAGG